>NC_086286.1:41071545-41392586 GCF_963924245.1 Chroicocephalus ridibundus
GCAATATCCTATAGCGGCGTATTACTGAGGAAGCTCAATCAGAAAGAACGACTTTAGGTTTGCAGAATGACTACACTAGTACTCACAGATTTGGTCAAATTCTTCCTTTGTAGAGATCACTTGGTTCCATGTCCACTCAAGAACAAACCGTAAATTACCAGCAGACCTTGGCTGCTCTTTAAACAAAGAGAACAAAAAAGAAATGAATCAACAGGCTCCAACTCAAAGAGGTACCACGTAAAAAAACAACGTTCCAAGTATTACCTTCAGATATCCAATGTTTAATGCATCCAGTCAGAAGTCCCACAGAACCTGTCTGGACAGCAGCTGACAATACTGCTTCCAGCTGCTCCTCCTAAACGTAACAGACAAACTCAAATGAGAACCTTACCTACTTGCACCATGTGAACCATCAACAGTAAATGTTTCTTTCTAACTGTATACTCATTCAGACATCACAAAGTCAATCAGGACACAGGCCAGGAATGCCACGTCCTTTCTCTTAATTCCAGCCAAAGGCTGGACTGCTCACTGCTCTGAGGAACACATTAACACACTTCTCCTCTGACATTTCAACTTACTGCAGCCTAATTCTAATCTTTCTTCGCGTGCCTCTGCATTACAGTCTTCACGTACTGAGTTCCAGCTTACTACGTCCAGAAACATCCTCTGCTAATACGCGTTACACATCTGTGCATATAAGTTTGCCATCAGGAACGCAGGAAGGGGACAGGACAAACACAACTGTGCAACGTTTGCATGGAAACAGTGAAGCTATGGCCAAGCAGCTTTCTAGACCATGAAGACATGAAGCAGTTCTGACACCCAAAACAGTACGTTGGAATTTTGTAACGTGACAGAAAAGAAGCAAAACATTTACATCCTAATGGCTTAAATGTTAGGCTCTTCAAATACTGTATTATAGTGTAGTGGTAATCCTTACAAGGATAAATCACAGGTATGCACAGACGCGCGATATTAAGTAGTAGCTTATCTCAGCTGGTGTTCTCGTACTTCTCTCAGGTGAGAGGACCCTTCATAAGTTTTTACTTTGGTTTTTGGGATGGGATTTGGTTGGTTGGGTGGGTTTTTTTAAACACATTCAAAAGTATCTTTCCCCTCTAGGCAAAATCATGACATTCAAAGCGACTTCTACACATGTAGAACACACATGTGATATTGCCATCTTTTTCTGAAAACTGGTTTCAGACAAGGAAACACACCATTGGCCAGCTTGCCAAGAAATGTCTTTGAGCTACCACACTGTGCAGAAGCGTTCATGTCCTAACACACGTCCACAAATGTGGTGACGAATGCAGGAGACAGGAAGAGGAGGGCAGCGGGAAGGCTGCTCTCCCCTTCCTGCTGATTGCTCCAGGGAAAGGTTGGTGCATTGCAAACGGAAAACCTATGGCAGGGGGAGTGAAGTCACTGTGGTGGCATAAAGCACATAGAAGGTAGCGAGTGTCATGAGATAAAGGTGATTAAGGTGTTGCAGCTGCAAGAGGGCAGTCTCAGAGCAGCAAATTGGGCTACTGCAGCACAAGGCAGAGGCTACAGAGGTGAAGATCCGCCCGGAGAGGATGCAGAAAAGCCTACCGATGAAGGGAAAACGAGGGCAAGCCGTGAAGAAATTGCCAGGGAGAGCTGACAGCAGTAATCCTTTACCACAGCCCACTTCCTTGGAAGCAAATGATCACGTACAGTGCAGCAAGCCGACGTCTGCAAGAGCTCGCATCCCAGGGAGACGCCCCCATCGTCGGCTACTGCACTGAACCACTGCTTTGAGAAACTGACAGGGATGGGGGTTACTCTGGGGGACACATGCGTTATGTTGGGCATGACCAGCACTGACTGCACGCTTCCTTGTGCGCATCTGTGTGTGGCACCAAATTAAGAGAGGGGTCTCTAAAGACAGATCTCTTAGGGCTGTTCCCGGTCAAAGTCACTACTTTGGATCTAAGGATACGGTTACTTCAGCTAGCTCAGGTCAACACCTGTATTTCAAATTGGAGTATCGTGTCTTGTAGCCCCTCCAGCCCTGTCAGACCAGATGGATGTATTTCCCCCTTGATTCCCTCATAGGCACTCACCTGACTCAAACTGGATGGCTGGACGTCAACTGGTCTTGGAGACAGCAAGCCAGCTACAAGACACCTATTGTAGCTCTCCTGAATGGCTTCCCATATTGAAGGGCCAGATTTCTTCAAAAAATTCAAGGTCTGAAACATCGATCGAAAACCACAGATTAAGACAGCATTGTTATTCCGTCACTACGCTTCTGGATAACCTCTAAAAGGAAGAATCTAAATGTTCACTGACACCGTCAGACAGCCTGAACCACTAAGATGCTTTAGGTTAGCAATCTGCGTAATTAAGTCTTTTCTACCTTCTCTGTCTATACACAGGCCTTGCTCTTTCCCTCAACACTGACACAAAATACATTCTATATAAGCTCAGCTAACATGCAACTTCACGCTTTGGAAGATCCTTTCTATGCCTATTCGTATGGAAGCCGATTCATGTTGGAAACATTTAGTGAGCTGAAACTTCACTCAAAATTATCTGTCACAATCTGTGCCGTGGCTCAGAAGTTATAATTTGGCCGAGTTTGGGAGAAAACAAAATTTTCACTCCTCAAACAGTTATGTGATTTTTCATTTTCTCCATTCCCTCCATTTTCAAGAGAATTGGGGATCAAAACTCTAACTCAAGACTATGCAGGCAGTTCGACTGAGGGGCAATAAAGAAGTAACACCTTTCCCCGCCTTCTACAGTGGTTTTGTTCTTGCTCCTGGAGCAACGTTGCATTCCTTTCTAGACGTTCAATCCCCGATCGTGCCTCAAGAGGAGACAACGGCAGTTGTACAGTCCCAAGAGGGGACCTAAAACATTACCATTTGCATACAACTGGCGACAGGATACAATTGCAACTATGCGTGTGGACGGGCAGGATGAGCATGAAACGGTCCCTAACACGGAAAGCAGTGCAACAGAAAACTTAGAAAAGCTACATCTCCTGCCACTCGCAATAAAGATACAGTAAAAGATCACCTCCTTCTGGAAGCCGGTGCAAGTCATGTGAACGACTCCGGAGGTCAGCAAGCACGTACCATCTGCAGAAACAGGGAACGTTTGACAACCTTCCGTACTCTCACAGTTATGGCATGACCACTTTACATTTTTTACACACCGGTATCTAGAAACATATAACTGAGTGCTTTGAGCTTCAGTTCACAGTCATTTCAGGCTATAACCAGCACCACTTCACCGGCTACATTACAAAAGCACCAAAACTCAGCCGGCTGTCAGATATGTTCCACAATAGTAAATACCTTGTCAGTACAACGTGATCAGAGTTGGGTTTGGGGGGGACTGGGTGTTTTTTTGGTTTGGGTTGGGTTTTGAATGACAAACAATGACTGAACAAGAGAACCAATGAATGGCATTTGACCTCATTTTAAGCTTATCACTCTCAAAAGCAGTGAAATACCTACCAAAGTTATAGTTGCCCGGATGAAAAAACCGCTCAGGTGGTGGATAAGAAGGAGGAACTCCCCGACTTAGACTCCGCTCATGGACCAGAATATCCAAAAGGAGCTTCGGAGAAGTCACGCTCACTACGGTATCCAGCGACCACAGTGCAAAATAGGGGCACTCATGAGGGAATTCTTCCGGCCTTAAAGAAAACAAGCGCGTAAGCTAAATGCCGACATTCAAATGAATTATTGGCAGGCATATGGAAAACTACTGAAGAAAAATCTACCTTAGCGAATCTGGCATTTGAGCAGAATACCAGCGATTAATGTCAAATACACCCAGGTAAGTAGATGGTTTTCCCTGACCGTACGTATTCACTTGCCAACTGAAGACTGAGACACTGGTGTCAGGAGACGTGACTGTAAAAGACAAGACGTTGTTTCTGACTTGTAGAAAATACGATAGATCCGATATTTTTAAAACACCACTTTCTATTTTGGCTTCATTCTCTTCTGTCACTCGTGAAACACAACACTTCCTAAGAGTGATTACAGTACTTACGGAATAGCAAACATCTCTGTGATAGGTTTCAGTCACACTGCCCCTTTTTCTTGTCCCCTCGTCCAGATCACTGGTCAAGATACTAAAGAGAAGTGGCCCCAGTGCAGTGCCCTGGGGAACAGCACTTGTGACGGGCTACCATCTGGATGCAGATGCGGACATCGGTTTGAAGAAGGGAAAAAATTCTGGTAACATTCCTAAGCAATGGAGAGTTTGAACTTCTTGTTCAAAGATGGCAGCTGGAGGAGTAAAACGACTGACCATCATCATACAAACGGCCCCACCATACATCGCGATAGCATGTCAGCAAGCATAAAATAAAACCCACTTTTTCCCTTAAAGAAGTCCCACATAACTTAAGCATCCATTTTTTCTTCGTAAATAATCCCAACAATCTAGTCTATGCAGATAGGCAAGACTTTCAGACTGTGGGGACAGAACAGCATTCGTTGCTTAGGTTCCAAAAGCACTTCTTTTAAAATCACCAAACACGGACATCAGAACAAACCTTCATTTACGCTATCCTCTCCGTCAACGTCGCTGCGGAATTTTTCGACAGTCTGGCAGCTGATTAATTTAGTACTCATCTGGCCTCTCAAGGGAAAGACTCCACCCGTGAGATCTAAACTGAACTTTTCGCCACAGTATTGCAAACCCTGGGGGAAAAAAATCAGAGAAGAGAGCAAAGGTCATTCTAAGATAAAAACATACATTATGGCTAAACATGAAAGACAGTCTAACAGAATAGGCTTATTATACTGTGTATTTCGCATGAGCCTATTTCTGATGGTAAATAGAAACTACGCCTGACATGCAAGAGAATGCAGTGTCAAATCGTAACGGGTAAGTTTGGCTGTAAAGGCTTTGCACTTTTTCAAAATTTAGAATTTCCCTAACATTCTTCAGATCTAAACATGTTTTGCAGAATTCCTTGCGACATCCAAGAATGTTCTTTATAAAAATAAATATATCGCTACAAAGAGATATCTAAAATGATGCAACACACATGCATGCAAAGCTCTTTGCTACATGTCTTGATTGCAGAACTGATGAAGTTAGAGAAGCCCCAGCAGCTAAAGCTGTCAAGAGGCATTTTCTATGGGCACACCACCAGAGTGACCGTGCACCCCTCTCTAGTTACTGTGAGAACTTCATACTGATTAGCAATCTTCTTTCAAGCCACGTAAGCTATGACAGCTCCTCCTCTCATCTTGTCAGAGACTAACGGGTGAAATACCCCTCAGCTCCTTCACCAAGCACAGCCAACAGCAAAAGGGAAAACCGGAAAGGACACAGGGTGCACGTGGCCAAGGCTTTTAGCATCACGAATTACTACACAGTAAACAAACTAATTTTGAGATACACAGAAACCCCGGCACGATTGTGTTGAACCTCTGATAGTGCCATTTTTTAAGTAAGCGTGAAGTGAAATACTGTCTTTCCAAATACAGCATTCATTCAAACTGTCTACCATACAACACATGAATGGGTGTACTGGGGACAAATAGCAGCTCTATAATTAAAAAAAAAAAAAAAAAGAGGGAAAAAGAAACCCAACCCACACAACCCATAAACTGATAACGCCACATTCTACCCAGGTTTCCTAAACTTGCAGAGCTCTGAAACGAACTGGCATGAGACCACACATTCCCGTATGATCTCATAGGATACATCTAATTCACCTAATCTGAGAAGAGGCGAGCTTTCTCTTAATGATTCCAGGAAGTGTTACAAATAAATATGAAGGTTGTCTAAAAAGAAAAATTAAATAATTAAAAAAAGTCTTTCATAACTAAAAAGAAAATGCTTCTGAAGCAAAGCAGTGCATTTTAAACTTTCCACGCCGGGCAAAGTCATTCTAAGGAACTCCATTGTATGGGAGATGTTAAGTAATGACTCCATTGACTAGCAAAACACAAAAACAAGTTTTCAAACGAGATGCACTGGTCAAACTCTGATATCAAAGTAGAGAGTGTATACTCTGCCCATCCGCAAGCATTGTGCAGAACGAGGGTAAAGATGCGCTCTACGATCGTGATTTGATGCACCAGATTTAGCAACTGCTGCGACAGTACAAAAAGGTCTTTGGAAGCATTACTTAAACATACCTTTCTGTTTAATTACTTAAGCAGACTTAAACCAGCCTTGAAGGCAATGGAGACGAGAGTTTGACACGCATATAGAAAAACACAGTACCACATGTTCCATAAGTCCTATTTGTGACTCTTACCATGACACACAGTCAAAGAGGCACTGCTTCATAGCCTCAAACCTAATTCCTGGAACAAAAAGCACTGCTGTATTGAAAAAGTCTTTTGAGCTCCTATGAACTCTATCCAATGAACAAGGATCAACAGTAGATTCCTCCTTCTTTACTCAAACTTGGCCTAGCAAACGGGAGACACTTAAATTTTCTACCCCTGAAGATGGACAAGAAACTTGACTCAGACAGCCATGCAGGCAGACAGTCATGTAGTACTAACCAATCTGTGACTACAAGGAAGTGTTCTGAGACTAAAAGTATCCGCTGTGGAGCGCAGGTCCCGCACATCAACAAAGATAAAGAGATAGCATCCAGCACGCGATGAATCCCTGGAAGATCCTTCTACTTGGTCACCGTGATAGATAATGCATTTTAAAGAAACACCACCTTTTCCAAACACCTAACCTCTATCTATGCAAAAGCAACAGTGCCAAATGAGGAAGCACCTTTCCTACACATAAGCAAAACACTCAAAATCTAAATTAATCCAAAAAAATCAACAAAAACCAGAGTACCACGATACAAGAGTCACCCCTGTTTCGTTCCATAGCTATTGAGAATATGCAAGAGAAAGTACCAAATCAGGAGGAAAGACTTGCTCTGAACTAAGATTACTGTCCCCTCAAAAAGATTTTGGAAGACTTCCAGGCGTACAACTGAATGGAATTACACATCTAACAGATGCGCCTTGTCTCTGTTAGCTATCTGAGATACAAGGATACCTCACATCTGTATTTTAAACGCATCCTCCTTGGAGCCAGATCTAACATTTAGGTACACTCTTCTGACCAAATTACATATTTTCCTGGCTTTAAGAGTAGATTGAATAGGTCACCCAGCCAAAAAGAAGAACGAGTTATCTTTACAGCTACTAAGTGTCAGGATCAACACTGAAGAGACACTGTAGGTGCATTTCATGTGAGAAGTCCGGCTGACAAAGCTCTAAGGGAAACCAAGAATATAAAACTGAAGATCAGCAAAGGCTAGAGTATGACTGTATTTTAAGAAAGGGAGAGAGACAGAAGCTTATTCAAGTCCGAAGCTTGGTTAAACCAAGCGATTCAAGGCCCAATCTTCTCTTCCTACATGCCATTCGTTTGGTATTTCAGAATAATTTTATTTGCAAAAGCCGCGTCCTCTTCAGGAATTTCATTTATACGGGCTCTTTGCAGATGAATCTAGCTGGAACACACGACACTGCAGTATAAAATGGTACGCCTTCTTTCCAAAAGGTATGGACAAAGGCCGTGCCCAAGAAGACTCAGCAAAACATGATTATTTTTTCAGCCAGCTCTGAAGTTTGATGGTAAATCTCACCCCTGTAACTCAACTGATACTCCCTTAGAGAAAATTACTATTGTCTGCTTTTCCCACGCATGCACCTCTTACCTCATACATGACTTGTCCTGAGGCCACGCGTTTTCTGTCACCAAACGCTAACTGCAGCAGGTGTAAACTCACCACATCACCTTCACTGAAAAAGGGATAAATTATGAAATTTGGTTACAAAGCTGCTTTATAGTCCTCATCGTCGTGTTAGTAGACCTAGACGTTTTCTTAATAGCATGCTCCTGCTGAAAAGAACACCACCTCTTCCCAAAACATGATCATCGGCCACATTTAGCCACTGAAACATGAAGGAGGGCGTTTTGACACTAACAGCTTCAGGGGCAAAAGCCAACCGTACAATTGGAAAGCTGTAATATGTTGTATGGACTAAGAATTGTTGGAAATAGTTCTTCACAATGAAGAGTTCTCCATCAAAACTGCTTTGAAGTCAAATTTTAAAAGACTGCCACTCTACCAACAGCTGAGCTGATGGAATCGCTTGCTGATGCAGACAGAGAGATCTCTCTGCCCTTCCCTTACCACCAAAGTTCCCCTTCCCCTCTTGCACACTCTGCACCCTTCCAAGTCCGATTTGATTCAGCAGAACAGCAGGAACCCATTGGCTTTTCTGCTGAATCGTTTTCTGCCCGGGGAGCTGCACTGCCTCACCAAGGCTCCACAGACTGCTGACGCTGGCACAAGGCCATCGGCAATACTGTCACCGCCGCCTTTAGGGGCGGCAGGCTGTTGTGTGGGCACGTCTGGTGTTCTAGATCTGCAGCCTCAACTGCTCCTAGTGGTATTTTAATACCACGGTGTGACTATCAAACAAATGATGAAGCGGTCATCGAGGAACAAAAGCAAACCATTTGAGAATGCGAGCAGAAGAATATGGCCACTGTTGCTTTGCCTTCCGACAGAAGGCAGGAACTAGTAGGTCCCTCTTCACGTCTGGTAAATCCTGTAAAAATTGCATTCTAAGTTTAACACCCTCCGTACCGGAAAGAATCGCAGACACACAACAAATACACATGTTCAACTGTATGGGAACAAATATCCTTAAAAAAAAAAGAATTAATTCAGTGGCTGATAGTTAAAGTTTTTATTCACCTTTCCTGCGTAGACTGAACAGCCCACAAGTAGCAACAATTGTGAGGATCATTCTCAGGCTCTTGAAAAGTGACAGCATAGACAGGAATCCTCCCTCCTTCAAGCTGAGAGTGGTGCCTACAGGTTTAGGGGAAAAAAAAATCAAAACGAAAAAGAAAACAAAAGGTGAGCCTAGTGGCCCAAACACAGGTAGGTTCTCGTTTCGTGGACTACGTCAAGCATTGTTCTTCCTGACTTCTGAACCTTATTTGTACCTCCACACTCTACTCTTGCCACCTAATTATTCCTCCACTGTCTATTTATGCATCCAACAGCTTCTGGGGAGTCAGTGCAGATCTGCTGAAGGGAATCCCAACCAGAAGTTAGCCAAATATTTCAGGTGAGATTGCTCTTTCGGCCAAAGCTGACATGCAGGAAAGAATACATTTTTCAGGCACAGGTCAGCTATTGAGTTTTCATGTCTCACTAGTTTCACCCTGGACACTTTAGAGAATATCGGCACCAAAATCACATCACTGACATACTTCAGCCTTTCAGTGGATGCCCCAGTTGCAGTAACCGGTTCTGAAAACCCCAGGAAGCACGCTTTCCACAGTTCCTCAATCCACAGGCACAATAAGGAAAACAATCCTAGTCCACTGGGGAGAAGGCAGACCACTTGATCCAGGTATGACTGAAAAGTTATGTCAGAAGAGGATTTCTGAACGTGCCAAGATTATACTCATACTCATGTCAGTCCCTGAAAAAGTTCTCTTTACATCCACATACTTCCTTAAGCAACAAATCGAGAGCCCCGCACCTCCAGGCATGGCCAAGTGTAAAGGCCTACTTACTCTCTCTTCAAAGTTTTCATATTCCAGAGCGACAGGTAGCCATCCGAGAAACCCACAACGAGCTGGTTGCTTCTGCTTATGTAGCACAGGGCTGATACTGCTGTTCCGGAAGCATTTTGTAGTTGAAAACAGAGACGTCTCCCTTCGCTGGTCACAGTTTCTCTTCTTTGTGCAACTTCAGCAGGATTTTTAGTGACAACTTCTAGATCTACACACACAAAACCAAGCAATAAATGAATACGTTATGCCATTTAGGCTGCATTTTAGGCACTGACGTGACAACCCCTATCATCTAATGCTACCGTGCCAGGCAAAATAGCCATTTATGCAACACTTTTTTTTGCCATTTCCATTATGTATGTCTTTAAAGAACATAAGAATTCTCGGATCAGACAAGTATTCTCACTCACGTTTGAAAGCTGCGTAAAAGCGTAACCTTAATAACTAAGCCAAATTCTTCCTGGACTCTGAAAAGCAGGAGTTTGGGCCTCGTGATGAAATTTGAAGTGGCACCTCGTGTTTGAAGTGGCACCAATTGCTGAAGCTGCTGTTGTAATAGCCAAAACGGTGTATGCAATCTGAGTACACCTATTCGAGATTTCATTCATCCAAATGCATGGGTGTTGGTAAGTGAGGTTTATTTTAAAAAACAAGCCCAAAATTTGCCCCAAGTCAATTAACACAAGCAGAAGAGCATTCCCGGGAAACAGGGCTCCTCCAACACAACTTCCTACCAGGCGGCCGCACCGGCTCACGTGGCAAAATTCCTACACCTCTCTGGCAAGAATCATAGTGGCACAGGGATCTTGGTGGGAGGGGGCATTTACAACACTGCGAGGAGCAGTCAGACACTCCCAGGTTTAATCAGGTCAGGACTATACGATGTCAAACTGCCACCTGTAACCAGTCGTCAGAAATGTCTGACACAAGGGTCTTCAAAGTGGGATGCATACTGTTTCGTTAGAAGACAGAAGTTTTCTTGCGTTTAAATTCATGTGGAAAAACTGCAGGCTTACCCAATGCTTCGATATCGTTCTGAGTGCAGGAGCAATCATCCAAACTAAGGTCAACCAGAAGCAGATGGCCAGCATCTGTAGCCACTGCTGCCACCCCAAAGAGCCATCGCAGACTCTGATGGAGGTGCTGAGTGCTCACGCTGGGTCCTCCGTGATTCGCTATGGGTTCTATAGCGGTTACCTACAGGAAAACTACAAGTTACTATTTGAGCTCTTTGACAAGCTCAATAGAAAAAGTAAATACAGGAGCATCAAAGCATTGTTTGCAATTAGATCAAGAAAAGAGACAAAGACAAAAAAGCCCCGTACAAAAACCTGTTACTGCCTTCCATTTACTAGATTTCCTGCGGGTAAGTGACTTAACTTCAACTTACATGGGGCATTCTATTAGTACAGCTTAGCAATTTCCATTTCCTACTTCGCAGTAATTAACTGGAGGAAAACACAGAAAATCAGTTATACGCAAGAAACTTTATCGTATTCAAGGGGCTTAAGACAGACAAACACAACTACATCGAGGTCTCCCACCGCTCACAGCCCACCAGCACCGCGATACAGTCTATGCCTTCTTTGACAAACGGGCGTTAGGATAAATCAGGGCTCCAGAGTCAGACGAGGCAGCGGCCAAGTTGCATGGGAGACACACCATTTCCATGGGAGCGAAACGTATTTAGAAAGCGTTGAAGGGAGAGACCAGCTTAGTAAAATTCACACTAGTCCGCATTTAGAAGAAAAGTAACAACCACATAAAGGAAAAGAAGCTTTAAATGCACACCAGCGCTTTCACGAATGTTGAGAAAAATGTTAAAAGCCAGCCTAAAGCAGCAGCTTCTCAGATAAAAAGGTGACTCCACCTAAAGGAGGAAGCGCACACTGCTCTCTCACGTGCCCAGCAGTCTGCACGCAACTGTCTCACAAGGCGAAGACAGACCTTTCAGCACACGTTGCAGCACATCCCAGGACAACACTGACTGCTAGAGCAGAGACACGAGCACACAAAGACTCCTGCGCTAAAGCTGCACGTATTTCTCTCTCTCAGTCACCCCAATACGAATGCTTACTACTAGTCATCACACTGTAGCATTACAAACAAACAAAACTCCACCTGTATTCTAGCAAGTCAAACCAAAGCAGCTGATGGAAAGCTGGCTAAGAAGTTAGTTAGTTAGTTGTTGCAGATTCTAAGATGATAAAAATGAATCTTGATCTTCTATTGACTACCACCGATTCTTGTTTACATTAAGATAATGAGGCTAGGGGACACACATCATTTGAGTTTCTGGGTTACAGAAGACAGAAAACATCAGCAACATTACACCAGTGTGTCCCATCTACACAAACACACTAGTCAGAGAGCAGAGATTCAAGGACTGCAGGCTGAAAGGTGACCTCCCAACAATCTGTCAGATAACTCACTAGAGGCTCTTTTTTCCTCTCCTAAGTCAACAGAAAAATGTGTTCTCCTCAGCCTGCTTGCTAGGCTGAGATTCAAGGCAATGTGTCGAAGTCATTTACAGCACAACTATGGAATTCTGAGCCATTTTAAAGACGGTATTTCTGATGGAAATCAAGCAATTAGGGCCAAACAAAGGTGCTTTTCAAGGCCTTTTTGCGGAAGGAGAGAATCAGGTAACTCTGTGCTCTACAATAAAACCAGAAAACTTGTTTTACTCTCAGTAAACTCCAACAATAATGGCACATTAAGCCCAAGATTTTACAGCAACACCGTCTTGACTGGATACTCTCAAGTGACAGGATGTTAACGCGCGATAGAAAAAATACCTCCTACAAAGAGACGCTCCAAAGCTTGTCCTAAAACAGGCCTACGCAGCACCTAACAACATCAAAGCTTCGTTTCTCCAATTAAAAAGTACCTACCCTCCCGGGAAGAACAACTGCTTTAACCACTCTTGAGAGTCCAAGGTCGTACAGACAGAGAACACTTCCCTCTGCGTCTTCCAACCCAACCAGCAGTCCAGTTCTCTTCTCCCAGGAAAACTCCTTCACCACACGAACAGTGGGAGGCTGTTCATTGACTCCACTGAAACGGTACGCAGAGAGCCGCTCTCCTGTCACACAGTTCACCACCTCAAGGTGAGGACCACGTGCCAACCACGCCAGGCCGTTTCTCCCTGTGAGAGAAAAGAAAGAGGACTGAAGCAAATGTCCAACGGAAGACTGAAAACAGCTGAAAAAAAATCACAGTGCCTGCCCCTTTCCTTCAATAAACGTACCTAGCAGAGGAAGACCGACCTACCTCATTCTAGTCAATGATTCAAAATCACCCGTTGAAATCCCCAAGCAATCCCTCCTAAAATTAACCACCTTGTTATTTTGCATTTGTACTTGTCATTCCCGCACCGAAGAATCTGGGTTGTTTGCGATAAAGATGACAAGGTCCTGATCGACAGCCTTTATACCATATTCGCCTTGGTTTTGCTAGAAATGATCTAAACGCATATGGGAATACAAGTCTTAGAGCGTAGAGGAAGAATCGAAGGCATTTTGTTTCACTGAACTACTGCCAGCCCAAAGGAAGTATGAGCTCAATTCCTGCATTTACACTCAGGTAGATAGATTCCACCTGGTCTTAACAGAAGCCTAGACCTCCAGATAGGCACCCAGCTCTACTGTCACATCACCTGGAAAGTCCACTTCAAAGTTTAACTATACTCACGTTTTAATATTAGCATTTGTCATCGCTGAAGCACCCTTTTTGTTCTCTCTCTCTAAACAGGATGCCTCTTAACAGCACCAACCTGACACAGCTGATACGATGACCTGAGGCTTCAGGTAGCCTCCAGGCAAGAACAGCTTTGTACCGAGACCAAATTTAAAGGAAAATGCTCACCTCCAGAAAACCTCCCGCACAGCACAGAGCCGAGGGTTCCCTCATCTTCCCCAAGTGCCTGAAGAGTCACCTCTGGAAACTGCAGCAGACTGCTCGTTACCTCAGCTGTTAGGTCTCGCATTCTTCGCTGTAAATACAGGAAAAAATTGCACAACTAGACTCACGTCAGCCAGAAATATTCTTGAGAGTGACAGAAGTTTCATCAGTATGCAGTGAAAAATCCCCTAGACATCACCTCTAGCTCTTTTCCTTGCAAATAATGGCACTCGGGAGACTTTTTGCTCTCCCAGCAGAGCAAAAGGAGAATCCTTTGCTTTTCTGATGCCTGTGAGATCACCAACAAAAAGTGACCCAGACGTATCCACAGAGAAATAACAGGAAAAAGCCCAATACACTGAGTTCAAGTCTACTCACACAGGTTAGGAAGATGGGAGCTGAGAAAAATCAGATTTTAAAAAGCTTCTCAGTAACAGGTACAACTTTCCATTTGTCCTTTCCCTTGATTTCGTACTTTACCCTTTGTTACTTATTGTCAGTTGTCTTCTAGCAGCCAAAATTACCATTGGTCTTCACCTTAGGTACTTATGACTTCCAAACTATTTCCAAAGAAAGGAGCGTACCACGAGTCACAGGCTGAGGATAGATTTTTGCATTAAAAAGCTCCAAGAAGAATAAACATGGAGAAATTACATGTTCAAGCAGAATCACATTCAGCCAAGTCAGGGTTCAGGGACGTCAGTTTTGACTGACGGTAGTACCTGAAAATCCGTTTCAAGGGCCAACAATGCAATGGGCTTACTGACGAAAAAGCTAAAAATATGGCCAGCCGCAGCTGAAGAGATGGTTTCACAAAACATGCTGACTTCCCTGCCACCAAAAGAGAGGACTTGCCGCCGCCTCCCATCTCTCCATCTGCTCCTTTGTTCTACTACCGTACTCCTGTGGCTCACCTCGCACTGCCTTAACAGTGCCTTAGAGCACTTTAGGAGCCAAGTTCACTCCCTGAGCAGGCAGGAAACTCACCCAGAAAAGCAGGTGGTGTTCCACCAGCTTCGAGAGCTCAACTGCCTTGCAGAGACAACCAGCAAGCATAAGAGGTGGCACAAGGAAGGAGGCAGGACCACGCATCGGGAAGAAGGAGAGGGAATTTGTCCATCTCCTTTTTGTGGCAGTCAGCCCGGGCTGCTAGCTCATACCCGGGTGAAACGGCACACTCAGTTTGCAGGGAGGGCTAAAAACCCCTTCACTTTTAGAAAGGACACCACCCAGGACACAGTCAGGCATCTTTTAAGGCAACTTTTAACTCCCTCTTGCACGGAGAGACTCCCTAGCTCTCTGGGAAAGGCTGCAGCTGACAGGCGTCGTTCTTTCATTCCGCCAGAGGTGGAAGCTAAAGTGATTTCAGGGAAGGGTTATAAAAGGGTTTATAAAAGTTATACCAATTTTTGAATTGTTGTTCATGACTGGTTCCATGACATTTTCCCCAGAGAAACAGGAAGCAACTCACAAGCACTGGAGGAGCAGCAGATGGAAAAGTCACTTTCTGCACTCTCGTAGTCGTCAGGTTCAGTGAATTTGCACTTTGCCGGATTTTACTCCTGCAGAAAGAGGATTTAGCGAGTGAGTGAGCAGGTGATTTAGGGAGTACCACCGGGTCAGTTCTTTCCCGCTTAGGCAGAAAGCCTCCCCGCTCCCGGTGGTTTAGGCAAAAACCCTACATTTCATCCAAGCCCTAAGCTGTAGTCTAAAAAGCCACCAGCGTGACAGAGACGGTCTGTACCAGAATCCTACAATCGGCCTTTTTTCACTCAAGTGCAGCCTACAGATTGTCTTGCCGAGTTTGTGCAGATGCTCCACAAGCACAAAGCTACAGCAGAAGGTGAGACGAGGAAAGCATTTCAGCTCTCTACCCCAACAGCCCCCAACAGCGAAGACCCTGTGTCTGATGCAGACCACAGATGTGACATCCCTCTCCATGAAAAAACAAACAAAACCAACACAGATCAGAACTTGACGCTGGAGCCACTTTACCCAGCTACCTCCTGCGGTTATTCCCCAACACGACTATACTTCCCTTCAAGAGTTGCAGTCCCCGTCTACCGTGGCGAAGCTCGCAGCAGTTCCCAAAGGCACTTCTGACCTTACGCTCTTTTTTACCTTGCTCGGTGCACCTGGACAGACAGACGTAGGCGCTGAGTGTCTCAGGACAGAACATACACGCAGCCTTCCCAGCACAGGGAGACAGTGGTGAGCAAGGCACTCCCAGCACACCACACCGCTCGCCTCTCCCAGCACGAATTCCAGAATCCCAGCACCAATTCCAGAATCCCAGCATCACAATGAAGAGAAAGGCCTTCCAGAATCACTGGAGGTCCTCTGGTCCAGCCCCCCTGCTCAGGCAGGGTCACCTACAGCAGGCTGCCCACGACCGTGTCCAGGCGGCTTTTGCGTATCTCATTCTGAAACATACTTTGACAAAGAGCAACCTGACAAGCCCAACTGCAAATGCATTTGCAACACGTGCAACAGGCCCGGCTTGTTGGTGACTCTCTCCTGCCAATTTAAGGCTTCTCTCCACCACACAAGTCAAGCAATACCACACCAGCAAAGCCTTGTCACCATTAGTTCTCTAAAACTGTATCCGACAGCTTCCTAGGTAGAAGGCACAAAATTAACAGAAGCCTGATTATGTTCGTTTCACTGTCTTAACAAAGCAAACCCCAGGCAGATCAATGCAGGAAAACCAGTTGATGCAGCAGGTGAACAAGAAGCTGTCCTCAGCAGAACAGGGTACGGTACTGTGTGCCCAAACGCCTGTGCCAGCTGCCAGCCAAGACCGATACAACCATCCAGAGGGAGCACCTGAACGACCCCGGTTAGCCATACACCCCACACAGGGCTCAGCATTCCCGACAGAATTAAGTCCCTAATTTTTATCAAACCCCCATCATTTTATCAAACATGATCAGGAAGCAATTATTAGATCTGAAAGACTGACGCCACGCTTCCTTTCTATTGGCAGAAGTTCCAGACCTGGAGTCACGGTTTATTAAGGAAGGGCAGAGAGGGGCGTGAGTAACAAATCTTAAAGATGACAAAAAGGGGAAAACATCAGACTCAGAAGACCAGAGGTTCATGGATCTGGCCGCAATGCCCGTTACTGGGAAACTCGCCTGGGCCACAGCAATGTGCTGGTGCTCCCACTCCTTCCAGGCTTCCTCCGGACGGGACTCCCACGTGGCCTGTGTGCTCCGGATCCGCCACTCATTCCCAGCCAGCAGAAACTCTTCTCCCTCCTGCCTGCAATAGCCTTACTTACACTGGGTTTGGGCTTTTGTCTTGATCAGCACTTGATAAGGGAACTGACTCTGAGCAACTGGATGTGCCCACGCCAGTGCTGCACATGAGGACAGGGACCATTTCTCAAAGGCAGAGCTGTCTTCTTTTCTTCTCAAGTTTTTAAAAGCAATGTGTCTGTGGAGAAAAAAACCAAACAGAACACCTTTGAAAAAAAATCCCAAGTCACAGATATTAAGTACTACTCCTGTATCGCCAGGCAGAAATGCAGCGGTGCTGCTAAGATGCCTTAATAGAGCAGAGCACGAGCTGGCCAGCAGGCAGTAAGGGGAGAGCAGCCGCTGTCAGGGAGCGCCCACCCCAGACAAGGCTTCTGGGGGTCTTGGTTCACATGGGCCTCATCTCCGGGTCAGATGGAGTCCTAATTCAGACACAACAAGGGGGCTGCGTTCATCGGCACGTGAAAGCAATTCAGCTCTTTGCAGGACTGAACTGGTGCGGGAAACGTTCAATCTTCTGCTCCTGGTATCTCCTCGTAGCCAGGCAGCTGCAGCCACGCGGTCACTGAGCCATGAACCGCGTTGGGACAGCAGACATCTAAGTGCCTGAGCTCTTTTCAGGGGAGCTGGAATAAGAAGGAATAATTAGTGCTGGAGTCCCAGCGAAAGCCTGTCTGGAAGGACTGCAAAGAGGGCCGTTTTCAGTTCTGAGCCCCAGAAAGGCCAGGAGGAGAGAGGGAACCTCCTCTTGCAGAAGGAGACGAGGGACTGGGGAAGTGGCCGGGAAGCAAACTGCTCCTGGGCAGGAAGGAATAGCTCTGTGTGGCACTGTCGCTGGGATCCGGCATCGGGAAGCAGAGACAACCAACGCCTGGCAGCAGGGGTCATCTGTACGCTCTACGTTTCAACTCTGTGCTGCATTGCCGGGAGAGAAAGGGAAGGAAAGAAGCTGAATTAAGTCACGCACACGAGAGAGACCCAGAATTCTCAGGAAAAAGAGCTACCTCCGTCACATAACTTAGCTGTCAAAATATACGCCGTGCGTTAATAAGAATACAGAATAAGCTCTTAATATGCTGCCCTCCCTTATTGGCACATTCACCCTTTCCTTCCTCCTCAGCTGTCAGTCACTTTGAGCTGGTATCTCTTCTCATTTTGCCCAGCACCTGACCGCAATTGGCACCGAGACCAGAGCGGGAAAAACTATGAAAGTGTGCCTTTCAGCGTATCGTCAGGTTGACAGAGTTCCTTCGTAACAGAGGTCTGCTGGAGTCTCGGCTGCAGTCTGTGAGCGTATCAAACGTATTACCTGCCATTGGGTTTTGAAGGAGGTTTTTAAAATTAGTTTTAAACCCTACCAAAAATGAGATAGGGATTAACATGGAAAAGATGACCATAAAGTCCTTAAACATAAAAGAAGAATCCTAGTGTCTTAGCAATCTGGCTATAAACTAACTCTTTTTAGCAGGTTAGCAATTTAGGAGAAAGAGAGACAGACAGATGAGAAGACAGAGGTGGGTTTTGTCAAAGTGAATACTGAAGGTGCTCAAATCCTGGTAACTCTGCCTTACGCTAGCACCAACGTAAAAAAACCCCTCAAAACCACGTCGATGGTATTGGTACAAGTAACAGTTGAAGAATCTGTCCTTAAATTTGTTCAAAACAGTAAGAAAGTTAGCATTTGAAGAAACTCAGATAAGCTGTTTGAAGACTGTCAGCATTTACAGTCAACATTTTCACACGTGCACGTTTTCTATTTGTATTCTTCCATCTTTCATTTGATAGTACTTGCTTTAAGAAAAAATACCTCTTCAAAGGTGCTGGAGTATACAGTTAATTCACCCGAGACAAAGAGGACCCTGTGGGGGTTTCATCTTATTTAGGAATGCAACATCTGGTGCACAGGACCAACAGTAATCGCGGATTACAGGAAACAAAACTACTTGTTTTATAATACTGCCTCGCTTTATGTAAAGAACACGGCGTTTACATAAAACGATGCTCTTAGGTCCAGGCAGCACCCACACACTTCAGCCAACATGCCCAGAAGGGTCACGTTAAGAGAGCATAAAGGATGATTTTCAAATTACAATGAGCAAAAAAGAAATCAGTGTACACAGAAAACTAAGATTTGTTAATACGGAAGCAAAGCGACCTCATTACCTGGTCATTATAGATTTCCAGCACGTTGAAAGTGTTCTGTAAAGACAAGAAGTAATTAGAAGGTAAAACAGACAGGCAACAAACAGCAAAAGCTAGGCTCTGTATTTCAGCAGCTTAAACATTAAGTTTCTGCCCCATGACTTTTCTCTTCTCCCTGTTGCTTATTCTGTGTGCCTGCACTTTCCATAGAACCAAAGCAAGCACCATGAGCTGCGCTGGAAAACCCGTGATTTCAGCAAAAATCCGGTACTGGTAAACCACTCTTAGAAATCCTTTTGCTCTGAAACAGGATATTTCACCACATCATTCTAGTAAGAAGCAATTTGCTACAGATAGGAGGGTTTTAAAAAATTTAAAACGGTGTTTAAACTTTGAGAGAAACTAAGGGATATTTTCAACATTTCCTACTAAAACTGTGTTCTCTTATCAGAGAAGACTTTCTAAACTCCATCGTAACATACGTTTCAATACACCATTTTATTGTATTTTTGTTGTATTTTCCCCTAGCCAAATGTGCACGAGGAAACCGCTAGCAGACCTCAGGGTGGGCTAGCCAGTGAGCAGGAGGAAAAGCCATCTCTGGAAAGATGCGGTGTCTCAGCCAGAGGTCAGAGACGGAGCCCAGAATTGGGGCACAGACGACAGCTGGGCTCAAGGCTCTGCTGATCCTCTGGGGCTCTGCAAATGTGGCTGCGTGGGGGAACCTGCAGAGTGACAGCATGCCTCTGGTGTCACTCGTGAGCTTCAACTGCAACAAGCCAGAGAGGCGGCTTTCTGTGAGCTGCCCCAGTGCAAGATGGCAGGTGGTAAAGGCACGGCCCCGTCTCTGGCAGCCTGCGTAGCCAGCCGCGTTGCTGTCGTGCATGTGTGTGGTGCACCCTCAGCCTTGCTACTGGCCTGACCTGCAAACGGGAAAGCAGCAGCCGCATCCAAGGGTCTGGGACAGAGACACCCCCAGGTCTGGGGTGCACCAGGCCGGGCTCCTGCCGCCAGCAAGGACGAAGCCCCGGCTCAGCAGATTTGTAACAACCCTTCGCTACTTGGCAGACACCGGCATCAAGCTTTAAGCTTCGCAGTATTAAGTTCACCAATGCCAAAAAGAAACCTGTTCTGTACCAGGAAGACTACGGATAAGAAGTAAACGACTCGTGAGACCCTATGGATTGGTTTCTGCCCGTAGCTTGTTTTCCCCACCAGAAATCAACAACAAAGCTATTTACGAGTGGTTACATGGGAACTGATGAAATTGCAGCAAACAATTTTATTGAAATAACAAGCCTGAGAGTAGTGTTCCACGAGGGGAAGTTCTGATGGGGGATTAAACTGCTCGGTTATCCTCAGACATATTTGCACACCGGGCATATTCTTGCAATACGATCCAGGCTTTATCCAGTGCACTTCCAAAAGGAGAGACGAATTTTATTTCCACCGGTGGAGGTGACCAAGAGCCTCCTTTTCTTGTGGTCCTGAAAAGAAAGAGAAGTATCAAATTGATTTTTTGATTACCAACAGTATTCAGTAGAGGAAAACGTTTTGCAATGTTGGAATTACAAAATCGATGCCAAAGAATTATTTATGGGCTTCTTTGAAGATAGGGTCAAGGCAGAAAACATACAGAAACAAGCTTCCTTTTGCTTTCGTTCCTTACCAGACTGTCCCAAGCATTCTCACTCAGTATTCGCGTGAGCTTTTTGAGCGCCCCCACGCCCTGATTTTAAGAGGCAACTCTCCCCAGACGGTTTTCCAGAAGGAACCGGAAAACACGGCCAGAAACAAGACGTTCTCTTTACTCGTCGTCTGACCCACTCCTGCCTTCTATGGGGAACTAAAGACCGTAAGAGCGTGGTTTCGTAAGGTGGAATGACAGGAGAGCACGCCATCATTGCAAAGAGTAGCACCCACTTGGCCTTTCCTAGCCCCTCCCTCTTCTGGTTCCAATAGAAAACTGAACCGTGAAGTGGGGAAAACGGTGCCCAGGAGACCAGCAAGCTGGACAGGCTCGCAAAGTCAGAGCAGAACTGTACCGCCAAGTGAGGAAGAGCAAGTGAGGTGGCCAAAAGCTGAATCGCTACCGCTGTTTCTTAATGACTGCAAGCTGGCTCTGTTCAGGGGAAGAGTGGGATTCTTTCCCCTTCTCAGACACTTTTTCAAGCATTTCATGAAGAAGTTTCGCACTTTTCTCATTTTGCTCAGCTATTGTCTTAGTCATTTTCTCCACCGCCTCCGGGCCGGAGCCGTGGCGTTTGCCGGGGCCCGTGTGGGGGCAGCCCATGCCGCTGGCGGCGGTGTCCCTACGGCCGGGCCGTGGCTTTGGCCTGTATGGGCGGAGGCGTGGCTTTCGCCGGGGCCTCTGGGCGGCGCAGCCGCCGTGGGCCTGGCCGATGCCGGGGCCGGTGGGGGGCAGCCGATGCCGCTCGGGCTGGTGTCGGGGCCGGTGGCGTTGTTTGTGCCCGTGTTGCGGCTTGGGCAGTCACCTGAGTTGTTTGAGTTTCTGCTGTAGCTTTCCGTGGGGGGGTTGTCTGAATTCCTACTGCAGCTTTCGGTGGCAGGGCTGCCCGAGTTTCTGCTGTCTTCGGCTTTGGCCCCGGGGTCTGAGTAGCAACATCACATGTCACATCATACTCACTCCTGCACCGATATTTAACAATAAACCAGCCCTGCAACACACTCGGGAAAACCGACAACAGGATCACGTACGAATGAAAGTAACCTTCACTCTCGAAACGGCCCGAAGGTTTCTCATCCCGATTCTGTTACTGTCGCTTTGGCATCATCACCGAAGGGCAAAGTCAACTTTCCCCAGGTACGACCAAGAGCGTAATGAGGAAAAGAATCCATCCCGAAAGTGTAATTAGGAAAAGCCTCCATCACGAGATGCCCAAGATAGGCAGGCAGAACCGTTATCCAAGCAATTATTTTATACCTCTGAAGGCAAACCCACGCCAACGTGGCACGCTTAGACCACCGCGTCCAAACACAAACGAGAAACAGGCCATGCAATATATTTGACCGCTTAAACCCCACTGCATCCATTAACTTCATACAAAGCTCTCTAAAGGCACGATACCAGATTTCACGTAAGACCGACATGCTGTGAACTCTCTGTTCTCCCTGAACAAGCTGGAATTCAAACTATTCAGGCAATCTATCAGAGCTGCGTTCGTGCCCCACGTCGGGCGCCAATAAATCTGTCGTGGTTTTGGCCGAATTGGCCAATGGCCGGCGACAGATGCTCCCCCCCAACCTCTCGTACACGGAGAGGAGGAGGAGAGGTAGAGAGAGATTTACGAGCTTAGGAGAAACTAAACTGCTTTCATGAAATCCTAATAATAAAATAAAAAGGGAAAGAATGAAATAGATACAGTCCATACAAAACTGGACGAAGCTCCCAGGATGACGTCACCGCACAAACCTCAAATCTCAAATTCTCCTAATTCCGAGTGTTCCTGCAGGCAGGCAGGTGACGTTACAGAAGGCCTAACATAGCCGTTTAAGACCAAATGCAAGTCTGCCATTCTGATTTGCAGTTCCAGTTCTCAACGTAAGCAGTTTGAGCAAACTCTATAAAACTGCAAGTGTAATCACGGTCTGTAAAGCCTTTAACTGGAAAAATCACTAACTACAGCCCACCTTACTCCATCAGTCCACGTGGGGTTCGAGTTCTCCTTCCTGGAAGATATTCTGGGTTCCTTTGCTCGTAGAGGAGGGCGAACTGATCATCCCGGAGATGCAGAGGGAGCTGCTAGGGGTGCGGTGCGAAGGCTGGGTCTGAGA
Organism: Chroicocephalus ridibundus; assembly: GCF_963924245.1. Classification (NCBI taxonomy): domain Eukaryota; kingdom Metazoa; phylum Chordata; class Aves; order Charadriiformes; family Laridae; genus Chroicocephalus; species Chroicocephalus ridibundus. The sequence continues at coordinate 41,094,222 of NC_086286.1, forward strand.
AAGGACTCAGGAGGAAAAAAGACAAGATCCTGGGAGGGCACGTAGCCAGGACAGCTGACCCAAACTGACCAAAGGGATGTTCCATACCCTCTGCCGTCTGCTCAGCTACAAAAGCTAAGCGAGAAGAGGAGGGCTGGGGGGCATTCCTTATTACAACGCTTGTCTCTGAAAATTACTCTGAGGTGTAAAAAGCTCTCCGTCTCCTTCAGCTGCATCACATTCAACAATGTTTATTGACAGTCAAACAACATGCTGACTATGACTCTGGAGAATCCTAGCTGTATGGACGATCGCCCGATGGATGTCCTTCACTTTATCCTGGCGTTGCCGGTGCTGCTTCTGAGGTTGGTGACTTAAGCGCACTATCTTCCACCACCTACAGTTAAAAAAAAGCCTGTTAATGCAATAGTCATTACCAAACAGACTGACTTCACACTCACACAGATGAAACTGAGGACAGTGAAATGCCGCTTTTCCTTTCAGATCACTGCTGGGTGTAAAGTCAGAAACATACAGTGTACTCTCTGCTACCGATGACAGCCTCTGTGTTTAAGGGACGGAGAAGAGAGTGTTCAGTGTACGCCATCGCGTGCCCCGTTTCTGGTATTTCTGTTCCTGACTACGATTTGCCACCACTCCTGGACAAAGTGAGCAGTTTTACAATGCGAGCTGTAGCCACAACTGGCAGAAATCATCCCATTGCAGTACTTCCTGCACTGACGACAAATGCCCACACGGCGACCCACTCTGCATCTAACAGGGTAAAAGGCAGCGATGAGAGAAAAGCTGAAAGTTCCAGTCGGCAACACTTTGTCAAACTGTCCAGCCCTCACATCCGACAGCTCAACCCTGCACTTCAAGGAACCGCTTGGACTGCCTGAGACAGCACAGTATATTCTAAATAGCTCCACCTCGTCTTTTCCCGTTCCCTGTGCTGAGCAAGTATTCGTTCCTTCTAGATCCACGTGAAGATACTCGGGGTTTTACGGTGAGAACAAAAGCAGTAACCGTTACTTATTTCCAGGGACTCGGATGGTCGGGATAATTGAATCCACGTGTAAAGACCTTTGCCCAGCCCTCTAAGTTGCAGTGCTAGCCAACAACGGCAGAAGGAAGCAGCCCCTCAACAGCAGTCTCCATAGAATCAGCTTATTTTCTTGCCTCCCGCCTCGTCAAAACTTGCTAAAGCGATATATTATTAGCAACACGCCATGCTTCAAAACTAAAGTCAAGAAATACTAGTCTGCGTAAACTTTCCTTTTATGCTTACAAATCTACGAACAAGAAAGCAGTAAGCAGTTTGTCCTAAATTCAGTGAGGGCCCACAAGCCAAAACCAGGCGCTTACATCTACATCAGTACCCACCAGTTATAACGAAAGCAGAAACACCTTCACTGCACTGCTACGGGAATGACTGCGGAAGCTTTGTGACCTGCTGCCTTCTTCCCAACCCAAATTTTCCATTGACTCCCATGAGGGATTTGCGTATTCCCAAGTCCAGCCCCGTCTTCTCTACAGTGTTGTCCTAAATCCCAAAGCCGAGACGAGCTGAATAAGTGAATGCATCTAAGGTCTCTTCTTGTTCCTGTCTCTAGTGAGGGACTGGCGGGTGCTGTTGAAACCCAACTGCTTGCTCTCCTGTTTGGATCTCAACAGGTCCCATTTTAGAAACATCCTCAATTTTAGAAACATCCTGCTGAAGAAACAGCACGTTTAGCAGCTATAAAAACGACAGCATCTTTAAAATCCACCTTGTGAGAAACCGGTTTTCTCCTTCATTCCTGCCCAGGATTCTTTAATTCTGGACAATATTTTCGCCAGAAAATTTGGTCTTCGACGCACATTTCCTGCTTTAGCTTGTTTTCTTACTGGAGTTAATGGCTTTGGTCTTGAGACTGGAAAGCAAGAGGGGGAAAATTTCAGCCTGGTGTCATCCAAGTGACAGGGAATTCTCCCCTCTATTTCCCCCCGCTACAAGTTACCTTCTCTTGAGGCCAGTGCAGGCAAATGGTAAAGCTTGGCTCTCTCTACGGCCAGCTGCGTTTCAATTCGTGGAAGGATCTTGCCATATTGGGCTAATAGAGAATTTCTGGCAACTGCTCTGTCGGTCAAGCGATGATCGCCGTCGTTCTGATGAAGGAAAAGCGGAAAGCAAAAGCTTAACTCATTACAAGAAGTTCCTTGCACAGACCTCTCCGTGCTATTTCGCATTAGTGAGCAGATTTCCTCTACGGGTGTGGGAAAACACCTCCACTGCACAGAACAGCGGCAAGTTCTACCCATCCGCACACACCGATTTCACCTGGTACTTTTAGCAAAGTGGAAGGAAGACTGGAATAGCAACAGAGCCTACAACTTGAAGTTAAAACAATGCTGGCACTCTGCAGAACCTTCTTCTGATACGCCTGTTATCACCTGCAATTTTCTGATATCACCTGCAATTTGCAAACGACTTACTACATAGCAGGCTTTCCCTTGTTCTTCCTGAAACGCCAGTGCCCTGAATATACGGGACAACTGGAAATTACCCTGGACAACATGATGTGAAGATTAAAACAAGCAAGAAAAAGCGACCTACGCACACCACCTGGCCGCATGACAGTTTTCAAATGCAGGACCTACGACTTCCAAACCACCTTAGAAGTTTGAGTCACTGGAAAACTATGATTCCAGAAAACAGCAAACGCGTCACAAATCCAGAACACAAGTTCACGCTTACCATAAGATTGACATTCATGGATTGATTCAGCTCTAGTGCTGCAATGTAGTTGGCACGCTGCAGATGGTAGACTAAAAGGAATTCTTGATTCTGAACACCAGCACTGGTCCTTAAAAACTTCTCCAAACACTCCTATGAGAAAAAAAAAATCATTCCAAAAATCTGTTATGGCTCTGCCTTTTCTCTTTTCAAAGAGACGATGAACATTTTTCCTTGCTCCCACTTACTTGTTCGGTGTCTGTGAAGGGCAGCTTCAGCAAGTCTTCCATCAGGCCCATCTCCCGGCACATTTCGTACATGTGTTTTAAGAGGTCTTCTAAGTTTGCCTGAGCGGCATGTTGGTGCAACAGACCCCAAGCCTCCACCATGCACCTGTAATTAATGTTTCAGACGTAAAGGCATGTTAACAGCATAACCAAAGAGATGCCCCAAGAGTCTTGTACTCAAAGTTTAAAGGAAACTTAGGGGATGATGATTTCTATTCTTTGTTCTCCATTTTCACAAGATTTGCGTGACAAAATGGTGGGGTGTATTTCTTTACCTATTGGAGAGCAACACAGTGAGGAGAAGCTGCACTTCCCCGCTGCTTGCCGTGGGTGGCCTCATCAGCTGGATGTATCTGAGGGCTTGCCCATGCTCCCCTTGGCACAGGAGGGACTGAATAATTCTCTTGTGCTGCCATGACGCAGTTTTGATTGTAGCGGGATGAAAGAGCAGGGCCAGTGAATTCTGTACAAGTTAGAGATCGGGTTTTAAAATCATTTTCTAGATTATAGCTTTGTACTGACATGTATGTCTAACTCAACTCTACCAGACTTACTTCGTAATCATTGTGATCTAGAAGCCAAAAACCTTCAACAAGCTTAACAAGTCCCCAAGGCATGCCAAAGGCAGTTGCAAAGGAGTCGACTGAAGTTTCTGTCTCACTCGGAAAGGAACGCTTGATATCCAGCAGCAAGTAAATTGTCTGACATCAGGTATCTCATTAAGGCTAATCAGTTTGTAAGACCAAAAGTTTATCACATTACCTTTAGAAAAACATAATGAAGTAAGAATATAAAAGTGGTAGGAAGCAGAAAATACATTCAAAACATTGGAGCATCCAACGCTCAATTATTACAGCAAATAAATTCCACAGTTGGGTTTTTCCCTCATGTCCAGCGTCTATAAAACAGTGTAAATTGTGGCATCCTTACAGTACAGCTCAGCTCCGAATGATTAAAACTGGATTTAAACCAGTATGCGGGTCACTCATTGGTAGCGTCATTTTCTCTTTCTGACGTCCGTTTTTAGGGACATCATCTAACGAGACAGCTCTGGGCTATAAGCGTTTCTAAGCCCCTTGCTCTCTAGGCTCCCCTCGCGGGTTAGGCAACAAACAGCAAAAGCAAGGCTGTGTATTTCAGCAGCTCAAAAATTAAGTTTCTGCCCCATGACTTTTCTCTTCTCCCTGTTGCTTATTCCGTGTGCCTGCACTTTCAACGGAACCAAAGCAAGCACCGTGAGCTGCACTGGAAAACCCGTGATTTCAGCAAAAATCCGGTACTGGGAAACCACTCTTAGAAATCCTTTGGCTCTGAAACAGAAATTGTTTTATAACCCATCATGGGTGTTTTAGAAAATTTTAAACGGTGTTTAAATTTGGAGAAAAACTAAGGACATTTTAGATCTTCAACCCTTATTACTAAAACTGTTTTCTCCCTATCGGAGAAGTCTTTTGCAACAAAACGTTTAAGAAAAAAGTCATCAAAAATCCACAGTACAAAGAAATACAACAGCGCTTCTGTCTACAACTTAACGCTAAACTAAATGTTTTCACTTGCATTGTCTTTGAAGCATAAATGAAAAAATGTCATGAAACAGGTCGGCGACCAACACTGAAGAACATTTATGTGCATCCCCTGGAGGTGTAATAAAAATAACTAGAAAGGATACAATTGCGTGTTTGCAGTTTTCTTCAATGCTTTCTAGCAAATAGAGATCCAGCAGTGCCTGAAATGAAAAATTAAAAGTTCTGAAAAAACGCCTGTCTTCCCTAAATCATTGGCTTTTGGGTGGGGTTTGGCGGGGAGGGCGGCCGTTTGTTGTTGTTCTCAGTGAACAGGACACTCACATGCAAACTGGCAGGCGGGTATTTCCCAGTTCCTCCTGCATCTCTCCGCCACAGCTTCTCCACTTGGTCTCCTAACTGGGAAACCATTCCATCAACCATCAAGCAGTCCGAGTCCCATTTTCCTCTGGAACAAAAGGTAGCAAGGATTTGGACAGAGTTAAACACTAATTCCAGCCTCCCGGTGTAACGGCTTTCCTCCAGTCTTCTGCTGACTGCAGCCCTGCCCTTTCATCTCCCGATGGCACAAAGCAGAAAAAGGACACTAGAGGCTCTGTGCTTCGAAGGAACACACGAGCCTGTATGTAAGTTACTTGAGAAGTAAGCCAAGGAAGATGAACTTTGAAGTCAATACCTCCTACCCTGCAGCTTCCACCTTAACTCACCTTGCAGCCTCTTGGTCACAGTGCCATCGCCGAAGCTTGGTCAGCTCTTTATTCAGTTTTCAGTACAATTTCCAAAGAAAAACCTATTATCGGCTAATCCAAGGCATGCCGCCTATGTGCTAGGCAGCTAGTCCAGGAAAGAGAGCTGACGTTAGCAAGTGACTTCTATCCGACAGCCAGCAGAGTGCGAGGCGTGCCAACTCCATGTAACTCCAACCATCTTACGAAATCACACCACGTACTTGGGAGAAGGGGACTTAGGCCAATACAGTTATGACCCTCTATTACCAGTCAAGGACGGAGATGATTGTTTGTTAAAAAACACGCTTTCTTCTGCTTCCAAAACAATTGTTCTGTGAACACCCTGCTTTGCTGAACTGGAGGTGACTGATCCTGTCCTAATCACATGGCCTTTTTCAGTAGTCAGAAATTATACACATTAGCCAATGAATAAAGTAGACTCCCGAAAAATGATGATACCAACCAATGGTACTAAGCAGAGGTAGATAGCAACGTTTTAACACAGGAAAGTAACCTCTCTGTTCAACAGAACACACGTGTCACTGAAGTCAAGAGTATTGCTGGCAGCGGCATTACGCATAGCCCATGCAACTGTTGAGATAAAAGCCATTCCCTTCCACTTCTGAATTTGCCGTGGAAGTGTTCTAGAGTCTTCCTCTAGCTCTTACCTTGATAAACGCTCAAGTTTCTGTCGCTGACCAGTATAGTAGCTCTCAATCAGAGGATAATTGTAGAAAGGTCTTGACAAACGCGTATCGTCATCTACAGGCAACAAAGTAGAAGCAAGTTAAAGCAGTCATATCACACTTGTAAACGAAAATTTTTGCCTAAAGAGACAGAAGATCGTACAAGCTAAGCATCAAGAAGCCTCCAACTCTGAAAGAAGCCAATCCTCTTTCTGCCTTTGCTAAAAGAACTCTAAGAGACAAGACTCAATTCCTTCTTGCCCCAAGTGCCGTTTCAAGGTTACAGTTCACGCAGCATTCACAACGTGTAGGGTAAGCTGAAGTTCACTATAAAAAAAACCACCCAGTTCTCAAAGGGAATGGTTTCTAAACGTGCCGCGTGAGCATCTGTGAGACAATTAAGGCTGACAATGGAATTTCTAATCCATCCAACTAAAGAAGGATTTCCAAGGTGTACTTTCTCCTCAAGCAACTGATAGAAAGTTCAAAACATGCAGGTAATGCTCTCACTGTAAAAACAAGCATTCCGGTACTTGTTGTTTAATAGTACTTTGTTTAAAATCTCAAGTCGTTCAAGCTGTGGACACAAGCAGCGCCTTGACGTCAGGGGTCCATTGCTATTCCTAAAATCCACCCAGGAAAGAAACTGCCTGCCTCATTCTACGCCGTGTACTTGACAACCCAGCAAAATCTCAACTTCACCCACAGAACTTCAGCACACCCTGCCACTGAACCAGCACGACTTCTTCCTGACGAAACCGTTACAAAAACATGGCTAAGCATGCGTTCGTGGGAGTCACTCACTGGATGGTCGCCTTGCTACAAACGTATGACAGGTCACGCTTACCTAAACCCTCTGGAAGGAGACCGGATCGACAGAACCAGATGACCACTCGTGCATACAAAGAAATGAGGCCGGTTACCGCTTGCTTATTTGTCACGTCTGCAAAACCTGAAAAAAGGCAGGAGATGATTAGCGTTATGCAATTCCGTTCATTTTCACAAAACTCCCTTCATCCTACTAAACCAAAAGTATAAAAATAGCACATTAGAAATCTTTCTCTTTGCGTTTTTCATGCTGTATCGCTTTCTTATTTGAAGAAAAAACCCACTATCACCACCAAAACAAAAAGCAACCCCTATAAAGAACTAAACTCACTAAAGGCTAAAATAAAAAAAAAAAACCAAAACCCCAAAGCCTGAACTACTAAATGCACGCAGGAATAAGACATCTGTTTCTCACGTAGCAGAGATTCTTCTGATAGCAAAGGGATAGTCTTTTCTTTTCTCAATAGGCCAAGAACCATTTCTAAGAGAAAAAGCTGTAGAAACTCAAGTAACTTACTTTGCATGTTACTCGCTTACGCTTCCTTCGTATTGTTTAGCAATTTGCAACACGGTGTCTGCATGCAACTAGAACTTGCTAGCTAAGAACTCAAAGGAATAATTTTCAGCAATACCACATTCGGTTGCTGTAATTTCAGCCCAGTTGCCTACTAAGCTTCTCTCTGGATGTAGCCTCCCCCACCCCCTTGCATGAGCTCCACCATAAACTGTTGCCCTGAACTCCATGCGTGTTTTGTGGTGGTCCCAAGCGCTCAGCTTTAAGCCCCTTCTCCCAGCTAAATGTGACTGTCTTCCAATCCTCAAAAACAACAAAAGCCCATGTTGCCACAATTCCAAATCTTAATAAAACATACCAAAGATTTTGTAGCACTACTACAAACCTTTTTCAGTAAGCTCTTGTGCTTCTGTGAGAAAACAGTTTAAGACCGTGCTAAGGTTGCTCAAAAGCAACTGGCAGCGCTGGAGAGACCGTAATGTCTGGGGGTCAGTGAAGTTGCAAGAGCCATCAAACAGCGGAACACCTTTTCAAGAATAAATATTAAATCGTTAGCCGACAGAGCAATTCCAGAGTTTCAAGGCGCACTTCAAGGACCGCGTGCAATATCCTATAGTGGCGTATTACTGAGGAAGCTCAATCAGAAAGAACGACTTTAGGTTTGCGGAATGACTACACTAGTACTCACAGATTTGGTCAAATTCTTCCTTTGTAGAGATCACTTGGTTCCATGTCCACTCAAGAACAAACCGTAAATTACCAGCAGACCTTGGCTGCTCTTTAAACAAAGAGAACAAAAAAGAAATGAATCAACAGGCTCCAACTCAAAGAGGTACCACGTAAAAAAACAACGTTCCAAGTATTACCTTCAGATATCCAATGTTTAATGCATCCAGTCAGAAGTCCCACAGAACCTGTCTGGACAGCAGCTGACAATACTGCTTCCAGCTGCTCCTCCTAAACGTAACAGACAAACTCAAATGAGAATCTTACCTACTTGCACCATGTGAACCATCAACAGTAAATGTTTCTTTCTAACTGTATACTCATTCAGACATCACAAAGTCAATCAGGACACAGGCCAGGAATGCCACGTCCTTTCTCTTAATTCCAGCCACAGGCTGGACTGCTCACTGCTCTGAGGAACACATTAACACACTTCTCCTCTGACATTTCAACTTACTGCAGCCTAATTCTAATCTTTCTTCGCGTGCCTCTGCATTACAGTCTTCACGTACTGAGTTCCGACTTACTACGTCCAGAAACATCCTCTGCTAATACGCGTTACACATCTGTGCAGATAAGTTTGCCATCAGGAACGCAGGAAGGGGACAGGACAAACACAACTGTGCAACGTTTGCATGGAAACAGTGAAGCTACGGCCAAGCAGCTTTCTAGACCATGAAGACATGAAGCAGTTCTGACACCCAAAACAGTACATTGGAATTTTGTAACGTGACAGAAAAGAAGCAAAACATTTACATCCTAATGGCTTAAATGTTAGGCTCTTCAAATACTGTATTATAGTGTAGTGGTAATCCTTACAAGGATAAATCACAGGTATGCACAGACGCGCGATATTAAGTAGTAGCTTATCTCAGCTGGTGTTCTCGTACTTCTCTCAGGTGAGAGGACCCTTCATAAGTTTTTACTTTGGTTTTTGGGATGGGATTTGGTTGGTTGGGTGGGTTTTTTTAAACACATTCAAAAGTATCTTTCCCCTCTAGGCAAAATCATGACATTCAAAGCGACTTCTACACATGTAGAACACACATGTGATATTGCCATCTTTTTCTGAAAACTGGTTTCAGACAAGGAAACACACCATTGGCCAGCTTGCCAAGAAATGTCTTTGAGCTACCACACTGTGCAGAAGCGTTCATGTCCTAACACACGTCCACAAATGTGGTGACGAATGCAGGAGACAGGAAGAGGAGGGCAGTGGGAAGGCTGCTCTCCCCTTCCTGCTGATCGCTCCAGGGAAAGGTTGGTGCATTGCAAATGGAAAACCTATGGCAGGGGGAGTGAAGTCACTGTGGTGGCATAAAGCACATAGAAGGTAGCGAGTGTCATGAGATAAAGGTGATTAAGGTGTTGCAGCTGCAAGAGGGCAGTCTCAGAGCAGCAAATTGGGCTACTGCAGCACAAGGCAGAGGCTACAGAGGTGAAGATCCGCCCGGAGAGGATGCAGAAAAGCCTACCGATGAAGGGAAAACGAGGGCAAGCCGTGAAGAAATTGCCAGGGAGAGCTGACAGCAGTAATCCTTTACCACAGCCCACTTCCTTGGAAGCAAATGATCACGTACAGTGACAGTGCAGCAAGCCGACGTCTGCAAGAGCTCGCATCCCAGGGAGACGCCCCCATCGTCGGCTACTGCACTGAACCACTGCTTTGAGAAACTGACAGGGATGGGGGTTACTCTGGGGGACACATGCGTTATGTTGGGCATGACCAGCACTGACTGCACGCTTCCTTGTGCGCATCTGTGTGTGGCACCGAATTAAGAGAGGGGTCTCTAAAGACAGATCTCTTAGGGCTGTTCCCAGTCAAAGTCGCTACTTTGGATCTAAGGATACGGTTACTTCTGCTAGCTCAGGTCAAATACAAACCTGTATTTCAAATTGGAGTATCGTGTCTTGTAGCCCCTCCAGCCCTGTCAGACCAGATGGATGTATTTCCCCCTTGATTCCCTCATAGGCACTCACCTGACTCAAACTGGATGGCTGGACGTCAACTGGTCTTGGAGACAGCAAGCCAGCTACAAGACACCTATTGTAGCTCTCCTGAATGGCTTCCCATATTGAAGGGCCAGATTTCTTCAAAAAATTCAAGGTCTGAAACATCGATCGAAAACGACAGATTAAGACAGCATTGTTATTCCGTCACTACGCTTCTGGATAACCTCTAAAAGGAAGAATCTAAATGTTCACTGACACCGTCAGACAGCCTGAACCACTAAGATGCTTTAGGTTAGCAATCTGCGTAATTAAGTCTTTTCTACCTTCTCTGTCTATACACAGGCCTTGCTCTTTCCCTCAACACTGACACAAAATACATTCTATGTAAGCTCAGCTAACATGCAACTTCACGCTTTGGAAGATCCTTTCTATGCCTATTCGTATGGAAGCCGATTCATGTTGGAAACATTTAGTGAGCTGAAACTTCACTCAAAATTATCTGTCACAATCTGTGCTGCGGCTCGGAAGTTATAATTTGGCCGAGTTTGGGAGAAAACAAAATTTTCACTCCTCAAACAGTTATGTCATTTTTCATTTTCTCCATTCCCTCCTTTTTCAAGAGAATTGGGGATCAAAACTCTAACTCAAGACTATGCAGGCAGTTCGACTGAGGGGCAATAAAGAAGTAACACCTTTCCCCGCCTTCTACAGTGGTTTTGTTCTTGCTCCTGGAGCAACGTTGCATTCCTTTCTAGACATTCAATCCCCGATCGTGCCTCAAGAGGAGACAACGGCAGTTGTACAGTCCCAAGAGGGGACCTAAAACATTACCATTTGCATACAACTGGCGACAGGATACAATTGCAACTATGCGTGTGGACGGGCAGGATGAGCATGAAACGGTCCCTAACACGGAAAGCAGTGCAACAGAAAACTTTGAAAAGCTACATCTCCTGCCACTCGCAATAAAGATACAGTAAAAGATCACCTCCTTCTGGAAGCCGGTGCAAGTCATGTGAACGACTCCGGAGGTCAGCAAGCACGTACCATCTGCAGAAACAGGGAACGTTTGACAACCTTCCGTACTCTCACAGTTATGGCATGACCACTTTACATTTTTTACACACCGGTATCTAGAAACATATAACTGAGTGCTTTGAGCTTCAGTTCACAGTCATTTCAGGCTATAACCAGCACCACTTCACCGGCTACATTACAAAAGCACCAAAACTCAGCCGGCTGTCAGATATGTTTCACAATAGTAAATACCTTGTCAGTACAACGTGATCAGAGTTGGGTTTGGGGGGGACTGGGTGTTTTTTTGGTTTGGGTTGGGTTTTGAATGACAAACAATGACTGAACAAGAGAACCAATGAATGGCATTTGACCTCATTTTAAGCTTATCACTCTCAAAAGCAGTGAAATACCTACCAAAGTTATAGTTGCCTGGATGAAAAAACCGCTCAGGTGGTGGATAAGAAGGAGGAACTCCTCGACTTAGACTCCGCTCATGGACCAGAATATCCAAAAGGAGCTTCGGAGAAGTCACGCTCACTACAGTATCCAGCGACCACAGTGCAAAATAGGGGCACTCATGAGGGAATTCTTCCGGCCTTAAAGAAAACAAGCGCGTAAGCTAAATGCCGACATTCAAATGAATTATTGGCAGGCATATGGAAAACTACTGAAGAAAAATCTACCTTAGCGAATCTGGCATTTGAGCAGAATACCAGCGATTAATGTCAAATACACCCAGGTAAGTAGATGGTTTTCCCTGACCGTACGTATTCACTTGCCAACTGAAGACTGAGACACTGGTGTCAGGAGACGTGACTGTAAAAGACAAGACGTTGTTTCTGACTTGTAGAAAATACGATAGATCCGATAGTTTTAAAACACCACTTTCTATTTTGGCTTCATTCTCTTCTGTCACTCGTGAAACACAACACTTCCTAAGAGTGATTACAGTAATTACGGAATAGCAAACATCTCTGTGATAGGTTTCAGTCACACTGCCCCTTTTTCTTGTCCCCTCGTCCAGATCACTGGTCAAGATACTAAAGAGAAGTGGCCCCAGTGCAGTGCCCTGGGGAACAGCACTTGTGACGGGCTACCATCTGGATGCAGATGCGGACATCGGTTTGAAGAAGGGAAAAAATTCTGGTAACATTCCTAAGCAATGGAGAGTTTGAACTTCTTGTTCAAAGATGGCAGCTGGAGGAGTAAAACGACTGACCATCATCATACAAACGGCCCCACCATACATCGCGATAGCATGTCAGCAAGCATAAAATAAAACCCACTTTTTCCCTTAAAGAAGTCCCACATAACTTAAGCATCCATTTTTTCTTCGTAAATAATCCCAACAATCTAGTCTATGCAGATAGGCAAGACTTTCAGACTGTGGGGACAGAACAGCATTCGTTGCTTAGGTTCCAAAAGCACTTCTTTTAAAATCACCAAACACGGACATCAGAACAAACCTTCATTTACGCTATCCTCTCCGTCAACGTCGCTGCGGAATTTTTCGACAGTCTGGCAGCTGATTAATTTAGTACTCATCTGGCCTCTCAAGGGAAAGACTCCACCCGTGAGATCTAAACTGAACTTTTCGCCACAGTATTGCAAACCCTGGGGGAAAAATCAGAGAAGAGAGCAAAGGTCATTCTAAGATAAAAACATACATTATGGCTAAACATGAAAGACAGTCTAACAGAATAGGCTTATTATACTGTGTATTTCGCATGAGCCTATTTCTGATGGTAAATAGAAACTACGCCTGACATGCAAGAGAATGCAGTGTCAAATCGTAACGGGTAAGTTTGGCTGTAAAGGCTTTGCACTTTTTCAAAATTTAGAATTTCCCTAACATTCTTCAGATCTAAACATGTTTTGCAGAACTCCTTGCGACATCCAAGAATGTTCTTTATAAAAATAAATATATCGCTACAAAGAGATATCTAAAATGATGCAACACACAGGCATGCAAAGCTCTTTGCTCCATGTCTTGATTGCAGAACTGATGAAGTTAGAGAAGCCCCAGCAGCTAAAGCTGTCAAGAGGTATTTTCTATGGGCACACCACCAGAGTGACCGTGCACCCCTCTCTAGTTACTGTGAGAACTTCATACTGATTAGCAATCTTCTTTCAAGCCACGTAAGCTATGACAGCTCCTCCTCTCATCTTGTCAGAGACTAACGGGTGAAATACCCCTCAGCTCCTTCACCAAGCACAGCCAACAGCAAAAGGGAAAACCAGAAAGGACACGGGGTGCACGTGGCCAAGGCTTTTAGCATCACGAATTACTACACAGTAAACAAACTAATTTTGAGATACACAGAAACCCCGGCACGATTGTGTTGAACCTCTGATAGTGCCATTTTTTAAGTAAGCGTGAAGTGAAATACCATCTTTCCAAATACAGCATTCATTCAAACTGTCTACCATACAACACATGAATGGGTGTACTGGGGACAAATAGCAGCTCTATAATTAAAAAAAAAAAAAAAAGAGGGAAAAAGAAACCCAACCCACACAACCCATAAACTGATAACGCCACATTCTACCCAAGTTTCCTAAACTTGCAGAGCTCTGAAACGAACTGGCATGAAACCACACATTCCCGTATGATCTCATAGGATACATCTAATTCACCTAATCTGAGAAGAGGCGAGCTTTCTCTTAATGATTCCAGGAAGTGTTACAAATAAATATGAAGGTTGTCTAAAAAGAAAAATTAAATAATTAAAAAAAGTCTTTCATAACTAAAAAGAAAATGCTTCTGAAGCAAAGCAGTGCATTTTAAACTTTCCACGCCGGGCAAAGTCATTCTAAGGAACTCCATTGTATGGGAGATGTTAAGTAATGACTCCATTGACTAGCAAAACACAAAAACAAGTTTTCAAACGAGATGCACTGCTCAAACTCTGATATCAAAGTAGAGAGTGTATACTCTGCCCATCCGCAAGCATTGTGCAGAACGAGGGTAAAGATGCGCTCTACGATCGTGATTTGATGCACCAGATTTAGCAACTGCTGCGACAGTACAAAAAAGGTCTTTGGAAGCATTACTTAAACATACCTTTCTGTTTAATTACTTAAGCAGACTTAAACCAGCCTTGAAGGCAATGGAGACGAGAGTTTGACACGCATATAGAAAAACACAGTACCACATGTTCCATAAGTCCTATTTGTGACTCTTACCATGACACACAGTCAAAGAGGCACTGCTTCATAGCCTCAAACCTAATTCCTGGAACAAAAAGCACTGCTGTATTGAAAAAGTCTTTTGAGCTCCTATGAACTCTATCCAGTGAACAAGGATCAACAGTAGATTCCTCCTTCTTTACTCAAACTTGGCCTAGCAAACGGGAGACACTTAAATTTTCTACCCCTGAAGATGGACAAGAAACTTGACTCAGACAGCCATGCAGGCAGACAGTCATGTAGTACTAACCAATCTGTGACTACAAGGAAGTGTTCTGAGACTAAAAGTATCCGCTGTGGAGCACAGGTCCCGCACATCAACAAAGATAAAGAGATAGCATCCAGCACGCGATGAATCCCTGGAAGATCCTTCTACTTGGTCACCGTGATAGATAATGCATTTTAAAGAAACACCACCTTTTCCAAACACCTAACCTCTATCTATGCAAAAGCAACAGTGCCAAATGAGGAAGCACCTTTCCTACACATAAGCAAAACACTCAAAATCTAAATTAATCCAAAAAAATCAAAAGGCACAGTCCCTACAAAAACCAGAGTACCACGATACAAGAGTCACCCCTGTTTCGTTCCATAGCTATTGAGAATATGCAAGAGAAAGTACCAAATCAGGAGGAAAGACTTGCTCTGAACTAAGATTACTGTCCCCTCAAAAAGATTTTGGAAGACTTCCAGGCGTACAACTGAATGGAATTACACATCTAACAGATGCGCCTTGTCTCTGTTAGCTATCTGAGATGCAATGATACCTCACATCTGTATTTTGAACGCATCCTCCTTGGAGCCAGATCTAACATTTAGGTACACTCTTCTGACCAAATTACATATTTTCCTGGCTTTAAGAGTAGATTGAATAGGTCACCCAGCCAAAAAGAAGAACGAGTTATCTTTACAGCTACTAAGTGTCAGGATCAACACTGAAGAGACACTGTAGGTGCATTTCATGTGAGAAGTCCGGCTGACAAAGCTCTAAGGGAAACCAAGAATATAAAACCGAAGATCAGCAAAGACTAGAGTATGACTGTATTTTAAGAAAGGGAGAGAGACAGAAGCTTATTCAAGTCCGAAGCTTGGTTAAACCAAGCGATTCAAGGCCCAATCTTCTCTTCCTACATGCCATTCATTTGGTATTTCAGAATAATTTTATTTGCAAAAGCCGCGTCCTCTTCAGGAATTTCATTTATACGGGCTCTTTGCAGATGAATCTAGCTGGAACACACGACACTGCAGTATAAAATGGTACGCCTTCTTTCCAAAAGGTATGGACAAAGGCCGTGCCCAAGAAGACTCAGCAAAACATGATTATTTTTTCAGCCAGCTCTGAAGTTTGATGGTAAATCTCACCCCTGTAACTCAACTGATACTCCCTTAGAGAAAATTACTATTGTCTGCTTTTCTCACGCATGCACCTCTTACCTCATACATGACTTGTCCTGAGGCCACGCGTTTTCTGTCACCAAACGCTAACTGCAGCAGGTGTAAACTCACCACATCACCTTCACTGAAAAAGGGATAAATTATGAAATTTGGTTACAAAGCTGCTTTATAGTCCTCATCGTCGTGTTAGTAGACCTAGACGTTTTCTTAATAGCATGCTCCTGCTGAAAAGAACACCACCTCTTCCCAAAACATGATCATCGGCCACATTTAGCCACTGAAACATGAAGGAGGGCGTTTTGACACTAACAGCTTCAGGGGCAAAAGCCAACCGTACAATTGGAAAGCTGTAATATGTTGTATGGACTAAGAATTGTTGGAAATAGTTCTTCACAATGAAGAGCTCTCCATCAAAACTGCTTTGAAGTCAAATTTTAAAAGACTGCCACTCTACCAACAGCTGAGCTGATGGAATCGCTTGCTGATGCAGAAAGAGAGATCTCTCTGCCCTTCCCTTACCACCAAAGTTCCCCTCCCCCTCTTGCACACTCTGCACCCTTCCAAGTCCGATTTGATTCAGCAGAACAGCAGGAACCCATTGGCTTTTCTGCTGAATCGTTTTCTGCCCGGGGAGCTGCACTGCCTCACCAAGGCTCCACAGACTGCTGATGCCGGCACAAGGCCATCGGCAATACTGTCACCGCCGCCTTTAGGGGCGGCAGGCTGTTGTGTGGGCACGTCTGGTGTTGTAGATCTGCAGCCTCAACTGCTCCTAGTGGTATTTTAATACCACGGTGTGACTATCAAACAAATGATGAAGCGGTCATCGAGGAACAAAAGCAAACCATTTGAGAATGCGAGCAGAAGAATATGGCCACTGTTGCTTTGCCTTCTGACAGAAGGCAGGAACTAGTAGGTCCCTCTTCACGTCTGGTAAATCCTGTAAAAATTGCATTCTAAGTTTAACACCCTCCGTACCGGAAAGAATCGCAGACACACAACAAATACACATGTTCAACTGTATGGGAACAAATATCCTTAAAAAAAAAAGGAATTAGTTCAGTGGCTGATAGTTAAAGTTTTTATTCACCTTTCCTGCGTAGACTGAACAGCCCACAAGTAGCAACAATTTCGAGGATCATTCTCAGGCTCTTGAAAAGTGACAGCATAGACAGGAATCCTCCCTCCTTCAAGCTGAGCGTGGTGCCTACAGGTTTAGGGGAAAAAAAAAGCAACACGAAAAAGAAAACAAAAGGTGAGCCTAGTGGCCCAAACACAGGTAGTTTCTCGTTTCTTGGACTACGTCAAGCATTGTTCTTCCTGACTTCTGAACCTTACTTGTACCTCCACACTCTACTCTTGCCACCTAATTATTCCTCCACTGTCTATTTATGCATCCAACAGCTCCTGGGGAGTCAGTGCAGATCTGCTGAAGGGAATCCCGACCAGAAGTTAGCCAAATATTTCAGGTGAGATTGCTCTTTCGGCCAAAGCTGACATGCAGGAAAGAATACATTTTTAAGGCACAGGTCAGCTATTGAGTTTTCATGTCTCACTAGTTTCACCCTGGACACTTTAGAGAATATCGGCACCAAAATCACATCACTGACATACTTCAGCCTTTCAATGGATGCCCCAGTTGCAGTAACCGGTTCTGAAAACCCCAGGAAGCATGCTTTCCACAATTCCTCAATCCACAGGCACAATAAGGAAAACAATCCTAGTCCACTGGGGAGAAGGCGGACCACTTGATCCAGGTATGACTGAAAAGTTATGTCAGAAGAGGATTTCTGAACGTGCCAAGATTATACTCATACTCATGTCAGTCCCTGAAAAAGTTCTCTTTACATCCACATGCTTCCTTAAGCAACAAATCGAGAGCCCCACACCTCCAGGCATGGCCAAGTGTAAAGGCCTACTTACTCTCTCTTCAAAGTTTTCATATTCCAGAGCGACAGGTAGCCATCCGAGAAACCCACAACGAGCTGGTTGCTTCTGCTTATGTAGCACAGGGCTGATACTGCTGTTCCGGAAGCATTTTGTAGTTGAAAACAGAGACGCCTCCATTCGCTGGTCACAGTTTCTCTTCTTTGTGCAACTTCAGCAGGATTTTTAGTGACAACTTCTAGATCTACACACACAAAACCAAGCAATAAATGAATACGTTATGCCATTTAGGCTGCATTTTAGGCACTGACGTGACAACCCCTATCATCTAATGCTACCGTGCCAGGCAAAATAGCCATTTATGCAACACTTTTTTTTGCCATTTCCATTACTTATGTCTTCAAAGAACATAAGAACTCTCGGATCAGACAAGTATTCTCACTCACATTTGAAAGCTAGGTAAAAACGTAACCAAATTCTTCCCGGACTCTGAAAAGCAGGAGTTTGGGCCTCGTGATGAAATTTGAAGTGGCACCTCGTGTTTGAAGTGGCACCAATTGCTGAAGCTGCTGTTGTAATAGCCAAAACGGTGTATGCAATCTGAGTACACCTGTTCGAGATTTCATTCATCCAAATGCATGGGTGTTGGTAAGTGGGGTTTATTTTAAAAAACAAGCCCAAAATTTGCCCCAAGTCAATTAACACAAGCAGAAGAGCATTCCCGGGAAACAGGGCTCCTCCAACACAACTTCCTACCAGGCGGCCGCACCGGCTCACGTGGCAAAATTCCTACACCTCTCTGGCAAGAATCATAGTGGCACAGGGATCTTGGTGGGAGGGGGCATTTACAACACTGCGAGGAGCAGTCAGACGCTCCCAGGTTTAATCAGGTCAGGACTATACGATGTCAAACTGCCACCTGTAACCAGTCGTCAGAAACGTCTGACACAAGGGTCTTCAAAGTGGGATGCATACTGTTTCGTTAGAAGACAGAAGTTTTCTTGCGTTTAAATTCATGTGGAAAAACTGCAGGCTTACCCAATGCTTCGATATCATTCTGAGTGCAGGAGCAATCATCCAAACTAAGGTCAACCAGAAGCAGATGGCCAGCATCTGTAGCCACTGCTGCCACCCCAAAGAGCCATCGCAGACTCTGATGGAGGTGCTGAGTGCTCACGCTGGGTCCTCCGTGATTCGCTATGGGTTCTATAGCGGTTACCTACAGGAAAACTACAAGTTACTATTTGAGCTCTTTGACAAGCTCAATAGAGAAAGTAAATACAGGAGCATCAAAGCATTGTTTGCAATTAGATCAAGAAAAGAGACAAAGACAAAAAAGCCCCGTACAAAAACCTGTTACTGCCTTCCATTTACTAGATTTCCTGCGGGTAAGTGACTTAACTTCAACTTACATGGGGCATTCTATTAGTACAGCTTAGCAATTTCCATTTCCTACTTCGCAGTAATTAACTGGAGGAAAACACAGAAAATCAGTTATACGCAAGAAACTTTATCGTATTCAAGGGGCTTAAGACAGACAAACACAACTACATCGAGGTCTCCCACCGCTCACAGCCCACCAGCACCGCGATACAGTCTATGCCTTCTTTGACAAACGGGCGTTAGGATAAATCAGGGCTCCAGAGTCAGACGAGGCAGCGGCCAAGTTGCATGGGAGACACACCATTTCCATGGGAGCGAAACGTATTTAGAAAGCGTTGAAGGGAGAGACCAGCTTAGTAAAATTCACACTAGTCCGCATTTAGAAGAAAAGTAACAACCACATAAAGGAAAAGAAGCTTTAAATGCACACCAGCGCTTTCACGAATGTTGAGAAAAATGTTAAAAGCCAGCCTAAAGCAGCAGCTTCTCAGATAAAAAGGTGACTCCACCTAAAGGAGGAAGCGCACACTGCTCTCTCACGTGCCCAGCAGTCTGCACGCAACTGTCTCACAAGGCGAAGACAGACCTTTCAGCACACGTTGCAGCACATCCCAGGACAACACTGACTGCTAGAGCAGAGACACGAGCACACAAAGACTCCTGCGCTAAAGCTGCACGTATTTCTCTCTCTCAGTGACCCCAATACGAATGCTTACTACTAGTCATCACACTGTAGCATTACAAACAAACAAAACTCCACCTGTATTCTAGCAAGTCAAACCAAAGCAGCTGATGGAAAGCTGGCTAAGAAGTTAGTTAGTTGTTGCAGATTCTAAGATGATAAAAATGAATCTTGATCTTCTATTGACTGCCACCGATTCTTGTTTACATTAAGATAATGAGGCTAGGGGACACACATCATTTGAGTTTCTGGGTTACAGAAGACAGAAAACATCAGCAACATTACACCAGTGTGTCCCATCTACACAAACACACTAGTCAGAGAGCAGAGATTCAAGGACTGCAGGCTGAAAGGTGACCTCCCAACAATCTGTCAGATAACTCACTAGAGGCTCTTTTTTCCTCTCCTAAGTCAACAGAAAAATGTGTTCTCCTCAGCCTGCTTGCTAGGCTGAGATTCAAGGCAATGTGTCGAAGTCATTTACAGCACAACTATGGAATTCTGAGCCATTTTAAAGACGGTATTTCTGATGGAAATCAAGCAATTAGGGCCAAACAAAGGTGCTTTTCAAGGCCTTTTTGCGGAAGGAGAGAATCAGGTAACTCTGTGCTCTACAATAAAACCAGAAAACTTGTTTTACTCTCAGTAAACTCCAACAATAATGGCACATTAAGCCCAAGATTTTACAGCAACACCATCTTGACTGGATACTCTCAAGTGACAGGATGTTAACGCACGATAGAAAAAATACCTCCTACAAAGAGACGCTCCAAAGCTTGTCCTAAAACAGGCCTACGCAGCACCTAACAACATCAAAGCTTCGTTTCTCCAATTAAAAAGTACCTACCCTCCCGGGAAGAACAACTGCTTTAACCACTCTTGAGAGTCCAAGGTCGTACAGACAGAGAACGCTTCCCTCTGCGTCTTCCAACCCAACCAGCAGTCCAGTTCTCTTCTCCCAGGAAAACTCCTTCACCACACGAACAGTGGGAGGCTGTTCATTGACTCCACTGAAACGGTACGCAGAGAGCCGCTCTCCTGTCACACAGTTCACCACCTCAAGGTGAGGACCACGTGCCAACCACGCCAGGCCGTTTCTCCCTGTGAGAGAAAAGAAAGAGGACTGAAGCAAATGTCCAACGGAAGACTGAAAACAGCTGAAAAAAAATCACAGTGCCTGCCCCTTTCCTTCAATAAACGTACCTAGCAGAGGAAGACCGACCTACCTCATTCTAGTCAATGATTCAAAATCACCCGTTGAAATCCCCAAGCAATCCCTCCTAAAATTAACCACCTTGTTATTTTGCATTTGTACTTGTCATTCCCGCACCGAAGAATCTGGGTTGTTTGGGATAAAAATGACAAGGTCCTGATCGACAGCCTTTATACCATATTCGCCTTGGTTTTGCTAGAAATGATCTAAACGCATATGGGAATACAAGTCTTAGAGCGTAGAGGAAGAATCGGAGGCATTTTGTTTCACTGAACTACTGCCAGCCCAAAGGAAGTATGAGCTCAATTCCTGCATTTACACTCAGGTAGATAGATTCCACCTGGTCTTAACAGAAGCCTAGACCTCCAGATAGGCACCCAGCTCTACTGTCACATCACCTGGAAAGTCCACTTCAAAGTTTAACTATACTCACGTTTTAATATTAGCATTTGTCATCGCTGAAGCACCCTTTTTGTTCTCTCTCTCTAAACAGGATGCCTCTTAACAGCACCAACCTGACACAGCTGATACGATGACCTGAGGCTTCAGGTAGCCTCCAGGCAAGAACAGCTTTGTACCGAGACCAAATTTAAAGGAAAATGCTCACCTCCAGAAAACCTCCCGCACAGCACAGAGCCGAGGGTTCCCTCATCTTCCCCAAGTGCCTGAAGAGTCACCTCTGGAAACTGCAGCAGACTGCTCGTTACCTCAGCTGTTAGGTCTTGCATTCTTCGCTGTAAATACAGGAAAAAATTGCACAACTAGACTCACGTCAGCCAGAACTATTCTTGAGAGTGACAGAAGTTTCATCAGTATGCAGTGAAAAATCCCCTAGACATCACCTCTAGCTCTTTTCCTTGCAAATAATGGCACTCGGGAGACTTTTTGCTCTCCCGGCAGAGCAAAAGGAGAATCCTTTGCTTTTCTGATGCCTGTGAGATCACCAACAAAAAGCGACCCAGACGTATCCACAGAGAAATAACAGGAAAAAGCCCAATACACTGAGTTCAAGTCTACTCACACAGGTTAGGAAGATGGGAGCTGAGAAAAATCAGATTTTAAAAAGCTTCTCAGTAACAGGTACAACTTTCCATTTGTCCTTTCCCTTGATTTCGTACTTTACCCTTTGTTACTTATTGTCAGTTGTCTTCTAGCAGCCAAAATTACCATTGGTCTTCACCTTAGGTACTTATGACTTCCAAACTATTTCCAAAGAAAGGAGCGTACCACGAGTCACAGGCTGAGGATAGATTTTTGCATTAAAAAGCTCCAAGAAGAATAAACATGGAGAAATTACACGTTCAAGCAGAATCACATTCAGCCAAGTCAGGGTTCAGGGATGTCAGTTTTGACTGACGGTAGTACCTGAAAATCCGTTTCAAGGGCCAACAATGCAATGGGCTTACTGACGAAAAAGCTAAAAATATGGCCAGCCGCAGCTGAAGAGATGGTTTCACAAAACATGCTGACTTCCCTGCCACCAAAAGAGAGGACTTGCCGCCGCCTCCCATCTCTCCATCTGCTCCTTTGTTCTACTACCGTACTCCTGTGGCTCACCTCGCACTGCCTTAACAGTGCCTTAGAGCACTTTAGGAGCCAAGTTCACTCCCTGAGCAGGCAGGAAACTCACCCAGAAAAGCAGGTGGTGTTCCACCAGCTTCGAGAGCTCAACTGCCTTGCAGAGACAACCAGCAAGCATAAGAGGTGGCACAAGGAAGGAGGCAGGACCACGCATCGGGAAGAAGGAGAGGGAATTTGTCCATCTCCTTTTTGTGGCAGTCAGCCCGGGCTGCTAGCTCATACCCGGGTGAAACGGCACACTCAGTTTGCAGGGAGGGCTAAAAACCCCTTCACTTTTAGAAAGGACACCACCCAGGACACAGTCAGGCATCTTTTAAGGCAACTTTTAACTCCCTCTTGCACGGAGAGACTCCCTAGCTCTCTGGGAAAGGCTGCAGCTGACAGGCGTCGTTCTTTCATTCCGCCAGAGGTGGAAGCTAAAGTGATTTCAGGGAAGGGTTATAAAAGGGTTTATAAAAGTTATACCAATTTTTGAATTGTTGTTCATGACTGGTTCCATGACATTTTCCCCAGAGAAACAGGAAGCAACTCACAAGCACTGGAGGAGCAGCAGATGGAAAAGTCACTTTCTGCACTCTCGTAGTCGTCAGGTTCAGTGAATTTGCACTTTGCCGGATTTTACTCCTGCAGAAAGAGGATTTAGCGAGTGAGTGAGCAGGTGATTTAGGGAGTACCACCGGGTCAGGTCTTTCCCGCTTAGGCAGAAAGCCTCCCCGCTCCCGGCGGTTTAGGCAAAAACCCTACATTTCATCCAAGCCCTAAGCTGTAGTCTAAAAAGCCACCAGCGCGACAGAGACGGTCTGTACCAGAATCCTACAATCGGCCTTATTTCACTCAAGTGCAGCCTACAGATTGTCTTGCCGAGTTTGTGCAGATGCTCCACAAGCACAAAGCTACAGCAGAAGGTGAGACGAGGAAAGAATTTCAGCTCTCTACCCCAACAGCCCCCAACAGCGAAGACCCGGTGTCTGATGCAGACCACAGATGTGACATCCCTCTCCATGAAAAAACAAACAAAACCAACACAGATCAGAACTTGACGCTGGAGCCACTTTACCCAGCTACCTCCTGCGGTTATTCCCCAACACGACTACACTTCCGTTCAAGAGTTGCAGTCCCCGTCTACCGTGGCGAAGCTTGCAGCAGTTCCCAAAGGCACTTCTGACCTTACGCTCTTTTTTACCTTGCTCGGTGCACCTGGACAGACAGACGTAGGCGCTGAGTGTCTCAGGACAGAACATACACGCAGCCTTCCCAGCACAGGGAGACAGTGGTGAGCAAGGCACTCCCAGCACACCACACCGCTCGCCTCTCCCAGCACGAATTCCAGAATCCCAGCACGAATTCCAGAATCCCAGCATCACAATGAAGAGAAAGGCCTTCCAGAATCACTGGAGGTCCTCTGGTCCAGCCCCCCTGCTCAGGCAGGGTCACCTACAGCAGGCTGCCCACGACCGTGTCCAGGCGGCTTTTGCGTATCTCATTCTGAAACATACTTTGACAAAGAGCAACCTGACAAGCCCAACTGCAAATGCATTTGCAACACGTGCAACAGGCCCGGCTTGTTGGTGACTCTCTCCTGCCAATTTAAGGCTTCTCTCCACCACACAAGTCAAGCAATACCACACCAGCAAAGCCTTGTCACCATTAGTTCTCTAAAACTGTATCCGACAGCTTCCTAGGTAGAAGGCACAAAATTAACAGAAGCCTGATTATGTTCGTTTCACTGTCTTAACAAAGCAAACCCCAGGCAGATCAATGCAGGAAAACCAGTTGATGCAGCAGGTGAACAAGAAGCTGTCCTCAGCAGAACAGGGTACGGTACTGTGTGCCCAAACGCCTGTGCCAGCTGCCAGCCAAGACCGATACAACCATCCAGAGGGAGCACCTGAACGACCCCGGTTAGCCATACACCCCACACAGGGCTCAGCATTCCCGACAGAATTAAGTCCCTAATTTTTATCAAACCCCCATCATTTTATCAAACATGATCAGGAAGCAATTATTAGATCTGAAAGACTGACGCCACGCTTCCTTTCTATTGGCAGAAGTTCCAGACCTGGAGTCACGGTTTATTAAGGAAGGGCAGAGAGGGGCGTGAGTAACAAATCTTAAAGATGACAAAAAGGGGAAAACATCAGACTCAGAAGACCAGAGGTTCATGGATCTGGCCGCAATGCCCGTTACTGGGAAACTCGCCTGGGCCACAGCAATGTACTGGTGCTCCCACTCCTTCCAGGCTTCCTCCGGACGGGACTCCCACGTGGCCTGTGTGCTCCGGATCCGCCACTCATTCCCAGCCAGCAGAAACTCTTCTCCCTCCTGCCTGCAATAGCCTTACTTACACTGGGTTTGGGCTTTTGTCTTGATCAGCACTTGATAAGGGAACTGACTCTGAGCAACTGGATGTGCCCACGCCAGTGCTGCACATGAGGACAGGGACCATTTCTCAAAGGCAGAGCTGTCTTCTTTTCTTCTCAAGTTTTTAAAAGCAATGTATCTGTGGAGAAAAAAACCAAACAGAACACCTTCGAAAAAAAATCCCAAGTCACAGATATTAAGTACTACTCCTGTATAGCCAGGAGCTGCGCTGGAAACCCCGTGATTTCAGCAAAAATCCGGTACTGGTAAACCACTCTTAGAAATCCTTTTGCTCTGAAACAGGATATTTCACCACATCATTCTAGTAAGAAACCATTTGCTACAGATAGGAGGGTTTTAAAAAAATTAAAACAGTGTTTAAACTTTGAGAGAAACTAAGGGATATTTTCAACATTTCCTACTAAAACTGTTTTCTCTTATCAGAGAAGACTTTCTAAACTCCATCGTAACATACGTTTCAATACACCATTTTATTGTATTTTTGTTGTATTTTCCCCTAGCCAAATGTGCACGAGGAAACCGCTAGCAGACCTCAGGGTGGGCTAGCCAGTGAGCAGGAGGAAAAGCCATCTCTGGAAAGATGCGGTGTCTCAGCCAGAGGTCAGAGACGGAGCCCAGAATTGGGGCACAGACGACAGCTGGGCTCAAGGCTCTGCTGATCCTCTGGGGCTCTGCTGATCCTCTGGGGCTCTGCAAATGTGGCTGCGTGGGGGAACCTGCAGAGTGACAGCATGCCTCTGGTGTCACTCGTGAGCTTCAACTGCAACAAGCCAGAGAGGCGGCTTTCTGTGAGCTGCCCCAGTGCAAGATGGCAGGTGGTAAAGGCACGGCCCCGTCTCTGGCAGCCTGCGTAGCCAGCCGCGTTGCTGTCGTGCATGTGTGTGGTGCACCCTCAGCCTTGCTACTGGCCTGACCTGCAAACGGGAAAGCAGCAGCCGCATCCAAGGGTCTGGGACAGAGACACCCCCAGGTCTGGGGTGCACCAGGCCGGGCTCCTGCCGCCAGGAAGGACGAAGCCCCGGCTCAGCAGATTTGTAACAACCCTTCGCTACTTGGCAGACACCGGCATCAAGCTTTAAGCTTCGCAGTATTAAGTTCACCAACGCCAAAAAGAAACCTGTTCTGTACCAGGAAGACTACGGAGAAGAAGTAAACGACTCGTGAGACCCTATGGATTGGTTTCTGCCCGTAGCTTGTTTTCCCCACCAGAAATCAACAACAAAGCTATTTACGAGTGGTTACATGGGAACTGATGAAATTGCAGCAAACAATTTTATTGAAATAACAAGCCTGAGAGTAGTGTTCCACGAGGGGAAGTTCTGATGGGGGATTAAACTGCTCGGTTATCCTCAGACATATTTGCACACCGGGCATATTCTTGCAATACAATGCATGGCTTTATCCAGTGCACTTCCAAAAGGAGAGACGAATTTTATTTCCACCGGTGGAGGTGACCAAGAGCCTCCTTTTCTTGTGGTCCTGAAAAGAAAGAGAAGTATCAAATTGATTTTTTGATTACCAACAGTATTCAGTAGAGGAAAACGTTTTGCAATGTTGGAATTACAAAATCGATGCCAAAGAATTATTTATGGGCTTCTTTGAAGATAGGGTCAAGGCAGAAAACATACAGAAACAAGCTTCCTTTTGCTTTCGTTCCTTACCAGACTGTCCCAAGCATTCTCACTCAGTATTCGCGTGAGCTTTTTGAGCGCCCCCACGCCCTGATTTTAAGAGGCAACTCTCCCCAGACGGTTTTCCAGAAGGAACCGGAAAACACGGCCAGAAACAAGACGTTCTCTTTACTCGTCGTCTGACCCACTCCTGCCTTCTATGGGGAACTAAAGACCGTAAGAGCGTGGTTTCGTAAGGTGGAATGACAGGAGAGCACGCCATCATTGCAAAGAGTAGCACCCACTTGGCCTTTCCTAGCCCCTCCCTCTTCTGGTTCCAATAGAAAACTGAACCGTGAAGTGGGGAAAACGGTGCCCAGGAGACCAGCAAGCTGGACAGGCTCGCAAAGTCAGAGCAGAACTGTACCGCCAAGGGAGGAAGAGCAAGTGAGGTGGCCAAAAGCTGAATCGCTACCGTTGTTTCTTAATGACTGCAAGCTGGCTCTGTTCAGGGGAAGAGTGGGATTCTTTCCCCTTCTCAGACACTTTTTCAAGCATTTCATGAAGAAGTTTCGCACTTTTCTCATTTTGCTCAGCTATTGTCTTAGTCATTTTCTCCACCGCCTCCGGGCCGGAGCCGTGGCGTTTGCCGGGGCCCGTGTGGGGGCAGCCCATGCCGCTGGCGGCGGTGTCCCTACGGCCGGGCCGTGGCTTTGGCCTGTATGGGCGGAGGCGTGGCTTTCGCCGGGGCCTCTGGGCGGCGCAGCCGCCGTGGGCCTGGCCGATGCCGGGGCCGGTGGGGGGCAGCCGATGCCGCTCGGGCTGGTGTCGGGGCCGGTGGCGTTGTTTGTGCCCGTGTTGCGGCTTGGGCAGTCACCTGAGTTGTTTGAGTTTCTGCTGTAGCTTTCCGTGGGGGGGTTGTCTGAATTCCTACTGCAGCTTTCGGTGGCAGGGCTGCCCGAGTTTCTGCTGTCTTCGGCTTTGGCCCCGGGGTCTGAGTAGCAACATCACATGTCACATCATACTCACTCCTGCACCGATATTTAACAATAAACCAGCCCTGCAACACACTCGGGAAAACCGACAACAGGATCACGTACGAATGAAAGTAACCTTCACTCTCGAAACGGCCCGAAGGTTTCTCATCCCGATTCTGTTACTGTCGCTTTGGCATCATCACCGAAGGGCAAAGTCAACTTTCCCCAGGTACGACCAAGAGCGTAATGAGGAAAAGAATCCATCCCGAAAGTGTAATTAGGAAAAGCCTCCATCACGACATGCCCAAGATAGGCAGGCAGAACCGTTATCCAAGCAATTATTTTATACCTCTGAAGGCAAACCCACGCCAACGTGGCACGCTTAGACCACCGCGTCCAAACACAAACGAGAAACAGGCCATGCAATATATTTGACCGCTTAAACCCCACTGCATCCATTAACTTCATACAAAGCTCTCTAAAGGCACGATACCAGATTTCACGTAAGACCGACATGCTGTGAACTCTCTGTTCTCCCTGAACAAGCTGGAATTCAAACTATTCAGGCAATCTATCAGAGCTGCGTTCGTGCCCCACGTCGGGCGCCAATAAATCTGTCGTGGTTTTGGCCGAATTGGCCAATGGCCGGCGACAGATGCTCCCCCCCAACCTCTCGTACACGGAGAGGAGGAGGAGAGGTAGAGAGAGATTTACGAGCTTAGGAGAAACTAAACTGCTTTCATGAAATCCTAATAATAAAATAAAAAGGGAAAGAATGAAATAGATACAGTCCCTACAAAACTGGACGAAGCTCCCAGGATGACGTCACCGCACAAACCTCAAATCTCAAATTCTCCTAATTCCGAGTGTTCCTGCAGGCAGGCAGGTGACGTTACAGAAGGCCTAACATAGCCGTTTAAGACCAAATGCAAGTCTGCCATTCTGATTTGCAGTTCCAGTTCTCAACGTAAGCAGTTTGAGCAAACTCTATAAAACTGCAAGTGTAATCACGGTCTGTAAAGCCTTTAACTGGAAAAATCACTAACTACAGCCCACCTTACTCCATCAGTCCACGTGGGGTTCGAGTTCTCCTTCCTGGAAGATATTCTGCGTTCCTTTGCTCGTAGAGGAGGGCGAACTGATCATCCCGGAGATGCAGAGGGAGCTGCTAGGGGTGCGGTGCGAAGGCTGGGTCTGAGAAAGGACTCAGGAGGAAAAAAGACAAGATCCTGGGAGGGCACGTAGCCAGGACAGCTGACCCAAACTGACCAAAGGGATGTTCCATACCCTCTGCCGTCTGCTCAGCTACAAAAGCTAAGCGAGAGGAGGAGGGCTGGGGGGCATTCCTTATTACAACGCTTGTCTCTGAAAATTACTCTGAGGTGTAAAAAGCTCTCCGTCTCCTTCAGCTGCATCACATTCAACAATGTTTATTGACAGTCAAACAACATGCTGACTATGACTCTGGAGAATCCTAGCTGTATGGACGATCGCCCGATGGATGTCCTTCACTTTATCCTGGCGTTGCCGGTGCTGCTTCTGAGGTTGGTGACTTAAGCGCACTATCTTCCACCACCTACAGTTAAAAAAAAGCCTGTTAATGCAATAGTCATTACCAAACAGACTGACTTCACACTCACACAGATGAAACTGAGGACAGTGAAATGCCGCTTTTCCTTTCAGATCACTGCTGGGTGTAAAGTCAGAAACATACAGTGTACTCTCTGCTACCGATGACAGCCTCTGTGTTTAAGGGACGGAGAAGAGAGTGTTCAGTGTACGCCATCGCGTGCCCCGTTTCTGGTATTTCTGTTCCTGACTACGATTTGCCACCACTCCTGGACAAAGTGAGCAGTTTTACAATGCGAGCTGTAGCCACAACTGGCAGAAATCATCCCATTGCAGTACTTCCTGCACTGACGACAAATGCCCACACGGCGACCCACTCTGCATCTAACAGGGTAAAAGGCAGCGATGAGAGAAAAGCTGAAAGTTCCAGTCGGCAACACTTTGTCAAACTGGCCAGCCCTCACATCCGACAGCTCAACCCTGCACTTCAAGGAACCGCTTGGACTGCCTGAGACAGCACAGTATATTCTAAATAGCTCCACCTCGTCTTTTCCCGTTCCCTGTGCTGAGCAAGTATTCGTTCCTTCTAGATCCACGTGAAGATACTCGGGGTTTTACGGTGAGAACAAAAGCAGTAACCGTTACTTATTTCCAGGGACTCGGATGGTCGGGATAATTGAATCCACGTGTAAAGACCTTTGCCCAGCCCTCTAAGTTGCAGTGCTAGCCAACAACGGCAGAAGGAAGCAGCCCCTCAACAGCAGTCTCCATAGAATCAGCTTATTTTCTTGCCTCCCGCCTCGTCAAAACTTGCTAAAGCGATATATTATTAGCAACACGCCATGCTTCAAAACTAAAGTCAAGAAATACTAGTCTGCGTAAACTTTCCTTTTATGCTTACAAATCTACGAACAAGAAAGCAGTAAGCAGTTTGTCCTAAATTCAGTGAGGGCCCACAAGCCAAAACCAGGCGCTTACATCTACATCAGTACCCACCAGTTATAACGAAAGCAGAAACACCTTCACTGCACTGCTACGGGAATGACTGCGGAAGCTTTGTGACCTGCTGCCTTCTTCCCAACCCAAATTTTCCATTGACTCCCATGAGGGATTTGCGTATTCCCAAGTCCAGCCCCGTCTTCTCTACAGTGTTGTCCTAAATCCCAAAGCCGAGACGAGCTGAATAAGTGAATGCATCTAAGGTCTCTTCTTGTTCCTGTCTCTAGTGAGGGACTGGCGGGTGCTGTTGAAACCCAACTGCTTGCTCTCCTGTTTGGATCTCAACAGGTCCCATTTTAGAAACATCCTCAATTTTAGAAACATCCTGCTGAAGAAACAGCACGTTTAGCAGCTATAAAAACGACAGCATCTTTAAAATCCACCTTGTGAGAAACCGGTTTTCTCCTTCATTCCTGCCCAGGATTCTTTAATTCTGGACAATATTTTCGCCAGAAAATTTGGTCTTCGACGCACATTTCCTGCTTTAGCTTGTTTTCTTACTGGAGTTAATGGCTTTGGTCTTGAGACTGGAAAGCAAGAGGGGGAAAATTTCAGCCTGGTGTCATCCAAGTGACAGGGAATTCTCCCCTCTATTTCCCCCCGCTACAAGTTACCTTCTCTTGAGGCCAGTGCAGGCAAATGGTAAAGCTTGGCTCTCTCTACGGCCAGCTGCCTTTCAATTCGTGGAAGGATCTTGCCATATTGGGCTAATAGAGAATTTCTGGCAACTGCTCTGTCGGTCAAGCGATGATCGCCGTCGTTCTGATGAAGGAAAAGCGGAAAGCAAAAGCTTAACTAATTACAAGAAGTTCCTTGCACAGACCTCTCCGTGCTATTTCGCATTAGTGAGCAGATTTCCTCTACGGGTGTGGGAAAACACCTCCACTGCACAGAACAGCGGCAAGTTCTACCCATCCGCACACACCGATTTCACCTGGTACTTTTAGCAAAGTGGAAGGAAGACTGGAATAGCAACAGAGCCTACAACTTGAAGTTAAAACAATGCTGGCACTCTGCAGAACCTTCTTCTCATACGCCTGTTATCACCTGCAATTTTCTGATATCACCTGCAATTTGCAAACGACTTACTACATAGCAGGCTTTCCCTTGTTCTTCCTGAAATGCCAGTGCCCTGAATATACGGGACAACTGGAAATTACCCTGGACAACATGATGTGAAGATTAAAACAAGCAAGAAAAAGCGACCTACGCACACCACCTGGCCGCATGACAGTTTTCAAATGCAGGACCTACGACTTCCAAACCACCTTAGAAGTTTGAGTCACTGGAAAACTATGGTTCCAGAAAACAGCAAACGCGTCACAAATCCAGAACACAAGTTCACGCTTACCATAAGATTGACATTCATGGATTGATTCAGCTCTAGTGCTGCAATGTAGTTGGCACGCTGCAGATGGTAGACTAAAAGGAATTCTTGATTCTGAACACCAGCACTGGTCCTTAAAAACTTCTCCAAACACTCCTATGAGAAAAAAAAAATCATTCCAAAAATCTGTTATGGCTCTGCCTTTTCTCTTTTCAAAGAGACGATGAACATTTTTCCTTGCTCCCACTTACTTGTTCGGTGTCTGTGAAAGGCAGCTTCAGCAAGTCTTCCATCAGGCCCATCTCCCGGCACATTTCGTACATGTGTTTTAAGAGGTCTTCTAAGTTTGCCTGAGCGGCATGTTGGTGCAACAGACCCCAAGCCTCCACCATGCACCTGTAATTAATGTTTCAGACGTAAAGGCATGTTAATAGCATAACCAAAGAGATGCCCCAAGAGTCTTGTACTCAAAGTTTAAAGGAAACTTAGGGGATGATGATTCCTATTCTTTGTTCTCCATTTTCACAAGATTTGCGTGACAAAATGGTGGGGTGTATTTCTTTACCTATTGGAGAGCAACACAGTGAGGAGAAGCTGCACTTCCCCGCTGCTTGCCGTGGGTGGCCTCATCAGCTGGATGTATCTGAGGGCTTGCCCATGCTCCCCTTGGCACAGGAGGGACTGAATAATTCTCTTGTGCTGCCATGACGCGGTTTTGATTGTAGCGGGATGAAAGAGCAGGGCCAGTGAATTCTGTACAAGTTAGAGATCGGGTTTTAAAATCATTTTCTAGATTATAGCTTTGTACTGCCATGTATCTCTAACTCAACTCTACCATACTTACTTCGTAATCATTGTGATCTAGAAGCCAAAAACCTTCAACAAGCTTAACAAGTCCCCAAGGCATGCCAAAGGCAGTTGCAAAGGAGTCGACTGAAGTCTCTGTCTCACTCGGAAAGGAACGCTTGATATCCAGCAGCAAGTAAATTGTCTGACATCAGGTATCTCATTAAGGCTAATCAGTTTGTAAGACCAAAAGTTTATCACATTACCTTTAGAAAAACATAATGAAGTAAGAATATAAAAGTGGTAGGAAGCAGAAAATACATTCAAAACATTGGAGCATCCAACGCTCAATTATTACAGCAAATAAATTCCACAGTTGGGTTTTTCCCTCATGTCCAGCGTCTATAAAACAGTGTAAATTGTGGCATCCTTACAGTACAGCTCAGCTCCGAATGATTAAAACTGGATTTAAACCAGTATGCGGGTCACTCATTGGTAGCGTCATTTTCTCTTTCTGACGTCCGTTTTTAGGGACATCATCTAACGAGACAGCTCTGGGCTATAAGCGTTTCTAAGCCCCTTGCTCTCTAGGCTCCCCTCGCGGGTTAGGCAACAAACAGCAAAAGCAAGGCTGTGTATTTCAGCAGCTTAAAAATTAAGTTTCTGCCCCATGACTTTTCTCTTCTCCCTGTTGCTTATTCCGTGTGCCTGCACTTTCAACGGAACCAAAGCAAGCACTGTGAGCTGCGCTGGAAAACCCGTGATTTCAGCAAAAATCCGGTACTGGGAAACCACTCTTAGAAATCCTTTTGCTCTGAAACAGAAATTGTTTTATAACCCATCATGGGTGTTTTAGAAAATTTTAAACGGTGTTTAAATTTGGAGAAAAACTAAGGACATTTTATATCTTCAACCCTTATTACTAAAACTGTTTTCTCCCTATCGGAGAAGTCTTTTGCAACAAAACGTTTAAGAAAAAAGTCATCAAAAATCCACAGTACAAAGAAATAAAACAGCGCTTCTGTCTACAACTTAACGCTAAACTAAATGTTTTCACTTGCATCGTC
This sequence comes from Chroicocephalus ridibundus, assembly GCF_963924245.1. Lineage (NCBI taxonomy): Eukaryota > Metazoa > Chordata > Aves > Charadriiformes > Laridae > Chroicocephalus > Chroicocephalus ridibundus. Next base: position 41,127,229 of record NC_086286.1, read on the forward strand.
TTTGAAGCATAAATGAAAAAATGTCATGAAACAGGTCGGCGACCAACACTGAAGAACATTTATGTGCATCCCCTGGAGGTGTAATAAAAATAACTAGAAAGGATACAATTGCGTGTTTGCAGTTTTCTTCAATGCTTTCTAGCAAATAGAGATCCAGCAGTGCCTGAAATGAAAAATTAAAAGTTCTGAAAAAACGCCTGTCTTCCCTAAATCATTGGCTTTTGGGTGGGGTTTGGCGGGGAGGGCGGCCGTTTGTTGTTGTTCTCAGTGAACAGGACACTCACATGCAAACTGGCAGGCGGGTATTTCCCAGTTCCTCCTGCATCTCTCCGCCACAGCTTCTCCACTTGGTCTCCTAACTGGGAAACCATTCCATCAACCATCAAGCAGTCCGAGTCCCATTTTCCTCTGGAACAAAAGGTAGCAAGGATTTGGACAGAGTTAAACACTAATTCCAGCCTCCCGGTGTAACGGCTTTCCTCCAGTCTTCTGCTGACTGCAGCCCTGCCCTTTCATCTCCCGATGGCACAAAGCAGAAAAAGGACACTAGCGGCTCTGTGCTTCGAAGGAACACACGAGCCTGTATGTAAGTTACTTGAGAAGTAAGCCAAGGAAGATGAACTTTGAAGTCAATACCTCCTACCCTGCAGCTTCCACCTTAACTCACCTTGCAGCCTCTTGGTCACAGTGCCATCGCCGAAGCTTGGTCAGCTCTTTATTCAGTTTTCAGTACAATTTCCAAAGAAAAACCTATTATCGGCTAATCCAAGGCATGCCGCCTATGTGCTAGGCAGCTAGTCCAGGAAAGAGAGCTGACGTTAGCAAGTGACTTCTATCCGACAGCCAGCAGAGTGCGAGGCGTGCCAACTCCATGTAACTCCAACCATCTTACGAAATCACACCACGTACTTGGGAGAAGGGGACTTAGGCCAATACAGTTATGACCCTCTATTACCAGTCAAGGACGGAGATGATTGTTTGTTAAAAAACACGCTTTCTTCTGCTTCCAAAACAATTGTTCTGTCAACACCCTGCTTTGCTGAACTGGAGGTGACTGATCCTGTCCTAATCACATGGCCTTTTTCAGTAGTCAGAAATTATACACATTAGCCAATGAATAAAGTAGACTCCCGAAAAATGATGATACCAACCAGTGGTACTAAGCAGAGGTAGATAGCACCGTTTTAACACAGGAAAGTAACCTCTCTGTTCAACAGAACACACGTGTCACTGAAGTCAAGAGTATTGCTGGCAGCGGCATTACGCATAGCCCATGCAACTGTTGAGATAAAAGCCATTCCCTTCCACTTCTGAATTTGCCGTGGAAGTGTTCTAGAGTCTTCCTCTAGCTCTTACCTTGATAAACGCTCAAGTTTCTGTCGCTGACCAGTATAGCAGCTCTCAATCAGAGGATAATTGTAGAAAGGTCTTGACAAACGCGTATCGTCATCTACAGGCAACAAAGTAGAAGCAAGTTAAAGCAGTCATATCACACTTGTAAACGAAAATTTTTGCCTAAAGAGACAGAAGATCGTACAAGCTAAGCATCAAGAAGCCTCCAACTCTGAAAGAAGCCAATCCTCTTTCTGCCTTTGCTAAAAGAACTCTAAGAGACAAGACTCAATTCCTTCTTGCCCCAAGTGCCGTTTCAAGGTTACAGTTCACGCAGCATTCACAACGTGTAGGGTAAGCTGAAGTTCACTATAAAAAAACCCACCCAGTTCTCAAAGGGAATGGTTTTAAAACCATTGTTTAAAACAATTGTTTGTGAGACAATTAAGGCTGACAATGGAATTTCTAATCCATCCAACTAAAGAAGGATTTCCAAGGTGTACTTTCTCCTCAAGCAACTGATAGAAAGTTCAAAACATGCAGGTAATGCTCTCACTCTAAAAACAAGCATTCCGGTACTTGTTGTTTAATACTACTTTGTTTAAAATCTCAAGTAGTTCAAGCTGTGGACACAAGCAGCGCCGTGACGTCAGGGGTCCATTGCTATTCCTAAAATCCACCCAGGAAAGAAACTGCCTGCCTCATTCTACGCCGTGTACTTGACAACCAGGCAAAATCTCAACTTCACCCACAGAACTTCAGCACACCCTGCCACTGAACCAGCACGACTTCTTCCTGACGAAACCGTTACAAAAACATGGCTAAGCATGCGTTCGTGGGAGTCACTCACTGGATGGTCGCCTTGCTACAAACGTATGACAGGTCACGCTTACCTAAACCCTCTGGAAGGAGACCGGATCGACAGAACCAGATGACCACTCGTGCATACAAAGAAATGAGGCCGGTTACCGCTTGCTTATTTGTCACGTCTGCAAAACCTGAAAAAAGGCAGGAGATGATTAGCGTTATGCAATTCTGTTCATTTTCACAAAACTCCCTTCATCCTACTAAACCAAAAGTATAAAAATAGCACATTAGAAATCTTTCTCTTTGCGTTTTTCATGCTGTATCGCTTTCTTATTTGAAGAAAAAACCCACTATCACCACCAAAACAAAAAGCAACCCCTATAAAGAACTAAACTCACTAAAGGCTAAAATAAAAAAAAAAAAACAAAACCCCAAAGCCTGAACTACTAAATGCACGCAGGAATAAGACATCTGTTTCTCACGTAGCAGAGATTCTTCTGATAGCAAAGGGATATTCTTTTCTTTTCTCAATAGGCCAAGAACCATTTCTAAGAGAAAAAGCTGTAGAAACTCAAGTAACTTACTTTGCATGTTACTCGTTTACGCTTCCTTCGTATTGTTTAGCAATTTGCAACACGGTGTCTGCATGCAACTAGAACTTGCTAGCTAAGAACTCAAAGGAATAATTTTCAGCAATACCACATTCGGTTGCTGTAATTTCAGCCCAGTTGCCTACAAAGCTTCTCTCTGGATGTAGCCTCCCCCACCCCCTTGCATGAGCTCCACCATAAACTGTTGCCCTGAACTCCATGCGTGTTTTGTGGTGGTCCCAAGCGCTCAGCTTTAAGCCCCTTCTCCCAGCTAAATGTGACTGTCTTCCAATCCTCAAAAACAACAAAAGCCCATGTTGCCACAATTCCAAATCTTAATAAAACATACCAAAGATTTTGTAGCACTACTACAAACCTTTTTCAGTAAGCTCTTGTGCTTCTGTGAGAAAACAGTTTAAGACCGTGCTAAGGTTGCTCAAAAGCAACTGGCAGCGCTGGAGAGACCGTAATGTCTGGGGGTCAATGAAGTTGCAAGAGCCATCAAACAGCGGAACACCTTTTCAAGAATAAATATTAAATCGTTAGCCGACAGAGCAATTCCAGAGTTTCAAGGCGCACTTCAAGGACCGCGTGCAATATCCTATAGCGGCGTATTACTGAGGAAGCTCAATCAGAAAGAACGACTTTAGGTTTGCAGAATGACTACACTAGTACTCACAGATTTGGTCAAATTCTTCCTTTGTAGAGATCACTTGGTTCCATGTCCACTCAAGAACAAACCGTAAATTACCAGCAGACCTTGGCTGCTCTTTAAACAAAGAGAACAAAAAAGAAATGAATCAACAGGCTCCAACTCAAAGAGGTACCACGTAAAAAAACAACGTTCCAAGTATTACCTTCAGATATCCAATGTTTAATGCATCCAGTCAGAAGTCCCACAGAACCTGTCTGGACAGCAGCTGACAATACTGCTTCCAGCTGCTCCTCCTAAACGTAACAGACAAACTCAAATGAGAATCTTACCTACTTGCACCATGTGAACCATCAACAGTAAATGTTTCTTTCTAACTGTATACTCATTCAGACATCACAAAGTCAATCAGGACACAGGCCAGGAATGCCACGTCCTTTCTCTTAATTCCAGCCACAGGCTGGACTGCTCACTGCTCTGAGGAACACATTAACACACTTCTCCTCTGACATTTCAACTTACTGCAGCCTAATTCTAATCTTTCTTCGCGTGCCTCTGCATTACAGTCTTCACGTACTGAGTTCCGACTTACTACGTCCAGAAACATCCTCTGCTAATACGCGTTACACATCTGTGCATATAAGTTTGCCATCAGGAACGCAGGAAGGGGACAGGACAAACACAACTGTGCAACGTTTGCATGGAAACAGTGAAGCTACGGCCAAGCAGCTTTCTAGACCATGAAGACATGAAGCAGTTCTGACACCCAAAACAGTACGTTGGAATTTTGTAACGTGACAGAAAAGAAGCAAAACATTTACATCCTAATGGTTTAAATGTTAGGCTCTTCAAATACTGTATTATAGTGTAGTGGTAATCCTTACAAGGATAAATCACAGGTATGCACAGACGCGCGATATTAAGTAGTAGCTTATCTCAGCTGGTGTTCTCGTACTTCTCTCAGGTGAGAGGACCCTTCATAAGTTTTTACTTTGGTTTTTGGGATGGGATTTGGTTGGTTGGGTGGGTTTTTTTAAACACATTCAAAAGTATCTTTCCCCTCTAGGCAAAATCATGACATTCAAAGCGACTTCTACACATGTAGAACACACACGTGATATTGCCATCTTTTTCTGAAAACTGGTTTCAGACAAGGAAACACACCATTGGCCAGCTTGCCAAGAAATTTCTTTGAGCTACCACACTGTGCAGAAGCGTTCATGTCCTAACACACGTCCACAAATGTGGTGACGAATGCAGGAGACAGGAAGAGGAGGGCAGCGGGAAGGCTGCTCTCCCCTTCCTGCTGATTGCTCCAGGGAAAGGTTGGTGCATGGCAAATGGAAAACCTATGGCAGGGGGAGTGAAGTCACTGTGGTGGCATAAAGCACAGAGAAGGTAGCGAGTGTCATGAGATAAAGGTGATTAAGGTGTTGCAGCTGCAAGAGGGCAGTCTCAGAGCAGCAAATTGGGCTACTGCAGCACAAGGCAGAGGCTACAGAGGTGAAGATCCGCCCGGAGAGGATGCAGAAAAGCCTACCGATGAAGGGAAAACGAGGGCAAGCCGTGAAGAAATTGCCAGGGAGAGCTGACAGCAGTAATCCTTTACCACAGCCCACTTCCTTGGAAGCAAATGATCACGTACAGTGACAGTGCAGCAAGCTGACGTCTGCAAGAGCTCGCATCCCAGGGAGACGCCCCCATCGTCGGCTACTGCACTGAACCACTGCTTTGAGAAACTGACAGGGATGGGGGTTACTCTGGGGGACACATGCGTTATGTTGGGCATGACCAGCACTGACTGCACGCTTCCTTGTGCGCATCTGTGTGTGGCACCGAATTAAGAGAGGGGTCTCTAAAGACAGATCTCTTAGGGCTGTTCCCAGTCAAAGTCACTACTTTGGATCTAAGGATACGGTTACTTCAGCTAGCTCAGGTCACGCCTGTATTTCAAATTGGAGTATCGTGTCTTGTAGCCCCTCCAGCCCTGTCAGACCAGATGGATGTATTTCCCCCTTGATTCCCTCATAGGCACTCACCTGACTCAAACTGGATGGCTGGACATCAACTGGTCTTGGAGACAGCAAGCCAGCTACAAGACACCTATTGTAGCTCTCCTGAATGGCTTCCCATATTGAAGGGCCAGATTTCTTCAAAAAATTCAAGGTCTGAAGCATCGATCGAAAACCACAGATTAAGACAGCATTGTTATTCCGTCACTACGCTTCTGGATAACCTCTAAAAGGAAGAATCTAAATGTTCACTGACACCGTCAGACAGCCTGAACCACTAAGATGCTTTAGGTTAGCAATCTGCGTAATTAAGTCTTTTCTACCTTCTCTGTCTATACACAGGCCTTGCTCTTTCCCTCAACACTGACACAAAATACATTCTATATAAGCTAAGCTAACATGCAACTTCACGCTTTGGAAGATCCTTTCCATGCCTGTTCGTATGGAAGCCGATTCATGTTGGAAACATTTAGTGAGCTGAAACTTCACTCAAAATTATCTGTCACAATCTGTGCCGTGGCTCAGAAGTTATAATTTGGCCGAGTTTGGGAGAAAACAAAATTTTCACTCCTCAAACAGTTATGTCATTTTTCATTTTCTCCATTCCCTCCTTTTTCAAGAGAATTGGGGATCAAAACTCTAACTCAAGACTATGCAGGCAGTTCGACTGAGGGGCAATAAAGAAGTAACACCTTTCCCCGCCTTCTACAGTGGTTTTGTTCTTGCTCCTGGAGCAACGTTGCATTCCTTTCTAGACGTTCAATCCCCGATCGTGCCTCAAGAGGAGACAACGGCAGTTGTACAGTCCCAAGAGGGGACCTAAAACATTACCATTTGCATACAACTGGCGACAGGATACAATTGCAACTATGCGTGTGGACGGGCAGGATGAGCATGAAACGGTCCCTAACACAGAAAGCAGTGCAACAGAAAACTTAGAAAAGCTACATCTCCTGCCACTCGCAATAAAGATACAGTAAAAGATCACCTCCTTCTGGAAGCCGGTGCAAGTCATGTGAACGACTCCGGAGGTCAGCAAGCACGTACCATCTGCAGAAACAGGGAACGTTTGACAACCTTCCGTACTCTCACAGTTATGGCATGACCACTTTACATTTTTTACACACCGGTATCTAGAAACATATAACTGAGTGCTTTGAGCTTCAGTTCACAGTCATTTCAGGCTATAACCAGCACCACTTCACCGGCTACATTACAAAAGCACCAAAACTCAGCCGGCTGTCAGCTATGTTTCACAATAGTAAATACCTTGTCAGTACAACGTGATCAGAGTTGGGTTTGGGGGGGACTGGGTGTTTTTTTGGTTTGGGTTGGGTTTTGAATGACAAACAATGACTGAACAAGAGAACCAATGAATGGCATTTGACCTCATTTTAAGCTTATCACTCTCAAAAGCAGTGAAATACCTACCAAAGTTATAGTTGCCTGGATGAAAAAACCGCTCAGGTGGTGGATAAGAAGGAGGAACTCCCCGACTTAGACTCCGCTCATGGACCAGAATATCCAAAAGGAGCTTCGGAGAAGTCACGCTCACTACGGTATCCAGCGACCACAGTGCAAAATAGGGGCACTCATGAGGGAATTCTTCCGGCCTTAAAGAAAACAAGCGCGTAAGCTAAATGCCGACATTCAAATGAATTATTGGCAGGCATATGGAAAACTACTGAAGAAAAATCTACCTTAGCGAATCTGGCATTTGAGCAGAATACCAGCGATTAATGTCAAATACACCCAGGTAAGTAGATGGTTTTCCCTGACCGTACGTATTCACTTGCCAACTGAAGACTGAGACACTGGTGTCAGGAGACGTGACTGTAAAAGACAAGACGTTGTTTCTGACTTGTAGAAAATACGATAGATCCGATAGTTTTAAAACACCACTTTCTATTTTGGCTTCATTCTCTTCTGTCACTCGTGAAACACAACACTTCCTAAGAGTGATTACAGTAATTACGGAATAGCAAACATCTCTGTGATAGGTTTCAGTCACACTGCCCCTTTTCCTTGTCCCCTCATCCAGATCACTGGTCAAGATACTAAAGAGAAGTGGCCCCACTGCAGTGCCCTGGGGAACAGCACTTGTGACGGGCTACCATCTGGATGCAGATGCGGACATCGGTTTGAAGAAGGGAAAAAATTCCGGTAACATTCCTAAGCAATGGAGAGTTTGAACTTCTTGTTCAAAGATGGCAGCTGGAGGAGTAAAACGACTGACCATCATCATACAAACGGCCCCACCATACATCGCGATAGCATGTCAGCAAGCATAAAATAAAACCCACTTTTTCCCTTAAAGAAGTCCCACATAACTTAAGCATCCATTTTTTCTTCGTAAATAATCCCAACAATCTAGTCTATGCAGCTAGGCAAGACTTTCAGACTGTGGGGACAGAACAGCATTCGTTGCTTAGGTTCCAAAAGCACTTCTTTTAAAATCACCAAACACGGACATCAGAACAAACCTTCATTTACGCTATCCTCTCCGTCAACGTCGCTGCGGAATTTTTCGACAATCTGGCAGCTGATTAATTTAGTACTCATCTGGCCTCTCAAGGGAAAGACTCCACCCGTGAGATCTAAACTGAACTTTTCGCCACGGTATTGCAAACCCTGGGGGCAAAATCAGAGAAGAGAGCAAAGGTCATTCTAAGATAAAAACATACATTATGGCTAAACATGAAAGACAGTCTAACAGAATAGGCTTATTATACTGTGTATTTCGCATGAGCCTATTTCTGATGGTAAATAGAAACTACGCCTGACATGCAAGAGAATGCAGTGTCAAATCGTAACGGGTAAGTTTGGCTGTAAAGGCTTTGCACTTTTTCAAAATTTAGAATTTCCCTAACATTCTTCAGATCTAAACATGTTTTGCAGAATTCCTTGCGACATCCAAGAATGTTCTTTATAAAAATAAATATATCGCTACAAAGAGATATCTAAAATGATGCAACACACATGCATGCAAAGCTCTTTGCTCCATGTCTTGATTGCAGAACTGATGAAGTTAGAGAAGCCCCAGCAGCTAAAGCTGTCAAGAGGTATTTTCTATGGGCACACCACCAGAGTGACCGTGCACCCCTCTCTAGTTACTGTGAGAACTTCATACTGATTAGCAATCTTCTTTCAAGTCACGTAAGCTATGACAGCTCCTCCTCTCATCTTGTCAGAGACTAACGGGTGAAATATCCCTCAGCTCCTCACCAAGCACAGCCAACAGCAAAAGGGAAAACCAGAAAGGACACGGGGTGCACGTGGCCAAGGCTTTTAGCATCACGAATTACTACACAGTAAACAAACTAATTTTGAGATACACAGAAACCCCGGCACGATTGTGTTGAACCTCTGATAGTGCCATTTTTTAAGTAAGCATGAAGTGAAATACTGTCTTTCCAAATACAGCATTCATTCAAACTGTCTACCATACAACACATGAATGGGTGTACTGGGGACAAATAGCAGCTCTATAATTAAAAAAAAAAAAAAAAAAAAGAGGGAAAAAGAAACCCAACCCACACAACCCATAAACTGATAACGCCACATTCTACCCAGGTTTCCTAAACTTGCAGAGCTCTGAAACGAACTGGCATGAAACCACACATTCCCGTATGATCTCATAGGATACATCTAATTCACCTAATCTGAGAAGAGGCGAGCTTTCTCTTAATGATTCCAGGAAGTGTTACAAATAAATATGAAGGTTGTCTAAAAAGAAAAATTAAATAATTAAAAAAAGTCTTTCATAACTAAAAAGAAAATGCTTCTGAAGCAAAGCAGTGCATTTTAAACTTTCCACGCCGGGCAAAGTCATTCTAAGGAACTCCATTGTATGGGAGATGTTAAGTAATGACTCCATTGACTAGCAAAACACAAAAACAAGTTTTCAAACGAGATGCACTGCTCAAACTCTGATATCAAAGTAGAGAGTGTATACTCTGCCCATCCGCAAGCATTGTGCAGAACGAGGGTAAAGATGCGCTCTACGATCGTGATTTGATGCACCAGATTTAGCAACTGCTGCGACAGTACAAAAAGGGTCTTTGGAAGCATTACTTAAACATACCTTTCTGTTTAATTACTTAAGCAGACTTAAACCAGCCTTGAAGGCAATGGAGACGAGAGTTTGACACGCATATAGAAAAACACAGTACCACATGTTCCATAAGTCCTATTTGTGACTTTTACCATGACACACAGTCAAAGAGGCACTGCTTCATAGCCTCAAACCTAATTCCTGGAACAAAAAGCACTGCTGTATTGAAAAAGTCTTTTGAGCTCCTATGAACTCTATCCAATGAACAAGGATCAACAGTAGATTCCTCCTTCTTTACTCAAACTTGGCCTAGCAAACGGGAGACACTTAAATTTTCTACCCCTGAAGATGGACAAGAAACTTGACTCAGACAGCCATGCAGGCAGACAGTCATGTAGTACTAACCAATCTGTGACTACAAGGAAGTGTTCTGAGACTAAAAGTATCCGCTGTGGAGCACAGGTCCCGCACATCAACAAAGATAAAGAGATAGCATCCAGCACGCGATGAATCCCTGGAAGATCCTTCTACTTGGTCACCGTGATAGATAATGCATTTTAAAGAAACACCACCTTTTCCAAACACCTAACCTCTATCTATGCAAAAGCAACAGTGGCAAATGAGGAAGCACCTTTCCTACACATAAGCAAAACACTCAAAATCTAAATTAATCCAAAAAAATCAAAAGGCACAGTCCCTACAAAAACAGAGTACCACGATACAAGAGTCACCCCTGTTTCGTTCCATAGCTATTGAGAATATGCAAGAGAAAGTACCAAATCAGGAGGAAAGACTTGCTCTGAACCAAGATTACTGTCCCCTCAAAAAGATTTTGGAAGACTTCCAGGTGTACAACTGAATGGAATTACACATCTAACAGATGCGCCTTGTCTCTGTTAGCTATCTGAGATACAATGATACCTCACATCTGTATTTTAAACGCATCCTCCTTGGAGCCAGATCTAACATTTAGGTACACTCTTCTGACCAAATTACATATTTTCCTGGCTTTAAGAGTAGATTGAATAGGTCACCCAGCCAAAAAGAAGAACGAGTTATCTTTACAGCTACTAAGTGTCAGGATCAACACTGAAGAGACACTGTAGGTGCATTTCATGTGAGAAGTCCGGCTGACAAAGCTCTAAGGGAAACCAAGAATATAAAACTGAAGATCAGCAAAGGCTAGAGTATGACTGTATTTTAAGAAAGGGAGAGAGACAGAAGCTTATTCAAGTCCGAAGCTTGGTTAAACCAAGCGATTCAAGGCCCAATCTTCTCTTCCTACATGCCATTCATTTGGTATTTCAGAATAATTTTATTTGCAAAAGCCGCGTCCTCTTCAGGAATTTCATTTATACGGGCTCTTTGCAGATGAATCTAGCTGGGACACACGACACTGCAGTATAAAATGGTACGCCTTCTTTCCAAAAGGTATGGACAAAGGCCGTGCCCAAGAAGACTCAGCAAAACATGATTATTTTTTCAGCCAGCTCTGAAGTTTGATGGTAAATCTCACCCCTGTAACTCAACTGATACTCCCTTAGAGAAAATTACTATTGTCTGCTTTTCCCACGCATGCACCTCTTACCTCATACATGACTTGTCCTGAGGCCACGCGTTTTCTGTCACCAAACGCTAACTGCAGCAGGTGTAAACTCACCACATCACCTTCACTGAAAAAGGGATAAATTATGAAATTTGGTTACAAAGCTGCTTTATAGTCCTCATCGTCGTGTTAGTAGACCTGGACGTTTTCTTAATAGCATGCTCCTGCTGAAAAGAAAACCACCTCTTCCCAAAACATGATCACCGGCCACATTTAGCCACTGAAACATGAAGGAGGGCGTTTTGACACTAACAGCTTCAGGCTGCACTGGCTCACCAAGGCTCCACAGACTGCTGACGCTGGCACAAGGCCATCGGCAATACTGTCACCGCCGCCTTTAGGGGCGGCAGGCTGTTGTGTGGGCACGTCTGGTGTTCTAGATCTGCAGCCTCAACTGCTCCTAGTGGTATTTTAATACCACGGTGTGACTATCAAACAAATGATGAAGCGGTCATCGAGGAACAAAAGCAAACCATTTGAGAATGCGAGCAGAAGAATATGGCCACTGTTGCTGTGCCTTCTGACAGAAGGCAGGAACTAGTAGGTCCCTCTTCACGTCTGGTAAATCCTGTAAAAATTGCATTCTAAGTTTAACACCTTCCGTACCGGAAAGAATCGCAGACACACAACAAATACACATGTTCAACTGTATGGGAACAAATATCCTTAAAAAAAAAAAGAAATAATTCAGTGGCTGATAGTTAAAGTTTTTATTCACCTTTCCTGCGTAGACTGAACAGCCCACAAGTAGCAACAATTGCGAGGATCATTCTCAGGCTCTTGAAAAGTGACAGCATAGACAGGAATCCTCCCTCCTTCAAGCTGAGAGTGGTGCCTACAGGTTTAGGGGAAAAAAAAAGCAAAACGAAAAAGAAAACAAAAGGTGAGCCTAGTGGCCCAAACACAGGTAGTTTCTCGTTTCTTGGACTACGTCAAGCATTGTTCTTCCTGACTTCTGAACCTTACTTGTACCTCCACACTCTACTCTTGCCACCTAATTATTCCTCCACTGTCTATTTATGCATCCAACAGCTTCTGGGGAGTCAGTGCAGATCTGCTGAAGGGAATCCCAACCAGAAGTTAGCCAAATATTTCAGGTGAGATTGCTCTTTCGGCCAAAGCTGACATGCAGGAAAGAATACATTTTTCAGGCACAGGTCAGCTATTGAGTTTTCATGTCTCACTAGTTTCACCCTGGACACTTTAGAGAATATCGGCACCAAAATCACATCACTGACATACTTCAGCCTTTCAATGGATGCCCCAGTTGCAGTAACTGGTTCTGAAAACCCCAGGAAGCATGCTTCCCACAATTCCTCAATCCACAGGCACAATAAGGAAAACAATCCTAGTCCACTGGGGAGAAGGCGGACCACTTGATCCAGGTATGACTGAAAAGTTATGTCAGAAGAGGATTTCTGAACGTGCCAAGATTATACTCATACTCATGTCAGTCCCTGAAAAAGTTCTCTTTACATCCACATACTTCCTTAAGCAACAAATCGAGAGCCCCGCACCTCCAGGCATGGCCAAGTGTAAAGGCCTACTTACTCTCTCTTCAAAGTTTTCATATTCCAGAGCGACAGGTAGCCATCCGAGAAACCCACAACGAGCTGGTTGCTTCTGCTTACGTAGCACAGGGCTGATACTGCTGTTCCGGAAGCATTTTGTAGTTGAAAACAGAGATGTCTCCCTTCGCTGGTCACAGTTTCTCTTCTTTGTGCAACTTCAGCAGGATTTTTAGTGACAACTTCTAGATCTACACACACAAAACCAAGCAATAAATGAATACGTTATGCCATTTAGGCTGCATTTTAGGCACTGACGTGACAACCCCTATCATCTAATGCTACCGTGCCAGGCAAAATAGCCATTTATGCAACACTTTTTTTTGCCATTTCCATTATGTATGTCTTTGAACAACATAAGAACTCTCGGATCAGAGAAGTATTCTCACTCACGTTTGAAAGCTAGGTAAAAGCGTAACCTTCATAGACAAATTCTTCCTGGACTCTGAAAATCAGGAGTTTGTGCCTCGTGATGAAACTGTTTGAAGTGGCACCAATTGCTGAAGCTGCTGTTGTAATAGCCAAAACGGTGTATGCAATCTGAGTACACCTATTTGAGATTTCATTCATCCAAATGCATGGGTGTTGGTAAGTGGGGTTTATTTTAAAAAACAAGCCCAAAATTTGCCCCAAGTCAATTAACACAAGCAGAAGAGCATTCCCGGGAAACAGGGCTCCTCCAACACAACTTCCTACCAGGCGGCCGCACCGGCTCACGTGGCAAAATTCCTACACCTCTCTGGCAAGAATCATAGTGGCACAGGGATCTTGGCGGGAGGGGGCATTTACAACACTGCGAGGAGCAGTCAGACGCTCCCAGGTTTAATCAGGTCAGGACTATACGATGTCAAACTGCCACCTGTAACCAGTCGTCAGAAATGTCTGACACAAGGGTCTTCAAAGTGGGATGCATACTGTTTCGTTAGAAGACAGAAGTTTTCTTGCGTTTAAATTCATGTGGAAAAACTGCAGGCTTACCCAATGCTTCGATATCGTTCTGAGTGCAGGAGCAATCATCCAAACTAAGGTCAACCAGAAGCAGATGGCCAGCATCTGTAGCCACTGCTGCCACCCCAAAGAGCCATCGCAGACTCTGATGGAGGTGCTGAGTGCTCACGCTGGGTCCTCCGTGATTCGCTATGGGTTCTATAGCGGTTACCTACAGGAAAACTACAAGTTACTATTTGAGCTCTTTGACAAGCTCAATAGAAAAAGTAAATACAGGAGCATCAAAGCATTGTTTGCAATTAGATCAAGAAAAGAGACAAAGACAAAAAAGCCCCGTACAAAAACCTGTTACTGCCTTCCATTTACTAGATTTCCTGCGGGTAAGTGACTTAACTTCAACTTACATGGGGCATTCTATTAGTACAGCTTAGCAATTTCCATTTCCTACTTCGCAGTAATTAACTGGAGGAAAACACAGAAAATCAGTTATACGCAAGAAACTTTATCGTATTCAAGGGGCTTAAGACAGACAAACACAACTACATCAAGGTCTCCCACCGCTCACAGCCCACCAGCACCGCGATACAGTCTATGCCTTCTTTGACAAACGGGCGTTAGGATAAATCAGGGCTCGAGAGTCAGACGAGGCAGCGGCCAAGTTGCATGGGAGACACACCATTTCCATGGGAGCGAAACGTATTTAGAAAGCGTTGAAGGGAGAGACCAGCTTAGTAAAATTCACACTAGTCCGCATTTAGAAGAAAAGTAACAACCACATAAAGGAAAAGAAGCTTTAAATGCACACCAGCGCTTTCACGAATGTTGAGAAAAATGTTAAAAGCCAGCCTAAAGCAGCAGCTTCTCAGATAAAAAGGTGACTCCACCTAAAGGAGGAAGCGCACACTGCTCTCTCACGTGCCCAGCAGTCTGCACGCAACTGTCTCACAAGGCGAAGACAGACCTTTCAGCACACGTTGCAGCACATCCCAGGACAACACTGACTGCTAGAGCAGAGACACGAGCACACAGAGACTCCTGCGCTAAAGCTGCACGTATTTCTCTCTCTCAGTCACCCCAATACGAATGCTTACTACTAGTCATCACACTGTAGCATTACAAACAAACAAAACTCCACCTGTATTCTAGCAAGTCAAACCAAAGCAGCTGATGGAAAGCTGGCTAAGAAGTTAGTTAGTTAGTTAGTTAGTTAGTTGTTGCAGATTCTAAGATGATAAAAATGAATCTTGATGTTCTATTGACTGCCACCGATTCTTGTTTACATTAAGATAAGAGGCTAGGGGACACACATCATTTGAGTTTCTGGGTTACAGAAGACAGAAAACATCAGCAACATTACACCAGTGTGTCCCATCTACACAAACACACTAGTCAGAGAGCAGAGATTCAAGGACTGCAGGCTGAAAGGTGACCTCCCAACAATCTGTCAGATAACTCACTAGAGGCTCTTTTTTCCTCTCCTAAGTCAACAGAAAAATGTGTTCTCCTCAGCCTGCTTGCTAGGCTGAGATTCAAGGCAATGTGTCGAAGCCACTTACAGCACAACTATGGAATTCTGAGCCATATTAAAGACGGTATTTCTGATGGAAATCAAGCAATTAGGGCCAAAAAAAGGTGCTTTTCAATGCCTTTTTGCAGAAGGAGAGAATCAGGTAACTCTGTGCTCTACAATAAAACCAGAAAACTTGTTTTACTCTCAGTAAACTCCAACAATAATGGCACATTAAGCCCAAGATTTTACAGCAACACCGTCTTGACTGGATACTCTCAAGTGACAGGATGTTAACGCGCGATAGAAAAAATACCTCCTACAAAGAGACGCTCCAAAGCTTGTCCTAAAACAGGCCTACGCAGCACCTAACAACATCAAAGCTTCGTTTCTCCAATTAAAAAGTACCTACCCTCCCGGGAAGAACAACTGCTTTAACCACTCTTGAGAGTCCAAGGTCGTACAGACAGAGAACACTTCCCTCTGCGTCTTCCAACCCAACCAGCAGTCCAGTTCTCTTCTCCCAGGAAAACTCCTTCACCACACGAACAGTGGGAGGCTGTTCATTGACTCCACTGAAACGGTACGCAGAGAGCCGCTCTCCTGTCACACAGTTCACCACCTCAAGGTGAGGACCACGTGCCAACCACGCCAGGCCGTTTCTCCCTGTGAGAGAAAAGAAAGAGGACTGAAGCAAATGTCCAACGGAAGACTGAAAACAGCTGAAAAAAAATCACAGTGCCTGCCCCTTTCCTTCAATAAACGTACCTAGCAGAGGAAGACCGACCTACCTCATTCTAGTCAATGATTCAAAATCACCCGTTGAAATCCCCAAGCAATCCCTCCTAAAATTAACCACCTTGTTATTTTGCATTTGTACTTGTCATTCCCGCACCGAAGAATCTGGGTTGTTTGCGATAAAGATGACAAGGTCCTGATCGACAGCCTTTATACCATATTCGCCTTGGTTTTGCTAGAAATGATCTAAACGCATATGGGAATACAAGTCTTAGAGCGTAGAGGAAGAATCGGAGGCATTTTGTTTCACTGAACTACTGCCAGCCCAAAGGAAGTATGAGCTCAATTCCTGCATTTACACTCAGGTAGATAGATTCCACCTGGTCTTAACAGAAGCCTAGACCTCCAGATAGGCACCCAGCTCTACTGTCACATCACCTGGAAAGTCCACTTCAAAGTTTAACTATACTCACGTTTTAATATTAGCATTTGTCATCGCTGAAGCACCCTTTTTGTTCTCTCTCTCTAAACAGGATGCCTCTTAACAGCACCAACCTGACACAGCTGATACGATGACCTGAGGCTTCAGGTAGCCTCCAGGCAAGAACAGCTTTATACCGAGACCAAATTTAAAGGAAAATGCTCACCTCCAGAAAACCTCCCGCACAGCACAGAGCCGAGGGTTCCCTCATCTTCCCCAAGTGCCTGAAGAGTCACCTCTGGAAACTGCAGCAGACTGCTCGTTACCTCAGCTGTTAGGTCTTGCATTCTTCGCTGTAAATACAGGAAAAAATTGCACAACTAGACTCACGTCAGCCAGAACTATTCTTGAGAGTGACAGAAGTTTCATCAGTATGCAGTGAAAAATCCCCTAGACATCACCTCTAGCTCTTTTCCTTGCAAATAATGGCACTCGGGAGACTTTTTGCTCTCCCAGCAGAGCAAAAGGAGAATCCTTTGCTTTTCTGATGCCTGTGAGATCACCAACAAAAAGTGACCCAGACGTATCCACAGAGAAATAACAGGAAAAAGCCCAATACACTGAGTTCAAGTCTACTCACACAGGTTCGGAAGATGGGAGCTGAGAAAAATCAGATTTTAAAAAGCTTCTCAGTAACAGGTACAACTTTCCATTTGTCCTTTCCCTTGATTTCGTACTTTACCCTTTGTTACTTATTGTCAGTTGTCTTCTAGCAGCCAAAATTACCATTGGCCTTCACCTTAGGTACTTATGACTTCCAAACTATTTCCAAAGAAAGGAGCGTACCACGAGTCACAGGCTGAGGATAGATTTTTGCATTAAAAAGCTCCAAGAAGAATAAACATGGAGAAATTACATGTTCAAGCAGAATCACATTCAGCCAAGTCAGGGTTCAGGGACGTCAGTTTTGACTGACGGTAGTACCTGAAAATCCGTTTCAAGGGCCAACAATGCAATGGGCTTACTGACGAAAAAGCTAAAAATATGGCCAGCCGCAGCTGAAGAGATGGTTTCACAAAACATGCTGACTTCCCTGCCACCAAAAGAGAGGACTTGCCGCCGCCTCCCATCTCTCCATCTGCTCCTTTGTTCTACTACCGTACTCCTGTGGCTCACCTCGCACTGCCTTAACAGTGCCTTAGAGCACTTTAGGAGCCAAGTTCACTCCCTGAGCAGGCAGGAAACTCACCCAGAAAAGCAGGTGGTGTTCCACCAGCTTCGAGAGCTCAACTGCCTTGCAGAGACAACCAGCAAGCATAAGAGGTGGCACAAGGAAGGAGGCAGGACCACGCATCGGGAAGAAGGAGAGGGAATTTGTCCATCTCCTTTTTGTGGCAGTCAGCCCGGGCTGCTAGCTCATACCCGGGTGAAACGGCACACTCAGTTTGCAGGGAGGGCTAAAAACCCCTTCACTTTTAGAAAGGACACCACCCAGGACACAGTCAGGCATCTTTTAAGGCAACTTTTAACTCCCTCTTGCACGGAGAGACTCCCTAGCTCTCTGGGAAAGGCTGCAGCTGACAGGCGTCGTTCTTTCATTCCGCCAGAGGTGGAAGCTAAAGTGATTTCAGGGAAGGGTTACTTGGCGATCAGAGAACGGACAGCATTGTGTGACGCTGTTCAGACGACATTTTCTAAGGAAACGGGACAAAGAGTGGGAAGAAGAAGCCAAAGAAGAAGAAGAAATGGAGGAAAAACTGAGTTCTTTTGAGAAAAACAGCTGCCACTTTGTTGAAAAACAGCTCAAGGGGACAACTACAGAATTACAATAATTTATAAAAGTTATACCAATTTTTGAATTGTTGTTAGTGACTGGTTCCATGACATTTTCCCCAGAGAAACAGGAAGCAACTCACAAGCACTGGAGGAGCAGCAGATGGAAAAGTCACTTTCTGCACTCTCGTAGTCGTCAGGTTCAGTGAATTTGCACTTTGCCGGATTTTACTCCTGCAGAAAGAGGATTTAGCGAGTGAGTGAGCAGGTGATTTAGGGAGTACCACCGGGTCAGGTCTTTCCCGCTTAGGCAGAAAGCCTCCCCGCTCCCGGCGGTTTAGGCAAAAACCCTACATTTCATCCAAGCCCTAAGCTGTAGTCTAAAAACCACCAGCGTGACAGAGACGGTCTGTACCAGAATCCTACAATCGGCCTTATTTCACTCAAGTGCAGCCTACAGATTGTCTTGCCGAGTTTGTGCAGATGCTCCACAAGCACAAAGCTACAGCAGAAAGTGAGACGAGGAAAGCATTTCAGCTCTCTACCCCAACAGCCCCCAACAGCGAAGACCCTGTGTCTGATGCAGACCACAGATGTGACATCCCTCTCCATGAAAAAACAAACAAAACCAACACAGATCAGAACTTGACGCTGGAGCCACTTTACCCAGCTACCTCCTGCGGTTATTCCCCAACACGACTATACTTCCCTTCAAGAGTTGCAGTCCCCGTCTACCGTGGCGAAGCTCGCAGCAGTTCCCAAAGGCACTTCTGACCTTACGCTCTTTTTTACCTTGCTCGGTGCACCTGGACAGACAGACGTAGGCGCTGAGTGTCTCAGGACAGAACATACACGCAGCCTTCCCAGCACAGGGAGACAGTGGTGAGCAAGGCACTCCCAGCACACCACACCGCTCGCCTCTCCCAGCACGAATTCCAGAATCCCAGCACGAATTCCAGAATCCCAGCATCACAATGAAGAGAAAGGCCTTCCAGAATCACTGGAGGTCCTCTGGTCCAGCCCCCCTGCTCAGGCAGGGTCACCTACAGCAGGCTGCCCACGACCGTGTCCAGGCGGCTTTTGCCTATCTCATTCTGAAACATACTTTGACAAAGAGCAACCTGACAAGCCCAACTGCAAATGCATTTGCAACACGTGCAACAGGCCCGGCTTGTTGGTGACTCTCTCCTGCCAATTTAAGGCTTCTCTCCACCACACAAGTCAAGCAATACCACACCAGCAAAGCCTTGTCACCATTAGTTCTCTAAAACTGTATCCGACAGCTTCCTAGGTAGAAGGCACAAAATTAACAGAAGCCTGATTATGTTCGTTTCACTGTCTTAACAAAGCAAACCCCAGGCAGATCAATGCAGGAAAACCAGTTGATGCAGCAGGTGAACAAGAAGCTGTCCTCAGCAGAACAGGGTACGGTACTGTGTGCCCAAACGCCTGTGCCAGCTGCCAGCCAAGACCGATACAACCATCCAGAGGGAGCACCTGAACGACCCCGGTTAGCCATACACCCCACACAGGGCTCAGCATTCCCGACAGAATTAAGTCCCTAATTTTTATCAAACCCCCATCATTTTATCAAACATGATCAGGAAGCAATTATTAGATCTGAAAGACTGACGCCACGCTTCCTTTCTATTGGCAGAAGTTCCAGACCTGGAGTCACGGTTTATTAAGGAAGGGCAGAGAGGGGCGTGAGTAACAAATCTTAAAGATGACAAAAAGGGGAAAACATCAGACTCAGAAGACCAGAGGTTCATGGATCTGGCCGCAATGCCCGTTACTGGGAAACTCGCCTGAGCCACAGCAATGTGCTGGTGCTCCCACTCCTTCCAGGCTTCCTCCGGATGGGACTCCCACGTGGCCTGTGTGCTCCGGATCCGCCACTCATTCCCAGCCAGCAGAAACTCTTCTCCCTCCTGCCTGCAATAGCCTTACTTACACTGGGTTTGGGCTTTTGTCTTGATCAGCACTTGATAAGGGAACTGACTCTGAGCAACTGGATGTGCCCACGCCAGTGCTGCACATGAGGACAGGGACCATTTCTCAAAGGCAGAGCTGTCTTCTTTTCTTCTCAAGTTTTTAAAAGCAATGTGTCTGTGGAGAAAAAAACCAAACAGAACACCTTTGAAAAAAAATCCCAAGTCACAGATATTAAGTACTACTCCTGTATCGCCAGGCAGAAATGCAGCGGTGCTGCTAAGATGCCTTAATAGAGCAGAGCACCAGCTGGCCAGCAGGCAGTAAGGGGAGAGCAGCCGCTGTCAGGGAGCGCCCACCCCAGACAAGGCTTCTGGGGGTCTTGGTTCACATGGGCCTCATCTCCGGGTCAGATGGAGTCCTAATTCAGACACAACAAGGGGGCTGCGTTCATCGGCACGTGAAAGCAATTCAGCTCTTTGCAGGACTGAACTGGTGCGGGAAACGTTCAATCTTCTGCTCCTGATATCTCCTCGTAGCCAGGCAGCTGCAGCCACGCGGTCACGGAGCCATGAACCGCGTTGGGACAGCAGACATCTAAGTGCCTGAGCTCTTTTCAGGGGAGCTGGAATAAGAAGGAATAATTAGTGCTGGAGTCCCAGCGAAAGCCTGTCTGGAAGGACTGCAAAGAGGGCCGTTTTCAGTTCTGAGCCCCAGAAAGGCCAGGAGGAGAGAGGGAACCTCCTCTTGCAGAAGGAGACGAGGGACTGGGGAAGTGGCCGGGAAGCAAACTGCTCCTGGGCAGGAAGGAATAGCTCTGTGTGGCACTGTCGCTGGGATCCGGCATCGGGAAGCAGAGACAACCAACGCCTGGCAGCAGGGGTCATCTGTACGCTCTACGTTTCAACTCTGTGCTGCATTGCCGGGAGAGAAAGGGAAGGAAAGAAGCTGAACTAAGTCACGCACACGAGAGAGACCCAGAATTCTCAGGAAAAAGAGCTACCTCCGTCACATAACTTAGCTGTCAAAATATATGCCATGCGTTAATAAGAATACAGAATAAGCTCTTAATATGCTGCCCTCCCTTATTGGCACATTCACCCTTTCCTTCCTCCTCAGCTGTCAGTCACTTTGAGCTGGTATCTCTTCTCATTTTGCCCAGCACCTGACCGCAATTGGCACCGAGACCAGAGCGGGAAAAACTATGAAAGTGTGCCTTTCAGCGTATCGTCAGGTTGACAGAGTTCCTTCGTAACAGAGGTCTGCTGGAGTCTCGGCTGCAGTCTGTGAGCGTATCAAACGTATTACCTGCCATTGGGTTTTGAAGGAGGTTTTTAAAATTAGTTTTAAACCCTACCAAAAATGAGATAGGGATTAACATGGAAAAGATGACCATAAAGTCCTTAAACATAAAAGAAGAATCCTAGTGTCTTAGCAATCTGGCTATAAACTAACTCTTTTTAGCAGGTTAGCAATTTAGGAGAAAGAGAGACAGACAGATGAGAAGACAGAGGTGGTTTTTGTCAAAGTGAATACCGAAGGTGCTCAAATCCTGATAACTCTGCCTTACGCTAGCACCAACGTAAAAAAAACCCTCAAAACCACGTCGATGGTATTGGTACAAGTAACAGTTGAAGAATCTGTCCTTAAATTTGTTCAAAACAGTAAGAAAGTTAGCATTTGAAGAAACTCAGGTAAGCTGTTTGAAGACTGTCAGCATTTACAGTCAACATTTTCACACGTGCACGTTTTCTATTTGTATTCTTCCATCTTTCATTTGATAGTACTTGCTTTAAGAAAAAATACCTCTTCAAAGGTGCTGGAGTATACAGTTAATTCACCCGAGACAAAGAGGACCCTGTGGGGGTTTCATCTTATTTAGGAATGCAACATCTGGTGCACAGGACCAACAGTAATCGCGGATTACAGGAAACAAAACTACTTGTTTTATAATACTGCCTCGCTTTATGTAAAGAACACGGCGTTTATATAAAACAGGTGCTTATAGTTTTATAGCTGCATTTATCTCTATTTAGTTAAATTTTTCCAAATATGCAGAGAACTCTTGCAAAAGAAGCGGGGTTTCAATCTCTAACGTAGAAAGCGAGAGATCGATTTTGTGTCAGCCACGTTTCTGTTCTGAAAACAGAAATGGTCTCCATTTGAGTGATGCATTAATAGTGCTACGAATCTTTTAGAATCATAGAATGGTTTGGGTTGGAAGGGACCTTAAAGATCATGTAGTTCCAACCCCCTGCCCTGGGCAGGGACACCTCCCACTAGGCCAGGCCGCTCAAAGCCCCATCCAGCCTGGCCTTGAACACTTCCAGGGAAGGGGCATCCACAGCTTCCCTGGGCAACCTGTTCCAGTGCCTCACCACCCTGACAGTAAAGAATTTCTGCCTGATATCTAATCTAAATCTACCCTCCTTCAGCTGTAAACCGTTACCCCTCATCCTATCGCTACACTCCCTGATAAAGAGTCCCTCCCCATCCTTCCTGTAGGCCCCCTTTAGGTACTGGAAGGCTGCTATAAGATCTCCCCAGAGCCTTCTCTTCTGCAGGCTGAAGAACCCCAACTCTCTCAGCCTGTCTTCATAGGAGAGGTGCTCCAGCCCTCGGATCTTCCTTCTTAACCCCCTTTTTTCTTCAAAAAAGGAGGACAACCCAGAAAAGAGAAAGAAGGAATGTACTACAAGAGATGAAACAGCTTGGCCAGTGTTACGGCAGAGCAGCCGGGTGGCTCAAGCAGCAAAACGATGCTCTTAGGTCCAGGCAGCACCCACACACTTCAGCCAACATGCCCAGAAGGGTCACGTTAAGAGAGCATAAAGGATGATTTTCAAATTACAATGAGCAAAAAAGAAATCAATGTACACAGAAAACTAAGATTTGTTAATACGGAAGCAAAGCGACCTCATTACCTGGTCATTATAGATTTCCAGCACGTTGAAAGTGTTCTGTAAAGACAAGAAGTAATTAGAAGGTAAAACAGACAGGCAACAAACAGCAAAAGCTAGGCTCTGTATTTCAGCAGCTTAAACATTAAGTTTCTGCCCCATGACTTTTCTCTTCTCCCTGTTGCTTATTCCGTGTGCCTGCACTTTCCACAGAACCAAAGCAAGCACCGTGAGCTGCGCTGGAAAACCCGTGATTTCAGCAAAAATCCGGTACTGGTAAACCACTCTTAGAAATCCTTTTGCTCTGAAACAGGATATTTCACCACATCATTCTAGTAAGAAGCCATTTGCTACAGATAGGAGGGTTTTAAAAAATTTAAAACAGTGTTTAAATTTTAAGAGAAACTAAGGGATTTTATATCTTCAACATTTCCTACTAAAACTGTTTTCTCTTATCAGAGAAGACTTTCTAAACTCCATCGTAACATACGTTTCAATACACCATTTTATTGTATTTTTGTTGTATTTTCCCCTAGCCAAATGTGCACGAGGAAACCGCTAGCAGACCTCAGGGTGGGCTAGCCAGTGAGCAGGAGGAAAAGCCATCTCTGGAAAGATGCGGTGTCTCAGCCAGAGGTGAGAGACGGAGCCCAGAATTGGGGCACAGACGACAGCTGGGCTCAAGGCTCTGCTGATCCTCTGGGGCTCTGCAAATGTGGCTGCGTGGGGGAACCTGCAGAGTGACAGCATGCCTCTGGTGTCACTCGTGAGCTTCAACTGCAACAAGCCAGAGAGGCGGCTTTCTGTGAGCTGCCCCAGTGCAAGATGGCAGGTGGTAAAGGCACGGCCCCGTCTCTGGCAGCCTGCGTAGCCAGCCGCGTTGCTGTCGTGCATGTGTGTGGTGCACCCTCAGCCTTGCTACTGGCCTGACCTGCAAACGGGAAAGCAGCAGCCGCATCCAAGGGTCTGGGACAGAGACACCCCCAGGTCTGGGGTGCACCAGGCCGGGCTCCTGCCGCCAGGAAGGACGAAGCCCCGGCTCAGCAGATTTGTAACAACCCTTCGCTACTTGGCAGACACCGGCATCAAGCTTTAAGCTTCGCAGTATTAAGTTCACCAATGCCAAAAAGAAACCTGTTCTGTACCAGTAAGACTACGGATAAGAAGTAAACAACTCGTGAGACCCTATGGATTGGTTTCTGCCCGTAGCTTGTTTTCCCCACCAGAAATCAACAACAAAGCTATTTACGAGTGGTTACATGGGAACTGATGAAATTGCAGCAAACAATTTTATTGAAATAACAAGCCTGAGAGTAGTGTTCCACGAGGGGAAGTTCTGATGGGGGATTAAACTGCTCGGTTATCCTCAGACATATTTGCACACTGGGCATATTCTTGCAATACGATGCATGGCTTTATCCAGTGCACTTCCAAAAGGAGAGACGAATTTTATTTCCACCGGTGGAGGTGACCAAGAGCCTCCTTTTCTTGTGGTCCTGAAAAGAAAGAGAAGTATCAAATTGATTTTTTGATTACCAACAGTATTCAGTAGAGGAAAACGTTTTGCAATGTTGGAATTACAAAATCGATGCCAAAGAATTATTTATGGGCTTCTTTGAAGATAGGGTCAAGGCAGAAAACATACAGAAACAAGCTTCCTTTTGCTTTCGTTCCTTACCAGACTGTCCCAAGCATTCTCACTCAGTATTCGCGTGAGCTTTTTGAGCGCCCCCACGCCCTGATTTTAAGAGGCAACTCTCCCCAGACGGTTTTCCAGAAGGAACCGGAAAACACGGCCAGAAACAAGACGTTCTCTTTACTCGTCGTCTGACCCACTCCTGCCTTCTATGGGGAACTAAAGACCGTAAGAGCGTGGTTTCGTAAGGTGGAATGACAGGAGAGCACGCCATCATTGCAAAGAGTAGCACCCACTTGGCCTTTCCTAGCCCCTCCCTCTTCTGGTTCCAATAGAAAACTGAACCGTGAAGTGGGGAAAACGGTGCCCAGGAGACCAGCAAGCTGGACAGGCTCGCAAAGTCAGACCAGAACTGTACCGCCAAGTGAGGAAGAGCAAGTGAGGTGGCCAAAAGCTGAATTGCTACCAAAATAAAGGAATGCAAGTAAGCGTTCAAAAAGCTTTTCATACTTGCTTGCTTTCTTCATTTTTGATTTTGCAGTTCTACCTCTCTTCAATTTTTGCTTTCCCACAGACTCTGTATATTCGGCATCCTCTTCCTCTTTAGTCGGAAGCTCCTACGTTAAGGCAACAAAAACATTACTTATTCACAAGTTCTTACGCTTCTACAGAACACAGATGAATGTTTCTTTCATGAACAAGTCATGACAAAGGTATTGCCGAAAGCGTTACAGTTTCCCTCCACAAAAACAAACCTTCCATCTCAAACTCTCACACCAACCTAAAAGCTGAAATTCAGAAATCAACAGATAACACACCCAGTACATTTAAGGAAAGCCACTGTGCCTTTTCTTGAAGGCAAAGCAACACTTATTAACCACACTATCTTCAATCACCGAAAGTTAAAAAAAAGCCTGTTCATGCAATAGTCATTACCAAAGAGACCGGCTTCAAACTGACCCAGATGAAACCAAGGACAGTGAAATGCTGCTTTTCCTTTCAGATCACTGCTGGGTGTGACGTTAGAAACATACAGTGTACTCTCTGCTACACACGACAGCTTCTGCGTTTAAGGGACAGAGAAGAGAGTGTTCAGTGTACGCCATCGCGTGCTCCATTTACCATCTAACAGGGTAAAAGGCAACGATGAGAGAAAAGCTGAAAGTTCCAGTCGGCAACACTTTGTCAAACTGGCCAGCTCTCACATCCGACAGCTCAACCCTGCACTCTAAGGAGCCGCTTGGATTGCCTGAGACAACACAGCACATTCTAAATAGCTCCACCTCGTGTTTTTATGGTGCGAACAAAAGCAGTTATCTGTTACGTATTTCCAGGGACTCAGATGGTCAAGATAATTTAATCCACGTGTAAAGATCTTTTCCCAGCCCTCTAAGTTGTAGAGCTAGCCAACACCGGCAGAAGGAAGAAGCCCCTCAACAGCAGCTTCCAGTCTCCATAGAACCTGCTCATTTTCTTGCCTCCTGCTTTGTCAAAAGTTGCTAAAGCATCATATTATAGCAACGCGCCATGCTTCAAAACTAAATCCAAGAAATACCAGTCTGCATAAGCTTTCCTTTTACACTTACAAATCTATGAACAAGAAAGCAGTAAGCAGTTTGCCCTAAGTTTCCCAAGTCTAGAACCATCTTCTCTACAGTGTTGGGCCAAATTCAAGTCTGCCATTCTGATTTGCAATTCCAGTTCTCAATTTAAGGAGGCAGGCAAACTCTATAAAAATCCAAATCCAAACACAGTCTATAAAGACTTTAACTGGAAAAAAAATCACTCACTGCAGCCCAACTTACCCCAACAGTCCATTCTGCATTCGAGTTCTCCTCCCTGAATGATACTCTAGGTTTCTTTGCTCGTAAAGGAGGAGTGACCGATCGTCCCGGAGACGCGGAGGGAGTAGCTAGGGGAGTGGTGCGAAGGTTGGATCTGAGAATAGACCGAGGAGTAAACCCAGGAACACCAGAAGCAGATGTGGCCAAAACTTTAGCTCTCTAGGAAAAGAAATAAAAGCACTTAATTTAAAACCCATTAAATGTTCAAAACAGAAGGCTTCCCTTGTCAAAAGTAAGAGTTTAAATTACAAACCGAGTTTGTACCAGCAGAGAGGATGTTTAGCCCCTGCACTGCTCTTTTTCCAAAGGTACGAAAACCTTAACGATAAAAAAGCCCCGTGCTTTTTATGTCTACAAGCTTTTGGTTTGGTTGGTTGTCACTGGTGTGTTGCGTTGGTTTTTTTAATACAAACCTTAACCACAGGAGGAGTGGTAAGTAAATTCAGCTCTGAGCCTCCTGAAAAATTATTTTGTGAGATGGAACCATGCATATTTGATCTCGGTGGGCTGGATGGCATGAACGAAGTGGAAGCTCTGCATGGTGACTGTGCTGCAGAACATGAAGGAACGGGATGGACCATCAAATCAGGCAACCTGTTAAGAGACACGATTTAAAAGAGGAAAACAGATAAATCAATGGGGGCAAGATCATGCTGCGTTCGAGAAATCTGACATGACACAGCACAAAAACATTCAATCAACAAGAAATATGGGTAAGCCCTCAGCTGTTCAGGTGATGTATCAGGCCCAGGAAGAAGTTACAGGCATTTCCTTTTTGTAATTACTTCTCTACATTTCACACTTAATTTCCCAAATCACTGCCTCTGAGGCAAGAGTAATCCCATTTCAAGCTGCACGAGGCATGTAAGTCCCATGCCAGAAGAAAATGTATCTACATTTCTGCGCTGGGACCACTTCCAATTCTCCACTTAGTCGTGTCCCTAAGTTGGCCTTTTGGAAGCATTCATTCTGTGGATGTACTATAGCTGGAACGCTTCCATGAAGATTTCGTAACTGGCGTCCCAACAAATGCATCGCGCCACTCTGCACCAGGGAGAGGATGTGTTATGGCTGGTGGTCCTGTAGCTCAAGGTCTAGAATTAAAAGGAAAATGTAACTGACTGTCATTCCCCTGAAGTCCACACATACCGGAACTCAAGTTCATTTGACCACGCCACTCGTAGGAAAGTCATCTGACAACTACGAGCCTCCTTCCTGCTCTTTATAACTCTGCCAAATTTTAAGCAAAAAGGGCAGAAACAAAGCAGACACTGGGCAGGAGGTGGTAAAACAGGACTATTTGATCCCACAATCAAGTCTATCCGTATCTGTACACCCATACCTTGATGGTAATCATAGTCTTAGTTTCAGCTACCTAAAAGCCTGTAAACACACTTCCCAGAATGTAAACATATATGTATTTGCATAAATGAGATTACCATAGCAGAAAAACTGTCTCTCCACACAGTACTTATGAAGTATTGATTCTTAAATGTAATATGTTGAATGTGCAAAAAGCCAAACAAGGCTTTAGTCAGGTGCACCTTCCTTCTGGCACACAACATAACGTATCTGAGCAACTGAATGGTAAGGCTGTCTGAGTAAGAAGACGTGTATTTATTGCTCAGTTGCAAAGAAACTGTTTTAAGTGGGGTCGTCAATGGTGTGTAACATTGAATAGCTTCATAGAGTAGCTTTGGAGTAGTGCCATATTTTGTTCAACATTTAGCTTCAGCTGTAAGCAAAGGTGTAGAAACTTATTCCTAGTGTTTCAATGGATAGTACAAAAAATACAGGACGATTTTTATTGAGAACTAGCAAAACCAGTTAGTAACACCTAACAGAAGCTTGCACACTTGAGAGAACTTTCTCCTGGAGCAGGCTGCAAAGGTTGGCATCCAGGCGCCTTTTGGGTACCTCCAGTGAAGGAGGCCCCACTACCTCACTGCAGGCAGGCGAGTAAGGACAAAAGACCACATAACCTCAAGACAACGGTACGGAGTCAGGTGACCTTTATAACACGTAGATCAAGACTAAACTTTGTTAAAGGGCTGCTTACCTATCAACACGTGAGAAACCGGTTTCCTGCTCATTTCCTTCCCAGACTTCTCCAGTTTTGCACAATACAGCACTGAGGAAATTTTCTCTAGTACACAAATGTCCTGCATTAGCTGGGTTTGTTACTGTGGATAATGGCGTTGGTCTTGAGACTGGAAAGCAAGAGGGGAAAAATATCAGCCTGCTGCCGTCAAAGAGGTGGGTGGTTAGTTCTCCACCATATTTCCCCCCGCTAAAAGTTACCTTCTCTTACGACCGACGCAGGCAAATGGTAAGGCTTGGCTCTCTCTACGGCCAGCTTCCTTTGAATTCGTGGAAGGATCTTGCCATATTGGGGTAATGCAGAATTTCGGGCAACTGCCCTCTCTCTCAAGCGAGGATCATGATCATTCTGATGAAGGAAAAGCATAAAGCAAAACTTTAACTAATTACAAGAAGTTCCTTGCACAGACCTCTCCGTGCTATTTCGCATTAGTGAGCAGATTTCCTCTACGGGTGTGGGAAAACACCTCCACTGCACAGAACAGCGGCAAGTTCTACCCATCCGCACACACCGATTTCACCTGGTACTTTTAGCAAAGTGGAAGGAAGACTGGAATAGCAACAGAGCCTACAACTTGAAGTTAAAACAATGCTGGCACTCTGCAGAACCTTCTTCTGATACGCCTGTTATCACCTGCAATTTTCTGATATCACCTGCAATTTGCAAACGACTTACTACATAGCAGGCTTTCCCTTGTTCTTCCTGAAACGCCAGTGCCCTGAATATACGGGACAACTGGAAATTACCCTGGACAACATGATGTGAAGATTAAAACAAGCAAGAAAAAGCGACCTACACACACCACCTGGCCGCATGACAGTTTTCAAATGCAGGACCTACGACTTCCAAACCACCTTAGAAGTTTGAGTCACTGGAAAACTATGATTCCAGAAAACAGCAAACGCGTCACAAATCCAGAACACAAGTTCATGTAACACAAAATGTAATCTGGCTATTTTGAGAAATAGAGGTTAGACAAGAATTTTTGTCATAAAAGCCGTGAAATGAAAGTTGTGGAATTGGAGAGCACACTGTAACTCGCAGAAATTAAAAAAACAAAGAAAACCCACAGAAATTTAACCTGTGGATTGGCATCTAGCCTGCTCTCAGCTAGAAGAATACAGTTGCGTGCAAGACACAAGCGATGACATACAACCTACTCGTCATCCCACAGGAAGGAGTGACACAAACAACTTCCAGTAATCTAAGCCACGCATAACATACGTATCTCAATCACGGAATGGTAAGATTGGCTGATGGGAAAGATACATGTTTATTCCTCAGATGCAAACAAACTGTTCTCCGAGGGGTCAACAGTGGTGTGTAACATTTAATTTATAGCTTCATAGAGTAGCTTTGGAGTAGTGACATATTTTGGTCAACATTTAG
This sequence comes from Chroicocephalus ridibundus, assembly GCF_963924245.1. NCBI lineage: Eukaryota > Metazoa > Chordata > Aves > Charadriiformes > Laridae > Chroicocephalus > Chroicocephalus ridibundus. Next base: position 41,157,039 of record NC_086286.1, read on the forward strand.
CTTCAGCTGTAACCAAAGGTGTAGAAACTTGTTCCGAGTGTTTCAAAGAATGGTATGAAAAAAACAAAGCAAGATTCTGAACACCAGCGCTGGTCCTTAAAAACTTCTCCAAACACTCCTATGAGAAAAAAAAAATCATTCCAAAAATCTGTTATGGCTCTGCCTTTTCTCTTTTCAAAGAGACGATGAACATTTTTCCTTGCTCCCACTTACTTGTTCGGTGTCTGTGAAAGGCAGCTTCAGCAAGTCTTCCATCAGGCCCATCTCCCGGCACATTTCGTACATGTGTTTTAAGAGGTCTTCTAAGTTTGCCTGAGCGGCATGTTGGTGCAACAGACCCCAAGCCTCCACCATGCACCTGTAATTAATGTTTCAGACGTAAAGGCATGTTAACAGCATAACCAAAGAGATGCCCCAAGAGTCTTGTACTCAAAGTTTAAAGGAAACTTAGGGGATGATGATTTCTATTCTTTGTTCTCCATTTTCACAAGATTTGCGTGACAAAATGGTGGGGTGTATTTCTTTACCTATTGGAGAGCAACACAGTGAGGAGAAGCTGCACTTCCCCGCTGCTTGCCGTGGGTGGCCTCATCAGCTGGATGTATCTGAGGGCTTGCCCATGCTCCCCTTGGCACAGGAGGGACTGAATAATTCTCTTGTGCTGCCATGACGCGGTTTTGATTGTAGCGGGATGAAAGAGCAGGGCCAGTGAATTCTGTACAAGTTAGAGATCGGGTTTTAAAATCATTTTCTAGATTATAGCTTTGTACTGCCATGTATCTCTAACTCAACTCTACCATACTTACTTCGTAATCATTGTGATCTAGAAGCCAAAAACCTTCAACAAGCTTAACAAGTCCCCAAGGCATGCCAAAGGCAGTTGCAAAGGAGTCGATTGAAGTCTCTGTCTCACTCGGAAAGGAACGCTTGATATCCAGCAGCAAGTAAATTGTCTGACATCAGGTATCTCATTAAGGCTAATCAGTTTGTAAGACCAAAACTTTATCACATTACCTTTAGAAAAACATAATGAAGTAAGAATATAAAAGTGGTAGGAAGCAGAAAATACATTCAAAACATTGGAGCATCCAACGCTCAATTATTACAGCAAATAAATTCCACAGTTGGGTTTTTCCCTCATGTCCAGCGTCTATAAAACAGTGTAAATTGTGGCATCCTTACAGTACAGCTCAGCTCCGAATGATTAAAACTGGATTTAAACCAGTATGCGGGTCACTCATTGGTAGCGTCATTTTCTCTTTCTGACGTCCGTTTTTAGGGACATCATCTAACGAGACAGCTCTGGGCTATAAGCGTTTCTAAGCCCCTTGCTCTCTAGGCTCCCCTCGCGGGTTAGGCAACAAACAGCAAAAGCAAGGCTGTGTATTTCAGCAGCTTAAAAATTAAGTTTCTGCCCCATGACTTTTCTCTTCTCCCTGTTGCTTATTCCGTGTGCCTGCACTTTCAACGGAACCAAAGCAAGCACTGTGAGCTGCGCTGGAAAACCCGTGATTTCAGCAAAAATCCGGTACTGGGAAACCACTCTTAGAAATCCTTTTGCTCTGAAACAGAAATTGTTTTATAACCCATCATGGGTGTTTTAGAAAATTTTAAACGGTGTTTAAATTTGGAGAAAAACTAAGGACATTTTATATCTTCAACCCTTATTACTAAAACTGTTTTCTCCCTATCGGAGAAGACTTTTGCAACAAAACGTTTAAGAAAAAAGTCATCAAAAATCCACAGTACAAAGAAATAAAACAGCGCTTCTGTCTACAACTTAACGCTAAACTAAATGTTTTCACTTGCATCGTCTTTGAAGCATAAATGAAAAAATGTCATGAAACAGGTCGGCGACCAACACTGAAGAACATTTATGTGCATCCCCTGGAGGTGTAATAAAAATAACTAGAAAGGATACAATTGCGTGTTTGCAGTTTTCTTCAATGTTTTCTAGCAAATAGAGATCCAGCAGTGCCTGAAATGAAAAATTAAAAGTTCTGAAAAAACGCCTGTCTTCCCTAAATCATTGGCTTTTGGGTGGGGTTTGGCGGGGAGGGCGGCCGTTTGTTGTTGTTCTCAGTGAACAGGACACTCACATGCAAACTGGCAGGCGGGTATTTCCCAGTTCCTCCTGCATCTCTCCGCCACAGCTTCTCCACTTGGTCTCCTAACTGGGAAACCATTCCATCAACCATCAAGCAGTCCGAGTCCCATTTTCCTCTGGAACAAAAGGTAGCAAGGATTTGGACAGAGTTAAACACTAATTCCAGCCTCCCGGTGTAACGGCTTTCCTCCAGTCTTCTGCTGACTGCAGCCCTGCCCTTTCATCTCCCGATGGCACAAAGCAGAAAAAGGACACTAGAGGCTCTGTGCTTCGAAGGAACACACGAGCCTGTATGTAAGTTACTTGAGAAGTAAGCCAAGGAAGATGAACTTTGAAGTCAATACCTCCTACCCTGCAGCTTCCACCTTAACTCACCTTGCAGCCTCTTGGTCACAGTGCCATCGCCGAAGCTTGGTCAGCTCTTTATTCAGTTTTAAGTACAATTTCCAAAGAAAAACCTATTATCGGCTAATCCAAGGCATGCCGCCTATGTGCTAGGCAGCTAGTCCAGGAAAGAGAGCTGACGTTAGCAAGTGACTTCTATCCGACAGCCAGCAGAGTGCGAGGCGTGCCAACTCCATGTAACTCCAACCATCTTACGAAATCACACCACGTACTTGGGAGAAGGGGACTTAGGCCAATACAGTTATGACCCTCTATTACCAGTCAAGGACGGAGATGATTGTTTGTTAAAAAACACGCTTTCTTCTGCTTCCAAAACAATTGTTCTGTGAACACCCTGCTTTGCTGAACTGGAGGTGACTGATCCTGTCCTAATCACATGGCCTTTTTCAGTAGTCAGAAATTATACACATTAGCCAATGAATAAAGTAGACTCCCGAAAAATGATGATACCAACCAGTGGTACTAAGCAGAGGTAGATAGCACCGTTTTAACACAGGAAAGTAACCTCTCTGTTCAACAGAACACACGTGTCACTGAAGTCAAGAGTATTGCTGGCAGCGGCATTACGCATAGCCCATGCAACTGTTGAGATAAAAGCCATTCCCTTCCACTTCTGAATTTGCCGTGGAAGTGTTCTAGAGTCTTCCTCTAGCTCTTACCTTGATAAACGCTCAAGTTTCTGTCGCTGACCAGTATAGTAGCTCTCAATCAGAGGATAATTGTAGAAAGGTCTAGACAAACGCGTATCGTCATCTACAGGCAACAAAGTAGAAGCAAGTTAAAGCAGTCATATCACACTTGTAAACGAAAATTTTTGCCTAAAGAGACAGAAGATCGTACAAGCTAAGCATCAAGAAGCCTCCAACTCTGAAAGAAGCCAATCCTCTTTCTGCCTTTGCTAAAAGAACTCTAAGAGACAAGACTCAATTCCTTCTTGCCCCAAGTGCCGTTTCAAGGTTACAGTTCACGCAGCATTCACAACATGTAGGGTAAGCTGAAGTTCACTATAAAAAAAACCACCCAGTTCTCAAAGGGAATGGTTTCTAAACGTGCCGCGTGAGCATCTGTGAGACAATTAAGGCTGACAATGGAATTTCTAATCCATCCAACTAAAGAAGGATTTCCAAGGTGTACTTTCTCCTCAAGCAACTGATAGAAAGTTCAAAACATGCAGGTAATGCTCTCACTGTAAAAACAAGCATTCCGGTACTTGTTGTTTAATAGTACTTTGTTTAAAATCTCAAGTAGTTCAAGCTGTGGACACAAGCAGCGCCTTGAAGTCCGGGGTCCATTGCTATTCCTAAAATCCACCCAGGAAAGAAACTGCCTGCCTCATTCTACGCTGTGTACTTGACAACCCAGCAAAATCTCAACTTCACCCACAGAACTTCAGCATACCCTGCCACTGAAGGCACTGCACTTGGGACTGCCGGGTCCTGCACTTGGGTCACAACAACCCCATGCAGCGCTACAGGACTGGGGCAGAGTGGCTCGAAAGCAGCTCGGCAGAAAAGGACCTGGGGGTGTTGGTTGACAGCCGGCTGAATATGAGCCAGCAGTGCGCCCAGGTGGCCAAGAAGGCCAACAGCATCCTAGCCTGTATCAGGAATAGTGTGGTGAGCCGGACTAGGGAAGTGATCATCCCCCTGTACTCGGCACTGGTTGAGGCCCCACCTCGAGTACTGCGTTCAGTTTTGGGCCCCTCGCTACAAGAGGGACATTGAGGTGTTGGAGTGTGTCCAGAGAAAGGCTACAAAGCTGGTGAGGGGTCTGGAGGACAAACCTTATGAAGAACGACTGAGGGAGCTGGGGTTGTTTAGCCTGGAAAAGAGGAGGCTGAGGGGAGACCTTATCACGCTCTACAACTACCTGAAAGGCGGTTGTAGAGAGACGGGGGCTGACCTCTTCTCCCTGGTGACAAGTGATAGGACAAGAGGAAACGGGTTCAAGTTATGTTAGGGGAGGTTTAGATTGGATATTAGGAAACATTTTTTCACTAAGAGGGTTATTAAACATTGGAATAGGCTGCCCAGGGAGGTGGTGGATTCACCATCCCTGGAGGTGTTTAAAAAAAGGGTAGATGGGGCACTGAGGGACATGGTTTAGAAGTGGCTTTTGTCAGGGTAGATTAAAGCTTGGACTTGATGATCTTAAAGGTCCCTTCCAACCTCAGCAATTCTATGATTCTATGATTCTATGAACCAGCACGACTTCTTCCTGACGAAACCGTTACAAAAACATGGCTAAGCATGCGTTCGTGGGAGTCACTCACTGGATGGTCGCCTTGCTACAAACGTATGACAGGTCACGCTTACCTAAACCCTCTGGAAGGAGACCGGATCGACAGAACCAGATGACCACTCGTGCATACAAAGAAATGAGGCCGGTTACCGCTTGCTTATTTGTCACGTCTGCAAAACCTGAAAAAAGGCAGGAGATGATTAGCGTTATGCAATTCTGTTCATTTTCACAAAACTCCCTTCATCCTACTAAACCAAAAGTATAAAAATAGCACATTAGAAATCTTTCTCTTTGCGTTTTTCATGCTGTATCGCTTTCTTATTTGAAGAAAAAAACCACTATCACCACCAAAACAAAAAGCAACCCCTATAAAGAACTAAACTCACTAAAGGCTAAAATAAAAAAAAAAAACAACAAAAAACCCCAAAGCCTGAACTACTAAATGCACGCAGGAATAAGACATCTGTTTCTCACGTAGCAGAGATTCTTCTGATAGCAAAGGGATATTCTTTTCTTTTCTCAATAGGCCAAGAACCATTTCTAAGAGAAAAAGCTGTAGAAACTCAAGTAACTTACTTTGCATGTTACTCGTTTACGCTTCCTTCGTATTGTTTAGCAATTTGCAACACGGTGTCTGCATGCAACTAGAACTTGCTAGCTAAGAACTCAAAGGAATAATTTTCAGCAATACCACATTCGGTTGCTGTAATTTCAGCCCAGTTGCCTACAAAGCTTCTCTCTGGATGTAGCCTCCCCCACCCCCTTGCATGAGCTCCACCATAAACTGTTGCCCTGAACTCCATGCGTGTTTTGTGGTGGTCCCAAGCGCTCAGCTTTAAGCCCCTTCTCCCAGCTAAATGTGACTGTCTTCCAATCCTCAAAAACAACAAAAGCCCATGTTGCCACAATTCCAAATCTTAATAAAACATACCAAAGATTTTGTAGCACTACTACAAACCTTTTCCAGTAAGCTCTTGTGCTTCTGTGAGAAAACAGTTTAAGACCGTGCTAAGGTTGCTCAAAAGCAACTGGCAGCGCTGGAGAGACCGTAATGTCTGGGGGTCAATGAAGTTGCAAGAGCCATCAAACAGCGGAACACCTTTTCAAGAATAAATATTAAATCGTTAGCCGACAGAGCAATTCCAGAGTTTCAAGGCACACTTCAAGGACCGCGTGCAATATCCTATAGCGGCGTATTACTGAGGAAGCTCAATCAGAAAGAACGACTTTAGGTTTGCAGAACGACTACACTAGTACTCACAGATTTGGTCAAATTCTTCCTTTGTAGAGATCACTTGGTTCCATGTCCACTCAAGAACAAACCGTAAATTACCAGCAGACCTTGGCTGCTCTTTAAACAAAGAGAACAAAAAAGAAATGAATCAACAGGCTCCAACTCAAAGAGGTACCACGTAAAAAAACAACGTTCCAAGTATTACCTTCAGATATCCAATGTTTAATGCATCCAGTCAGAAGTCCCACAGAACCTGTCTGGACAGCAGCTGACAATACTGCTTCCAGCTGCTCCTCCTAAACGTAACAGACAAACTCAAATGAGAACCTTACCTACTTGCACCATGTGAACCATCAACAGTAAATGTTTCTTTCTAACTGTATACTCATTCAGACATCACAAAGTCAATCAGGACACAGGCCAGGAATGCCACGTCCTTTCTCTTAATTCCAGCCACAGGCTGGACTGCCCACTGCTCTGAGGAACACATTAACACACTTCTCCTCTGACGTTTCAACTTACTGCAGCCTAATTCTAATCTTTCTTCGCATGCCTCTGCATTACAGTCTTCACGTACTGAGTTCCAGCTTACTATGTCCAGAAACATCCTCTGCTAATACGCGTTACACATCTGTGCAGATAAGTTTGCCATCAGGAACGCAGGAAGGGGACAGGACAAACACAACTGTGCAACGTTTGCATGGAAACAGTGAAGCTACGGCCAAGCAGCTTTCTAGACCATGAAGACATGAAGCAGTTCTGACACCCAAAACAGTACGTTGGAATTTTGTAACGTGACAGAAAAGAAGCAAAACATTTACATCCTAATGGTTTAAATGTTAGGCTCTTCAAATACTGTATTATAGTGTAGTGGTAATCCTTACAAGGATAAATCACAGGTATGCACAGACGCGCGATACTAAGTAGTAGCTTATCTCAGCTGGTGTTCTCGTACTTCTCTCAGGTGAGAGGACCCTTCATAAGTTTTTACTTTGGTTTTTGGGATGGGATTTGGTTGGTTGGTTGGGTTTTTTGAAACACATTCAAAAGTATCTTTCCCCTCTAGGCAAAATCATGACATTCAAAGCGACTTCTACACATGTAGAACACACATGTGATATTGCCATCTTTTTCTGAAAACTGGTTTCAGACAAGGAAACACACCATTGGCCAGCTTGCCAAGAAATGTCTTTGAGCTACCACACTGTGCAGAAGCGTTCATGTCCTAACACACGTCCACAAATGTGGTGACGAATGCAGGAGACAGGAAGAGGAGGGCAGCGGGAAGGCTGCTCTCCCCTTCCTGCTGATCGCTCCAGGGAAAGGTTGGTGCATTGCAAATGGAAAACCTATGGCAGGGGGAGTGAAGTCACTGTGGTGGCATAAAGCACAGAGAAGGTAGCGAGTGTCATGAGATAAAGGTGATTAAGGTGTTGCAGCTGCAAGAGGGCAGTCTCAGAGCAGCAAATTGGGCTACTGCAGCACAAGGCAGAGGCTACAGAGGTGAAGATCCGCCCGGAGAGGATGCAGAAAAGCCTACCGATGAAGGGAAAACGAGGGCAAGCCGTGAAGAAATTGCCAGGGAGAGCTGACAGCAGTAATCCTTTACCACAGCCCACTTCCTTGGAAGCAAATGATCACGTACAGTGACAGTGCAGCAAGCCGACGTCTGCAAGAGCTCGCATCCCAGTGAGACGCCCCCATCGTCGGCTACTGCACTGAACCACTGCTTTGAGAAACTGACAGGGATGGGGGTTGCTCTGGGGGACACATGCGTTATGTTGGGCATGACCAGCACTGACTGCACGCTTCCTTGTGCGCATCTGTGTGTGGCACCGAATTAAGAGAGGGGTCTCTAAAGCCAGATCTCTTAGGGCTGTTCCCAGTCAAAGTCACTACTTTGGATCTAAGGATACGGTTACTTCTGCTAGCTCAGGTCAACACCTGTATTTCAAATTGGAGTATCGTGTCTTGTAGCCCCTCCAGCCCTGTCAGACCAGATGGATGTATTTCCCCCTTGATTCCCTCATAGGCACTCACCTGACTCAAACTGGATGGCTGGACGTCAACTGGTCTTGGAGACAGCAAGCCAGCTACAAGACACCTATTGTAGCTCTCCTGAATGGCTTCCCATATTGAAGGGCCAGATTTCTTCAAAAAATTCAAGGTCTGAAACATCGATCGAAAACGACAGATTAAGACAGCATTGTTATTCCGTCACTACGCTTCTGGATAACCTCTAAAAGGAAGAATCTAAATGTTCACTGACACCGTCAGACAGCCTGAACCACTAAGATGCTTTAGGTTAGCAATCTGCGTAATTAAGTCTTTTCTACCTTCTCTGTCTATACACAGGCCTTGCTCTTTCCCTCAACACTGACACAAAATACATTCTATATAAGCTCAGCTAACATGCAACTTCACGCTTTGGAAGATCCTTTCTATGCCTGTTCGTATGGAAGCCGATTCATGTTGGAAACATTTAGTGAGCTGAAACTTCACTCAAAATTATCTGTCACAATCTGTGCCGTGGCTCAGAAGTTATAATTTGGCCGAGTTTGGGAGAAAACAAAATTTTCACTCCTCAAACAGTTATGTGATTTTTCATTTTCTCCATTCCCTCCTTTTTCAAGAGAATTGGGGATCAAAACTCTAACTCAAGACTATGCAGGCAGTTCGACTGAGGGGCAATAAAGAAGTAACACCTTTCCCCGCCTTCTACAGTGGTTTTGTTCTTGCTCCTGGAGCAACGTTGCATTCCTTTCTAGACATTCAATCCCCGATCGTGCCTCAAGAGGAGACAACGGCAGTTGTACAGTCCCAAGAGGGGACCTAAAACATTACCATTTGCATACAACTGGCGACAGGATACAATTGCAACTATGCGTGTGGACGGGCAGGATGAGCATGAAACGGTCCCTAACACGGAAAGCAGTGCAACAGAAAACTTTGAAAAGCTACATCTCCTGCCACTCGCAATAAAGATACAGTAAAAGATCACCTCCTTCTGGAAGCCGGTGCAAGTCATGTGAACGACTCCGGAGGTCAGCAAGCACGTACCATCTGCAGAAACAGGGAACGTTTGACAACCTTCCGTACTCTCACAGTTATGGCATGACCAGTTTACATTTTTTACACACCGGTATCTAGAAACATATAACTGAGTGCTTTGAGCTTCAGTTCACAGTCATTTCAGGCTATAACCAGCACCACTTCACCAGCTACATTACAAAAGCACCAAAACTCAGCCGGCTGTCAGATATGTTCCACAATAGTAAATACCTTGTCAGTACAACGTGATCAGAGTTGGGTTTGGGGGGGACTGGGTGTTTTTTTGGTTTGGGTTGGGTTTTGAATGACAAACAATGACTGAACAAGAGAACCAATGAATGGCATTTGACCTCATTTTAAGCTTATCACTCTCAAAAGCAGTGAAATACCTACCAAAGTTATAGTTGCCTGGATGAAAAAACCGCTCAGGTGGTGGATAAGAAGGAGGAACTCCCCGACTTAGACTCCGCTCATGGACCAGAATATCCAAAAGGAGCTTCGGAGAAGTCACGCTCACTACAGTATCCAGCGACCACAGTGCAAAATAGGGGCACTCATGAGGGAATTCTTCCGGCCTTAAAGAAAACAAGCGCGTAAGCTAAATGCCGACATTCAAATGAATTATTGGCAGGCATATGGAAAACTACTGAAGAAAAATCTACCTTAGCGAATCTGGCATTTGAGCAGAATACCAGCGATTAATGTCAAATACACCCAGGTAAGTAGATGGTTTTCCCTGACCGTACGTATTCACTTGCCAACCGAAGACTGAGACACTGGTGTCAGGAGACGTGACTGTAAAAGACAAGACGTTGTTTCTGACTTGTAGAAAATACGATAGATCCGATAGTTTTAAAACACCACTTTCTATTTTGGCTTCATTCTCTTCTGTCACTCGTGAAACACAACACTTCCTAAGAGTGATTACAGTAATTACGGAATAGCAAACATCTCTGTGATAGGTTTCAGTCACACTGCCCCTTTTTCTTGTCCCCTCGTCCAGATCACTGGTCAAGATACTAAAGAGAAGTGGCCCCAGTGCAGTGCCCTGGGGAACAGCACTTGTGACGGGCTACCATCTGGATGCAGATGCGGACATCGGTTTGAAGAAGGGAAAAAATTCTGGTAACATTCCTAAGCAATGGAGAGTTTGAACTTCTTGTTCAAAGATGGCAGCTGGAGGAGTAAAACGACTGACCATCATCATACAAACGGCCCCACCATACATCGCGATAGCATGTCAGCAAGCATAAAATAAAACCCACTTTTTCCCTTAAAGAAGTCCCACATAACTTAAGCATCCATTTTTTCTTCGTAAATAATCCCAACAATCTAGTCTATGCAGCTAGGCAAGACTTTCAGACTGTGGGGACAGAACAGCATTCGTTGCTTAGGTTCCAAAAGCACTTCTTTTAAAATCACCAAACACGGACATCAGAACAAACCTTCATTTACGCTATCCTCTCCGTCAACGTCGCTGCGGAATTTTTCGACAGTCTGGCAGCTGATTAATTTAGTACTCAACTGGCCTCTCAAGGGAAAGACTCCACCCGTGAGATCTAAACTGAACTTTTCGCCACGGTATTCCAAACCCTGGGGGAAAAAATCAGAGAAGAGAGCAAAGGTCATTCTAAGATAAAAACATACATTACATACATACACTGGTCAAACTCTGATATCAAAGTAGAGAGTGTATACTCTGCCCATCCGCAAGCATTGTGCGGAACGAGGGTAAAGATGCGCTCTACGATCGTGATTTGATGCACCAGATTTAGCAACTGCTGCGACAGTACAAAAAAGGTCTTTGGAAGCATTACTTAAACATACCTTTCTGTTTAATTACTTAAGCAGACTTAAACCAGCCTTGAAGGCAATGGAGACGAGAGTTTGACACGCATATAGAAAAACACAGTACCACATGTTCCATAAGTCCTATTTGTGACTCTTACCATGACACACAGTCAAAGAGGCACTGCTTCATAGCCTCAAACCTAATTCCTGGAACAAAAAGCACTGCTGTATTGAAAAAGTCTTTTGAGCTCCTATGAACTCTATCCAGTGAACAAGGATCAACAGTAGATTCCTCCTTCTTTACTCAAACTTGGCCTAGCAAACGGGAGACACTTAAATTTTCTACCCCTGAAGATGGACAAGAAACTTGACTCAGACAGCCATGCAGGCAGACAGTCATGTAGTACTAACCAATCTGTGACTACAAGGAAGTGTTCTGAGACTAAAAGTATCCGCTGTGGAGCACAGGTCCCGCACATCAACAAAGATAAAGAGATAGCAACCAGCACGCGATGAATCCCTGGAAGATCCTTCTACTTGGTCACCGTGATAGATAATGCATTTTAAAGAAACACCACCTTTTCCAAACACCTAACCTCTATCTATGCAAAAGCAACAGTGCCAAATGAGGAAGCACCTTTCCTACACATAAGCAAAACACTCAAAATCTAAATTAATCCAAAAAAATCAAAAGGCACAGTCCCTACAAAAACCAGAGTACCACGATACAAGAGTCACCCCTGTTTCGTTCCATAGCTATTGAGAATATGCAAGAGAAAGTACCAAATCAGGAGGAAAGACTTGCTCTGAACTAAGATTACTGTCCCCTCAAAAAGATTTTGGAAGACTTCCAGGCGTACAACTGAATGGAATTACACATCTAACAGATGCGCCTTGTCTCTGTTAGCTATCTGAGATACAAGGATACCTCACATCTGTATTTTAAACGCATCCTCCTTGGAGCCAGATCTAACATTTAGGTACACTCTTCTGACCAAATTACATATTTTCCTGGCTTTAAGAGTAGATTGAATAGGTCACCCAGCCAAAAAGAAGAACGAGTTATCTTTACAGCTACTAAGTGTCAGGATCAACACTGAAGAGACACTGTAGGTGCATTTCATGTGAGAAGTCCGGCTGACAAAGCTCTAAGGGAAACCAAGAATATAAAACTGAAGATCAGCAAGGGCTAGAGTATGACTGTATTTTAAGAAAGGGAGAGAGACAGAAGCTTATTCAAGTCCGAAGCTTGGTTAAACCAAGCGATTCAAGGCCCAATCTTCTCTTCCTACATGCCATTCGTTTGGTATTTCAGAATAATTTTATTTGCAAAAGCCGCGTCCTCTTCAGGAATTTCATTTATACGGGCTCTTTGCAGATGGATCTAGCTGGAACACACGACACTGCAGTATAAAATGGTACGCCTTCTTTCCAAAAGGTATGGACAAAGGCCGTGCCCAAGAAGACTCAGCAAAACATGATTATTTTTTCAGCCAGCTCTGAAGTTTGATGGTAAATCTCACCCCTGTAACTCAACTGATACTCCCTTAGAGAAAATTACTATTGTCTGCTTTTCCCACGCATGCACCTCTTACCTCATACATGACTTGTCCTGAGGCCACGCGTTTTCTGTCACCAAACGCTAACTGCTGCAGGTGTAAACTCACCACATCACCTTCACTGAAAAAGGGATAAATTATGAGATTTGGTTACAAAGCTGCTTGATAGTCCTCATCGTCGTGTTAGTAGACCTAGACGTTTTCTTAATAGCATGCTCCTGCTGAAAAGAACACCACCTCTTCCCAAAACATGATCATCGGCCACATTTAGCCACTGAAACATGAAGGAGGGCGTTTTGACACTAACAGCTTCAGGGGCAAAAGCCAACCGTACAATTGGAAAGCTGTAATATGTTGTATGGACTAAGAATTGTTGGAAATAGATCTTCACAATGAAGAGTTCTCCATCAAAACTGCTTTGAAGTCAAATTTTAAAAGACTGCCACTCTACCAACAGCTGAGCTGATGGAATCGCTTGCTGATGCAGACAGAGAGATCTCTCTGCCCTTCCCTTACCACCAAAGTTCCCCTCCCCCTCTTGCACACTCTGCACCCTTCCAAGTCCGATTTGATTCAGCAGAACAGCAGGAACCCATTGGCTTTTCTGCTGAATCGTTTTCTGCCCGGGGAGCTGCACTGCCTCACCAAGGCTCCACAGACTGCTGACGCTGGCACAAGGCCATCGGCAATACTGTCACCGCCGCCTTTAGGGGCGGCAGGCTGTTGTGTGGGCACGTCTGGTGTTCTAGATCTGCAGCCTCAACTGCTCCTAGTGGTATTTTAATACCACGGTGTGACTATCAAACAAATGATGAAGCGGTCATCGAGGAACAAAAGCAAACCATTTGAGAATGCGAGCAGAAGAATATGGCCACTGTTGCTTTGCCTTCCGACAGAAGGCAGGAACTAGTAGGTCCCTCTTCACGTCTGGTAAATCCTGTAAAAATTGCATTCTAAGTTTAACACCTTCCGTACCGGAAAGAATCGCAGACACACAACAAATACACATGTTCAACTGTATGGGAACAAATATCCTTAAAAAAAAAAAGAAATAATTCAGTGGCTGATAGTTAAAGTTTTTATTCACCTTTCCTGCGTAGACTGAACAGCCCACAAGTAGCAACAATTGCGAGGATCATTCTCAGGCTCTTGAAAAGTGACAGCATAGACAGGAATCCTCCCTCCTTCAAGCTGAGAGTGGTGCCTACAGGTTTAGGGGAAAAAAAAAGCAAAACGAAAAAGAAAAAAAAAGGTGAGCCTAGTGGCCCAAACACAGGTAGTTTCTCGTTTCGTGGACTACGTCAAGCATTGTTCTTCCTGACTTCTGAACCTTATTTGTACCTCCACACTCTACTCTTGCCACATAATTATTCCTCCACTGTCTATTTATGCATCCAACAGCTCCTGGGGAGTCAGTGCAGATCTGCTGAAGTGAATCCCAACCAGAAGTTAGCCAAATATTTCAGGTGAGATTGCTCTTTCGGCCAAAGCTGACACGCAGGAAAGAATACATTTTTCAGGCACAGGTCAGCTATTGAGTTTTCATGTCTCACTAGTTTCACCCTGGACACTTTAGAGAATATCGGCACCAAAATCACATCACTGACATACTTCAGCCTTTCAATGGATGCCCCAGTTGCAGTAACCGGTTCTGAAAACCCCAGGAAGCATGCTTCCCACAGTTCCTCAATCCACAGGCACAATAAGGAAAACAATCCTAGTCCACTGGGGAGAAGGCGGACCACTTGATCCAGGTATGACTGAAAAGTTATGTCAGAAGAGGATTTCTGAACGTGCCAAGATTATACTCATACTCATGTCAGTCCCTGAAAAAGTTCTCTTTACATCCACATACTTCCTTAAGCAACAAATCGAGAGCCCCACACCTCCAGGCATGGCCAAGTGTAAAGGCCTACTTACTCTCTCTTCAAAGTTTTCATATTCCAGAGCGACAGGTAGCCATCCGAGAAACCCACAACGAGCTGGTTGCTTCTGCTTATGTAGCACAGGGCTGATACTGCTGTTCCGGAAGCATTTTGTAGTTGAAAACAGAGATGTCTCCCTTCGCTGGTCACAGTTTCTCTTCTTTGTGCAACTTCAGCAGGATTTTTAGTGACAACTTCTAGATCTACACACACAAAACCAAGCAATAAATGAATACGTTATGCCATTTAGGCTGCATTTTAGGCACTGACGTGACAACCCCTATCATCTAATGCTACCGTGCCAGGCAAAATAGCCATTTATGCAACACTTTTTTTTGCCATTTCCATTATGTATGTCTTCAAAGAACATAAGAACTCTCGGATCAGACAAGTATTCTCACTCACATTTGAAAGCTAGGTAAAAATGTGACCAAATTCTTCCTGGACTCTGAAAAGCAGGAGTTTGGGCCTCGTGATGAAATTTGAAGTGGCACCTCGTGTTTGAAGTGGCACCAATTGCTGAAGCTGCTGTTGTAATAGCCAAAACGGTGTATGCAATCTGAGTACACCTATTCGAGATTTCATTCATCCAAATGCATGGGTGTTGGTAAGTGGGGTTTATTTTAAAAAACAAGCCCAAAATTTGCCCCAAGTCAATTAACACAAGCAGAAGAGCATTCCCGGGAAACAGGGCTCCTCCAACACAACTTCCTACCAGGCGGCCGCACCGGCTCACGTGGCAAAATTCCTACACCTCTCTGGCAAGAATCATAGTGGCACAGGGATCTTGGCGGGAGGGGGCATTTACAACACTGCGAGGAGCAGTCAGACACTCCCAGGTTTAATCAGGTCGGGACTATACGATGTCAAACTGCCACCTGTAACCAGTCGTCAGAAATGTCTGACACAAGGGTCTTCAAAGTGGGATGCATACTGTTTCGTTAGAAGACAGAAGTTTTCTTGCGTTTAAATTCATGTGGAAAAACTGCAGGCTTACCCAATGCTTCGATATCGTTCTGAGTGCAGGAGCAATCATCCAAACTAAGGTCAACCAGAAGCAGATGGCCAGCATCTGTAGCCACTGCTGCCACCCCAAAGAGCCATCGCAGACTCTGATGGAGGTGCTGAGTGCTCACGCTGGGTCCTCCGTGATTCGCTATGGGTTCTATAGCGGTTACCTACAGGAAAACTACAAGTTACTATTTGAGCTCTTTGACAAGCTCAATAGAAAAAGTAAATACAGGAGCATCAAAGCATTGTTTGCAATTAGATCAAGAAAAGAGACAAAGACAAAAAAGCCCCGTACAAAAACCTGTTACTGCCTTCCATTTACTAGATTTCCTGCGGGTAAGTGACTTAACTTCAACTTACATGGAGCATTCTATTAGTACAGCTTAGCCATTTCCATTTCCTACTTCGCAGTAATTAACTGGAGGAAAACACAGAAAATCAGTTATACGCAAGAAACTTTATCGTATTCAAGGGGCTTAAGACAGACAAACACAACTACATCGAGGTCTCCCACCGCTCACAGCCCACCAGCACCGCGGTACAGTCTATGCCTTCTTTGACAAACGGGCGTTAGGATAAATCAGGGCTCGAGAGTCAGACGAGGCAGCGGCCAAGTTGCATGGGAGACACACCATTTCCATGGGAGCGAAACGTATTTAGAAAGCGTTGAAGGGAGAGACCAGCTTAGTAAAATTCACACTAGTCCGCATTTAGAAGAAAAGTAACAACCACATAAAGGAAAAGAAGCTTTAAATGCACACCAGCGCTTTCACGAATGTTGAGAAAAATGTTAAAAGCCAGCCTAAAGCAGCAGCTTCTCAGATAAAAAGGTGACTCCACCTAAAGGAGGAAGCGCACACTGCTCTCTCACGTGCCCAGCAGTCTGCACGCAACTGTCTCACAAGGCGAAGACAGACCTTTCAGCACACGTTGCAGCACATCCCAGGACAACACTGACTGCTAGAGCAGAGACACGAGCACACAAAGACTCCTGCGCTAAAGCTGCACGTATTTCTCTCTCTCAGTCACCCCAATACGAATGCTTACTACTAGTCATCACACTGTAGCATTACAAACAAACAAAACTCCACCTGTATTCTAGCAAGTCAAACCAAAGCAGCTGATGGAAAGCTGGCTAAGAAGTTAGTTAGTTAGTTGTTGCAGATTCTAAGATGATAAAAATGAATCTTGATCTTCTATTGACTGCCACCGATTCTTGTTTACATTAAGATAAGAGGCTAGGGGACACACATCATTTGAGTTTCTGGGTTACAGAAGACAGAAAACATCAGCAACATTACACCAGTGTGTCCCATCTACACAAACACACTAGTCAGAGAGCAGAGATTCAAGGACTGCAGGCTGAAAGGTGACCTCCCAACAATCTGTCAGATAACTCACTAGAGGCTCTTTTTTCCTCTCCTAAGTCAACAGAAAAATGTGTTCTCCTCAGCCTGCTTGCTAGGCTGAGATTCAAGGCAATGTGTCGAAGTCATTTACAGCACAACTATGGAATTCTGAGCCATTTTAAAGACGGTATTTCTGATGGAAATCAAGCAATTAGGGCCAAACAAAGGTCATTTTCAATGCCTTTTTGCGGAAGGAGAGAATCGGGTAACTCTGTGCTCTACAATAAAACCAGAAAACTTGTTTTACTCTCAGTAAACTCCAACAATAATGGCACATTAAGCCCAAGATTTTACAGCAACACCGTCTTGACTGGATACTCTCAAGTGACAGGATGTTAACGCGCGATAGAAAAAATACCTCCTACAAAGAGACGCTCCAAAGCTTGTCCTAAAACAGGCCTACGCAGCACCTAACAACATCAAAGCTTCGTTTCTCCAATTAAAAAGTACCTACCCTCCCGGGAAGAACAACTGCTTTAACCACTCTTGAGAGTCCAAGGTCGTACAGACAGAGAACACTTCCCTCTGCGTCTTCCAACCCAACCAGCAGTCCAGTTCTCTTCTCCCAGGAAAACTCCTTCACCACACGAACAGTGGGAGGCTGTTCATTGACTCCACTGAAACGGTACGCAGAGAGCCGCTCTCCTGTCACACAGTTCACCACCTCAAGGTGAGGACCACGTGCCAACCACGCCAGGCCGTTTCTCCCTGTGAGAGAAAAGAAAGAGGACTGAAGCAAATGTCCAACGGAAGACTGAAAACAGCTGAAAAAAAATCACAGTGCCTACCCCTTTCCTTCAATAAACGTACCTAGCAGAGGAAGACCGACCTACCTCATTCTAGTCAATGATTCAAAATCACCCGTTGAAATCCCCAAGCAATCCCTCCTAAAATTAACCACCTTGTTATTTTGCATTTGTACTTGTCATTCCCGCACCGAAGAATCTGGGTTGTTTGCGATAAAGATGACAAGGTCCTGATCGACAGCCTTTATACCATATTCGCCTTGGTTTTGCTAGAAATGATCTAAACGCATATGGGAATACAAGTCTTAGAGCGTAGAGGAAGAATCGAAGGCATTTTGTTTCACTGAACTACTGCCAGCCCAAAGGAAGTATGAGCTCAATTCCTGCATTTACACTCAGGTAGATAGATTCCACCTGGTCTTAACAGAAGCCTAGACCTCCAGATAGGCACCCAGCTCTACTGTCACATCACCTGGAAAGTCCACTTCAAAGTTTAACTATACTCACGTTTTAATATTAGCATTTGTCATCGCTGAAGCACCCTTTTTGTTCTCTCTCTCTAAACAGGATGCCTCTTAACAGCACCAACCTGACACAGCTGATACGATGACCTGAGGCTTCAGGTAGCCTCCAGGCAAGAACAGCTTTATACCGAGACCAAATTTAAAGGAAAATGCTCACCTCCAGAAAACCTCCCGCACAGCACAGAGCCGAGGGTTCCCTCATCTTCCCCAAGTGCCTGAAGAGTCACCTCTGGAAACTGCAGCAGACTGCTCGTTACCTCAGCTGTTAGGTCTTGCATTCTTCACTGTAAACACAGGAAAAAATTGCACAACTAGACTCACGTCAGCCAGAAATATTCTTGAGAGTGACAGAAGTTTCATCAGTATGCAGTGAAAAATCCCCTAGACATCACCTCTAGCTCTTTTCCTTGCAAATAATGGCACTCGGGAGACTTTTTGCTCTCCCAGCAGAGCAAAAGGAGAATCCTTTGCTTTTCTGATGCCTGTGAGATCACCAACAAAAAGCGACCCAGACGTATCAACAGAGAAATAACAGGAAAAAGCCCAATACACTGAGTTCAAGTCTACTCACACAGGTTAGGAAGATGGGAGCTGAGAAAAATCAGATTTTAAAAAGCTTCTCAGTAACAGGTACAACTTTCCATTTGTCCTTTCCCTTGATTTCTTACTTTACCCTTTGTTACTTATTGTCAGTTGTCTTCTAGCAGCCAAAATTACCATTGGTCTTCACCTTAGGTACTTATGACTTCCAAACTATTTCCAAAGAAAGGAGCGTACCACGAGTCACAGGCTGAGGATAGATTTTTGCATTAAAAAGCTCCAAGAAGAATAAACATGGAGAAATTACACGTTCAAGCAGAATCACATTCAGCCAAGTCAGGGTTCAGGGACGTCAGTTTTGACTGACGGTAGTACCTGAAAATCCGTTTCAAGGGCCAACAATGCAATGGGCTTACTGACGAAAAAGCTAAAAATATGGCCAGCCGCAGCTGAAGAGATGGTTTCACAAAACATGCTGACTTCCCTGCCACCAAAAGAGAGGACTTGCCGCCGCCTCCCATCTCTCCATCTGCTCCTTTGTTCTACTACCGTACTCCTGTGGCTCACCTCGCACTGCCTTAACAGTGCCTTAGAGCACTTTAGGAGCCAAGTTCACTCCCTGAGCAGGCAGGAAACTCACCCAGAAAAGCAGGTGGTGTTCCACCAGCTTCGAGAGCTCAACTGCCTTGCAGAGACAACCAGCAAGCATAAGAGGTGGCACAAGGAAGGAGGCAGGACCACGCATCGGGAAGAAGGAGAGGGAATTTGTCCATCTCCTTTTTGTGGCAGTCAGCCCGGGCTGCTAGCTCATACCCGGGTGAAACGGCACACTCAGTTTGCAGGGAGGGCTAAAAACCCCTTCACTTTTAGAAAGGACACCACCCAGGACACAGTCAGGCATCTTTTAAGGCAACTTTTAACTCCCTCTTGCACGGAGAGACTCCCTAGCTCTCTGGGAAAGGCTGCAGCTGACAGGCGTCGTTCTTTCATTCCGCCAGAGGTGGAAGCTAAAGTGATTTCAGGGAAGGGTTATAAAAGGGTTTATAAAAGTTATACCAATTTTTGAATTGTTGTTCATGACTGGTTCCATGACATTTTCCCCAGAGAAACAGGAAGCAACTCACAAGCACTGGAGGAGCAGCAGATGGAAAAGTCACTTTCTGCACTCTCGTAGTCGTCAGGTTCAGTGAATTTGCACTTTGCCGGATTTTACTCCTGCAGAAAGAGGATTTAGCGAGTGAGTGAGCAGGTGATTTAGGGAGTACCACCGGGTCAGGTCTTTCCCGCTTAGGCAGAAAGCCTCCCTGCTCCCGGCGGTTTAGGCAAAAACCCTACATTTCATCCAAGCCCTAAGCTGTAGTCTAAAAAGCCACCAGCGTGACAGAGACGGTCTGTACCAGAATCCTACAATCGGCCTTATTTCACTCAAGTGCAGCCTACAGATTGTCTTGCCGAGTTTGTGCAGATGCTCCACAAGCACAAAGCTACAGCAGAAGGTGAGACGAGGAAAGCATTTCAGCTCTCTACCCCAACAGCCCCCAACAGCGAAGACCCTGTGTCTGATGCAGACCACAGATGTGACATCCCTCTCCATGAAAAAACAAACAAAACCAACACAGATCAGAACTTGACGCTGGAGCCACTTTACCCAGCTACCTCCTGCGGTTATTCCCCAACACGACTATACTTCCCTTCAAGAGCTGCAGTCCCCGTCTACCGTGGCGAAGCTCGCAGCAGTTCCCAAAGGCACTTCTGACCTTACGCTCTTTTTTACCTTGCTCGGTGCACCTGGACAGACAGACGTAGGCGCTGAGTGTCTCAGGACAGAACATACACGCAGCCTTCCCAGCACAGGGAGACAGTGGTGAGCAAGGCACTCCCAGCACACCACACCGCTCGCCTCTCCCAGCACGAATTCCAGAATCCCAGCACCAATTCCAGAATCCCAGCATCACAATGAAGAGAAAGGCCTTCCAGAATCACTGGAGGTCCTCTGGTCCAGCCCCCCTGCTCAGGCAGGGTCACCTACAGCAGGCTGCCCACGACCGTGTCCAGGCGGCTTTTGCGTATCTCATTCTGAAACATACTTTGACAAAGAGCAACCTGACAAGCCCAACTGCAAATGCATTTGCAACACGTGCAACAGGCCCGGCTTGTTGGTGACTCTCTCCTGCCAATTTAAGGCTTCTCTCCACCACACAAGTCAAGCAATACCACACCAGCAAAGCCTTGTCACCATTAGTTCTCTAAAACTGTATCCGACAGCTTCCTAGGTAGAAGGCACAAAATTAACAGAAGCCTGATTATGTTCGTTTCACTGTCTTAACAAAGCAAACCCCAGGCAGATCAATGCAGGAAAACCAGTTGATGCAGCAGGTGAACAAGAAGCTGTCCTCAGCAGAACAGGGTACGGTACTGTGTGCCCAAACGCCTGTGCCAGCTGCCAGCCAAGACCGATACAACCATCCAGAGGGAGCACCTGAACGACCCCGGTTAGCCATACACCCCACACAGGGCTCAGCATTCCCGACAGAATTAAGTCCCTAATTTTTATCAAACCCCCATCATTTTATCAAACATGATCAGGAAGCAATTATTAGATCTGAAAGACTGACGCCACGCTTCCTTTCTATTGGCAGAAGTTCCAGACCTGGAGTCACGGTTTATTAAGGAAGGGCAGAGAGGGGCGTGAGTAACAAATCTTAAAGATGACAAAAAGGGGAAAACATCAGACTCAGAAGACCAGAGGTTCATGGATCTGGCCGCAATGCCCGTTACTGGGAAACTCGCCTGAGCCACAGCAATGTGCTGGTGCTCCCACTCCTTCCAGGCTTCCTCCGGACGGGACTCCCACGTGGCCTGTGTGCTCCGGATCCGCCACTCATTCCCAGCCAGCAGAAACTCTTCTCCCTCCTGCCTGCAATAGCCTTACTTACACTGGGTTTGGGCTTTTGTCTTGATCAGCACTTGATAAGGGAACTGACTCTGAGCAACTGGATGTGCCCACGCCAGTGCTGCACATGAGGACAGGGACCATTTCTCAAAGGCAGAGCTGTCTTCTTTTCTTCTCAAGTTTTTAAAAGCAATGTGTCTGTGGAGAAAAAAACCAAACAGAACACCTTTGAAAAAAAATCCCAAGTCACAGATATTAAGTACTACTCCTGTATCGCCAGGCAGAAATGCAGCGGTGCTGCTAAGATGCCTTAATAGAGCAGAGCACCAGCTGGCCAGCAGGCAGTAAGGGGAGAGCAGCCGCTGTCAGGGAGCGCCCACCCCAGACAAGGCTTCTGGGGGTCTTGGTTCACATGGGCCTCATCTCCGGGTCAGATGGAGTCCTAATTCAGACACAACAAGGGGGCTGCGTTCATCGGCACGTGAAAGCAATTCAGCTCTTTGCAGGACTGAACTGGTGCGGGAAACGTTCAATCTTCTGCTCCTGGTATCTCCTCGTAGCCAGGCAGCTGCAGCCACGCGGTCACGGAGCCATGAACCGCGTTGGGACAGCAGACATCTAAGTGCCTGAGCTCTTTTCAGGGGAGCTGGAATAAGAAGGAATAATTAGTGCTGGAGTCCCAGCGAAAGCCTGTCTGGAAGGACTGCAAAGAGGGCCGTTTTCAGTTCTGAGCCCCAGAAAGGCCAGGAGGAGAGAGGGAACCTCCTCTTGCAGAAGGAGACGAGGGACTGGGGAAGTGGCCGGGAAGCAAACTGCTCCTGGGCAGGAAGGAATAGCTCTGTGTGGCACTGTCGCTGGGATCCGGCATCGGGAAGCAGAGACAACCAACGCCTGGCAGCAGGGGTCATCTGTACGCTCTACGTTTCAACTCTGTGCTGCATTGCCGGGAGAGAAAGGGAAGGAAAGAAGCTGAATTAAGTCACGCACACGAGAGAGACCCAGAATTCTCAGGAAAAAGAGCTACCTCCGTCACATAACTTAGCTGTCAAAATATACGCCGTGCGTTAATAAGAATACAGAATAAGCTCTTAATATGCTGCCCTCCCTTATTGGCACATTCACCCTTTCCTTCCTCCTCAGCTGTCAGTCACTTTGAGCTGGTATCTCTTCTCATTTTGCCCAGCACCTGACCGCAATTGGCACCGAGACCAGAGCGGGAAAAACTATGAAAGTGTGCCTTTCAGCGTATCGTCAGGTTGACAGAGTTCCTTCGTAACAGAGGTCTGCTGGAGTCTCGGCTGCAGTCTGTGAGCGTATCAAACGTATTACCTGCCATTGGGTTTTGAAGGAGGTTTTTAAAATTAGTTTTAAACCCTACCAAAAATGAGATAGGGATTAACATGGAAAAGATGACCATAAAGTCCTTAAACGTAAAAGAAGAATCCTAGTGTCTTAGCAATCTGGCTATAAACTAACTCTTTTTAGCAGGTTAGCAATTTAGGAGAAAGAGAGACAGACAGATGAGAAGACAGAGGTGGGTTTTGTCAAAGTGAATACTGAAGGTGCTCAAATCCTGGTAACTCTGCCTTACGCTAGCACCAACGTAAAAAAAACCCTCAAAACCACGTCGATGGTATTGGTACAAGTAACAGTTGAAGAATCTGTCCTTAAATTTGTTCAAAACAGTAAGAAAGTTAGCATTTGAAGAAACTCAGGTAAGCTGTTTGAAGACTGTCAGCATTTACAGTCAACATTTTCACACGTGCACGTTTTCTATTTGTATTCTTCCATCTTTCATTTGATAGTACTTGCTTTAAGAAAAAATACCTCTTCAAAGGTGCTGGAGTATACAGTTAATTCACCCGAGACAAAGAGGACCCTGTGGGGGTTTCATCTTATTTAGGAATGCAACATCTGGTGCACAGGACCAACAGTAATCGCAGATTACAGGAAACAAAACTACTTGTTTTATAATACTGCCTCGCTTTATGTAAAGAACACGGCGTTTATATAAAACAGGTGCTTATAGTTTTATAGCTGCATTTATCTCTATTTAGTTAAATTTTTCCAAATATGCAGAGAACTCTTGCAAAAGAAGCGGGGTTTCAATCTCTAATGTAGAAAGCGAGAGATCGATTTTGTGTCAGCCACGTTTCTGTTCTGAAAACAGAAATGGTCTCCATTTGAGTGATGCATTAATAGTGCTACGAATCTTTTAAAATCATAGAATGGTTTGGGTTGGAAGGGACCTTAAAGATCATGTAGTTCCAACCCCCTGCCCTGGGCAGGGACACCTCCCACTAGGCCAGGCTGCTCAAAGCCCCATCCAGCCTGGCCTTGAACGCTTCCAGGGAAGGGGCATCCACAGCTTCCCTGGGCAACCTGTTCCAGTGCCTCACCACCCTGACAGTAAAGAATTTCTGCCTGATATCTCATCTAAATCTACCCTCCTTCAGCTGTAAACCGTTACCCCTCATCCTATCGCTACACTCCCTGATAAAGAGTCCCTCCCCATCCTTCCTGTAGGCCCCCTTTAGGTACTGGAAGGCTGCTATAAGATCTCCCCAGAGCCTTCTCTTCTGCAGGCTGAAGAACCCCAACTCTCTCAGCCTGTCTTCATAGGAGAGGTGCTCCAGCCCTCGGATCTTCCTTCTTAACCCCCTTTTTTCTTCAAAAAAGGAGGACAACCCAGAAAAGAGAAAGAAGGAATGTACTACAAGAGATGAAACAGCTTGGCCAGTGTTACGGCAGAGCAGCCGGGTGGCTCAAGCAGCAAAACGATGCTCTTAGGTCCAGGCAGCACCCACACACTTCAGCCAACATGCCCAGAAAGGTCACGTTAAGAGAGCATAAAGGATGATTTTCAAATTACAATGAGCAAAAAAGAAATCAATGTACACAGAAAACTAAGATTTGTTAATACGGAAGCAAAGCGACCTCATTACCTGGTCATTATAGATTTCCAGCACGTTGAAAGTGTTCTGTAAAGACAAGAAGTAATTAGAAGGTAAAACAGACAGGCAACAAACAGCAAAAGCTAGGCTCTGTATTTCAGCAGCTTAAACATTAAGTTTCTGCCCCATGACTTTTCTCTTCTCCCTGTTGCTTATTCCGTGTGCCTGCACTTTCCACAGAACCAAAGCAAGCACCGTGAGCTGCGCTGGAAAACCCGTGATTTCAGCAAAAATCCGGTACTGGTAAACCACTCTTAGAAATCCTTTTGCTCTGAAACAGGATATTTCACCACATCATTCTAGTAAGAAGCCATTTGCTACAGATAGGAGGGTTTTAAAAAATTTAAAACGGTGTTTAAATTTTAAGAGAAACTAAGGGATTTTATATCTTCAACATTTCCTACTAAAACTGTTTTCTCTTATCAGAGAAGACTTTCTAAACTCCATCGTAACATACGTTTCAATACACCATTTTATTGTATTTTTGTTGTATTTTCCCCTAGCCAAATGTGCACGAGGAAACCGCTAGCAGACCTCAGGGTGGGCTAGCCAGTGAGCAGGAGGAAAAGCCATCTCTGGAAAGATGCGGTGTCTCAGCCAGAGGTCAGAGACGGAGCCCAGAATTGGGGCACAGACGACAGCTGGGCTCAAGGCTCTGCTGATCCTCTGGGGCTCTGCAAATGTGGCTGCGTGGGGGAACCTGCAGAGTGACAGCATGCCTCTGGTGTCACTCGTGAGCTTCAACTGCAACAAGCCAGAGAGGCGGCTTTCTGGGAGCTGCCCCAGTGCAAGATGGCAGGTGGTAAAGGCACGGCCCCATCTCTGGCAGCCTGCGTAGCCAGCCGCGTCGCTGTCGTGCATGTGTGTGGTGCACCCTCAGCCTTGCTACTGGCCTGACCTGCAAACGGGAAAGCAGCAGCCGCATCCAAGGGTCTGGGACAGAGACACCCCCAGGTCTGGGGTGCACCAGGCCGGGCTCCTGCCGCCAGGAAGGACGAAGCCCCGGCTCAGCAGATTTGTAACAACCCTTCGCTACTTGGCAGACACCGGCATCAAGCTTTAAGCTTCGCAGTATTAAGTTCACCAACGCCAAAAAGAAACCTGTTCTGTACCAGGAAGACTACGGATAAGAAGTAAATGACTCGTGAGACCCTATGGATTGGTTTCTGCCCGTAGCTTGTTTTCCCCACCAGAAATCAACAACAAAGCTATTTACGAGTGGTTACATGGGAACTGATGAAATTGCAGCAAACAATTTTATTGAAATAACAAGCCTGAGAGTAGCGTTCCACGAGGGGAAGTTCTGATGGGGGATTAAACTGCTCGGTTATCCTCAGACATATTTGCACACCGGGCATATTCTTGCAATACGATGCATGGCTTTATCCAGTGCACTTCCAAAAGGAGAGACGAATTTTATTTCCACCGGTGGAGGTGACCAAGAGCCTCCTTTTCTTGTGGTCCTGAAAAGAAAGAGAAGTATCAAATTGATTTTTTGATTACCAACAGTATTCAGTAGAGGAAAACGTTTTGCAATGTTGGAATTACAAAATCGATGCCAAAGAATTATTTATGGGCTTCTTTGAAGATAGGGTCAAGGCAGAAAACATACAGAAACAAGCTTCCTTTTGCTTTCGTTCCTTACCAGACTGTCCCAAGCATTCTCACTCAGTATTCGCGTGAGCTTTTTGAGCGCCCCCACGCCCTGATTTTAAGAGGCAACTCTCCTCAGACGGTTTTCCAGAAGGAACCGGAAAACACGGCCAGAAACAAGATGTTCTCTTTACTCGTCGTCTGACCCACTCCTGCCTTCTATGGGGAACTAAAGACCGTAAGAGCGTGGTTTCGTAAGGTGGAATGACAGGAGAGCACGCCATCATTGCAAAGAGTAGCACCCACTTGGCCTTTCCTAGCCCCTCCCTCTTCTGGTTCCAATAGAAAACTGAACCGTGAAGTGGGGAAAACGGTGCCCAGGAGACCAGCAAGCTGGACAGGCTCGCAAAGTCAGAGCAGAACTGTACCGCCAAGGGAGGAAGAGCAAGTGAGGTGGCCAAAAGCTGAATTGCTACCAAAATAAAGGAATGCAAGTAAGCATTCAAAAAGCTTTTCATACTTGCTTGCTTTCTTCATTTTTGATTTTGCAGTTCTACCTCTCTTCAATTTTTGCTTTCCCACAGACTCTGTATATTCGGCATCCTCTTCCTCTTTAGTCGGAAGCTCCTACGTTAAGGCAACAAAAACATTACTTATTCACAAGTTCTTACGCTTCTACAGAACACAGATGAATGTTTCTTTCATGAACAAGTCATGACAAAGGTATTGCCGAAAGCGTTACAGTTTCCCTCCACAAAAACAAACCTTCCATCTCAAACTCTCACACCAACCTAAAAGCTGAAATTCAGAAATCAACAGATAACACACCCAGTACCTTTAAGGAAAGCCACTGTGCCTTTTCTTGAAGGCAAAGCAACACTTATTAACCACACTATCTTCAATCACCGAAAGTTAAAAAAAAGCCTGTTCATGCAATAGTCATTACCAAAGAGACCGGCTTCAAACTGACCCAGATGAAACCAAGGACAGTGAAATGCTGCTTTTCCTTTCAGATCACTGCTGGGTGTGACGTTAGAAACATACAGTGTACTCTCTGCTACACACGACAGCTTCTGCGTTTAAGGGACAGAGAAGAGAGTGTTCAGTGTACGCCATCGCGTGCTCCATTTACCATCTAACAGGGTAAAAGGCAACGATGAGAGAAAAGCTGAAAGTTCCAGTCGGCAACACTTTGTCAAACTGGCCAGCTCTCACATCCGACAGCTCAACCCTGCGCTCTAAGGAGCCGCTTGGATTGCCTGAGACAACACAGCATATTCTAAATAGCTCCACCTCGTGTTTTTATGGTGCGAACAAAGGCAGTATCTGTTACGTATTTCCAGGGACTCAGATGGTCAAGATAATTTAATCCACGTGTAAAGATCTTTTCCCAGCCCTCTAAGTTGTAGAGCTAGCCAACACCGGCAGAAGGAAGAAGCCCCTCAACAGCAGCTTCCAGTCTCCATAGAACCTGCTCATTTTCTTGCCTCCTGCTTTGTCAAAAGTTGCTAAAGCATCATATTATAGCAACGCGCCATGCTTCAAAACTAAATCCAAGAAATACCAGTCTGCATAAGCTTTCCTTTTACACTTACAAATCTATGAACAAGAAAGCAGTAAGCAGTTTGCCCTAAGTTTCCCAAGTCTAGAACCATCTTCTCTACAGTGTTGGGCCAAATTCAAGTCTGCCATTCTGATTTGCAATTCCAGTTCTCAATTTAAGGAGGCAGGCAAACTCTATAAAAATCCAAATCCAAACACAGTCTATAAAGACTTTAACTGGAAAAAAAATCACTCACTGCAGCCCAACTTACCCCAACAGTCCATTCTGCGTTCGAGTTCTCCTCCCTGAATGATACTCTAGGTTTCTTTGCTCGTAAAGGAGGAGTGACCGATCGTCCCGGAGACGCGGAGGGAGTAGCTAGGGGAGTGGTGCGAAGGTTGGATCTGAGAATAGACCGAGGAGTAAACCCAGGAACACCAGAAGCAGATGTGGCCAAAACTTTAGCTCTCTAGGAAAAGAAATAAAAGCACTTAATTTAAAACCCATTAAATGTTCAAAACAGAAGGCTTCCCTTGTCAAAAGTAAGAGTTTAAATTACAAACCGAGTTTGTACCAGCAGAGAGGATGTTTAGCCCCTGCACTGCTCTTTTTCCAAAGGTACGAAAACCTTAACGATAAAAAAGCCCCGTGCTTTTTATGTCTACAAGCTTTTGGTTTGGTTGGTTGTCACTGGTGTGTTGCGTTGGTTTTTTTAATACAAACCTTAACCACAGGAGGAGTGGTAAGTAAATTCAGCTCTGAGCCTCCTGAAAAATTATTTTGTGAGATGGAACCATGCATATTTGATCTCGGTGGGCTGGATGGCATGAACGAAGTGGAAGCTCTGCACGGTGACTGTGCTGCAGAACATGAAGGAACGGGATGGACCATCAAATCAGGCAACCTGTTAAGAGACACGATTTAAAAGAGGAAAACAGATAAATCAATGGGGACAAGATCATGCTGCGTTCGAGAAATCTGACATGACACAGCACAAAAACATTCAATCAACAAGAAATATGAGTAAGCCCTCAGCTGTTCAGGTGATGTATCAGGCCCAGGAAGAAGTTACAGGCATTTCCTTTTTGTAATTACTTCTCTACATTTCACACTTAATTTCCCAAATCACTGCCTCTGAGGCAAGAGTAATCCCATTTCAAGCTGCACGAGGCATGTAAGTCCCATGCCAGAAGAAAATGTATCTACATTTCTGCGCTGGGACCACTTCCAATTCTCCACTTAGTCGTGTCCCTAAGTTGGCCTTTTGGAAGCATTCATTCTGTGGATGTACTATAGCTGGAACGCTTCCATGAAGATTTCGTAACTGGCGTCCCAACAAATGCATCGCACCACTCTGCACCAGGGAGAGGATGTGTTATGGCTGGTGGTCCTGTAGCTCGAGGTCTAGAATTAAAAGGAAAATGTAACTGACTGTCATTCCCCTGAAGTCCACACGTACCGGAACTCAAGTTCATTTGACCACGCCACTCGTAGGAAAGTCATCTGACAACTACGAGCCTCCTTCCTGCTCTTTATAACTCTGCCAAATTTTAAGCAAAAAGGGCAGAAACAAAGCAGACACTGGGCAGGAGGTGGTAAAACAGGACTATTTGATCCCACAATCAAGTCTATCCGTATCTGTACACCCATACCTTGATGGTAATCATAGTCTTAGTTTCAGCTACCTAAAAGCCTGTAAACACACTTCCCAGAATGTAAACATATATGTATTTGCATAAATGAGATTACCATAGCAGAAAAACTGTCTCTCCACACAGTACTTATGAAGTATTGATTCTTAAATGTAATATGTTGAATGTGCAAAAAAGCCAAACAAGGCTTTAGTCAGGTGCACCTTCCTTCTGGCACACAACATAACGTATCTGAGCAACTGAATGGTAAGGCTGTCTGAGTAAGAAGACGTGTATTTATTGCTCAGTTGCAAAGAAACTGTTTTAAGTGGGGTCGTCAATGGTGTGTAACATTGAATAGCTTCATAGAGTAGCTTTGGAGTAGTGCCATATTTTGTTCAACATTTAGCTTCAGCTGTAAGCAAAGGTGTAGAAACTTATTCCTAGTGTTTCAATGGATAGTACAAAAAATACAGGACGATTTTTATTGAGAACTAGCAAAACCAGTTAGTAACACCTAACAGAAGCTTGCACACTTGAGAGAACTTTCTCCTGGAGCAGGCTGCAAAGGTCGGCATCCAGGCGCCTTTTGGGTACCTCCAGTGAAGGAGGCCCCACTACCTCACTGCAGGCAGGCGAGTAAGGACAAAAGACCACATAACCTCAAGACAACGGTACGGAGTCAGGTGACCTTTATAACACGTAGATCAAGACTAAACTTTGTTAAAGGGCTGCTTACCTATCAACACGTGAGAAACCGGTTTCCTGCTCATTTCCTTCCCAGACTTCTCCAGTTTTGCACAATACAGCACTGAGGAAATTTTCTCTAGTACACAAATGTCCTGCATTAGCTGGGTTTGTTACTGTGGATAATGGCGTTGGTCTTGAGACTGGAAAGCAAGAGGGGAAAAATATCAGCCTGCTGCCATCAAAGAGGTGGGTGGTTAGTTCTCCACCATATTTCCCCCCCTAAAAGTTACCTTCTCTTACGACCGACGCAGGCAAATGGTAAGGCTTGGCTCTCTCTACGGCCAGCTTCCTTTGAATTCGTGGAAGGATCTTGCCATATTGGGGTAATGCAGAATTTCGGGCAACTGCCCTCTCTCTCAAGCGAGGATCATGATCATTCTGATGAAGGAAAAGCATAAAGCAAAACTTTAACTAATTACAAGAAGTTCCTTGCACAGACCTCTCCGTGCTATTTCGCATTAGTGAGCAGATTTCCTCTACGGGTGTGGGAAAACACCTCCACTGCACAGAACAGCGGCAAGTTCTACCCATCCACACACACCGATTTCACCTGGTACTTTTAGCAAAGTGGAAGGAAGACTGGAATAGCAACAGAGCCTACAACTTGAAGTTAAAACAATGCTGGCACTCTGCAGAACCTTCTTCTGATACGCCTGTTATCACCTGCAATTTTCTGATATCACCTGCAATTTGCAAACGACTTACTACATAGCAGGCTTTCCCTTGTTCTTCCTGAAACGCCAGTGCCCTGAATATACAGGACAACTGGAAATTACCCTGGACAACATGATGTGAAGATTAAAACAAGCAAGAAAAAGCGACCTACGCACACCACCTGGCCGCATGACAGTTTTCAAATGCAGGACCTACGACTTCCAAAACCACCTTAGAAGTTTGAGTCACTGGAAAACTATGATTCCAGAAAACAGCAAACGCGTCACAAATCCAGAACACAAGTTCATGTAACACAAAATGTAATCTGGCTATTTTGAGAAATAGAGGTTAGACAAGAATTTTTGTCATAAAAGCCGTGAAATGAAAGTTGTGGAATTGGAGAGCACACTGAAACTCGCAGAAATTAAAAAAACAAAGAAAACCCACAGAAATTTAACCTGTGGATTGGCATCTAGCCTGCTCTCAGCTAGAAGAATACAGTTGCGTGCAAGACACAAGCGATGACATACAACCTACTCGTCATCCCACAGGAAGGAGTGACACAAACAACTTCCAGTAATCTAAGCCACGCATAACATACGTATCTCAATCACGGAATGGTAAGACTGGCTGATGGGAAAGATACATGTTTATTCCTCAGATGCAAACAAACTGTTCTCCGAGGGGTCAACAGTGGTGTGTAACATTTAATTTATAGCTTCATAGAGTAGCTTTGGAGTAGTGACATATTTTGGTCAACATTTAGCTTCAGCTGTAACCAAAGGTGTAGAAACTTATTCCGAGTGTTTCAAAGAATGGTATGAAAAAAACAAAGCAAGATTCTGAACACCAGCGCTGGTCCTTAAAAACTTCTCCAAACACTCCTATGAGAAAAAAAAATTCATTCCAAAAATCTGTTATGGCTCTGCCTTTTCTCTTTTCAAAGAGACGATGAACATTTTTCCTTGCTCCCACTTACTTGTTCGGTGTCTGTGAAAGGCAGCTTCAGCAAGTCTTCCATCAGGCCCATCTCCCGGCACATTTCGTACATGTGTTTTAAGAGGTCTTCTAAGTTTGCCTGAGCGGCATGTTGGTGCAACAGACCCCAAGCCTCCACCATGCACCTGTAATTAATGTTTCAGACGTAAAGGGATGTTAATAGCATAACCAAAGAGATGCCCCAAGAGTCTTGTACTCAAAGTTTAAAGGAAACTTAGGGGATGATGATTTCTATTCTTTGTTCTCCATTTTCACAAGATTTGCGTGACAAAATGGTGGGGTGTATTTCTTTACCTATTGGAGAGCAACACAGTGAGGAGAAGCTGCACTTCCCCGCTGCTTGCCGTGGGTGGCCTCATCAGCTGGATGTATCTGAGGGCTTGCCCATGCTCCCCTTGGCACAGGAGGGACTGAATAATTCTCTTGTGCTGCCATGACGCCGTTTTGATTGTAGCGGGATGAAAGAGCAGGGCCAGTGAATTCTGTACAAGTTAGAGATCGGGTTTTAAAATCATTTTCTAGATTATAGCTTTGTACTGCCATGTATGTCTAACTCAACTCTACCATACTTACTTCGTAATCATTGTGATCTAGAAGCCAAAAACCTTCAACAAGCTTAACAAGTCCCCAAGGCATGCCAAAGGCAGTTGCAAAGGAGTCGACTGAAGTCTCTGTCTCACTCGGAAAGGAACGCTTGATATCCAGCAGCAAGTAAATTGTCTGACATCAGGTATCTCATTAAGGCTAATCAGTTTGTAAGACCAAAACTTTATCACATTACCTTTAGAAAAACATAATGAAGTAAGAATATAAAAGTGGTAGGAAGCAGAAAATACATTCAAAACATTGGAGCATCCAACGCTCAATTATTACAGCAAATAAATTCCACAGTTGGGTTTTTCCCTCATGTCCAGCGTCTATAAAACAGTGTAAATTGTGGCATCCTTACAGTACAGCTCAGCTCCGAATGCTTAAAACTGGATTTAAACCAGTATGCGGGTCACTCATTGGTAGCGTCATTTTCTCTTTCTGACGTCCGTTTTTAGGGACATCATCTAACAAGACAGCTCTGGGCTATAAGCGTTTCTAAGCCCCTTGCTCTCTAGGCTCCCCTCGCGGGTTAGGCAACAAACAGCAAAAGCAAGGCTGTGTATTTCAGCAGCTTAAAAATTAAGTTTCTGCCCCATGACTTTTCTC
This sequence comes from Chroicocephalus ridibundus, assembly GCF_963924245.1. Lineage (NCBI taxonomy): Eukaryota > Metazoa > Chordata > Aves > Charadriiformes > Laridae > Chroicocephalus > Chroicocephalus ridibundus. Next base: position 41,189,796 of record NC_086286.1, read on the forward strand.
TTCTCCCTGTTGCTTATTCCGTGTGCCTGCACTTTCAACGGAACCAAAGCAAGCACTGTGAGCTGCGCTGGAAAACCCGTGATTTCAGCAAAAATCCGGTACTGGGAAACCACTCTTAGAAATCCTTTTGCTCTGAAACAAAAATTGTTTTATAACCCATCATGGGTGTTTTAGAAAATTTTAAACGGTGTTTAAATTTGGAGAAAAACTAAGGACATTTTATATCTTCAACCCTTATTACTAAAACTGTTTTCTCCCTATCGGAGAAGACTTTTGCAACAAAACGTTTAAGAAAAAAGTCATCAAAAATCCACAGTACAAAGAAATAAAACAGCCCTTCTGTCTACAACTTAACGCTAAACTAAATGTTTTCACTTGCATCGTCTTTGAAGCATAAATGAAAAAATGTTACGAAACAGGTCGGCGACCAACACTGAAGAACATTTATGTGCATCCCCTGGAGGTGTAATAAAAATAACTAGAAAGGATACAATTGCGTGTTTGCAGTTTTCTTCAATGTTTTCTAGCAAATAGAGATCCAGCAGTGCCTGAAATGAAAAATTAAAAGTTCTGAAAAAACGCCTGTCTTCCCTAAATCATTGGCTTTTGGGTGGGGTTTGGCGGGGAGGGCGGCCGTTTGTTGTTGTTCTCAGTGAACAGGACACTCACATGCAAACTGGCAGGCGGGTATTTCCCAGTTCCTCCTGCATCTCTCCGCCACAGCTTCTCCACTTGGTCTCCTAACTGGGAAACCATTCCATCAACCATCAAGCAGTCCGAGTCCCATTTTCCTCTAGAACAAAAGGTAGCAAGGATTTGGACAGAGTTAAACACTAATTCCAGCCTCCCGGTGTAACGGCTTTCCTCCAGTCTTCTGCTGACTGCAGCCCTGCCCTTTCATCTCCCGACGGCACAAAGCAGAAAAAGGACACTAGAGGCTCTGTGCTTCGAAGGAACACACGAGCCTGTATGTAAGTTACTTGAGAAGTAAGCCAAGGAAGATGAACTTTGAAGTCAATACCTCCTACCCTGCAGCTTCCACCTTAACTCACCTTGCAGCCTCTTGGTCACAGTGCCATCGCCGAAGCTTGGTCAGCTCTTTATTCAGTTTTCAGTACAATTTCCAAAGAAAAACCTATTATCGGCTAATCCAAGGCATGCCGCCTATGTGCTAGGCAGCTAGTCCAGGAAAGAGAGCTGACGTTAGCAAGTGACTTCTATCCGACAGCCAGCAGAGTGCGAGGCGTGCCAACTCCATGTAACTCCAACCATCTTACGAAATCACACCACGTACTTGGGAGAAGGGGACTTAGGCCAATACAGTTATGACCCTCTATTACCAGTCAAGGACGGAGATGATTGTTTGTTAAAAAACACGCTTTCTTCTGCTTCCAAAACAATTGTTCTGTGAACACCCTGCTTTGCTGAACTGGAGGTGACTGATCCTGTCCTAATCACATGGCCTTTTTCAGTAGTCAGAAATTATACACATTAGCCAATGAATAAAGTAGACTCCCGAAAAATGATGATACCAACCAGTGGTACTAAGCAGAGGTAGATATCAACGTTTTAACACAGGAAAGTAACCTCTCTGTTCAACAGAACACACGTGTCACTGAAGTCAAGAGTATTGCTGGCAGCGGCATTACGCATAGCCCATGCAACTGTTGAGATAAAAGCCATTCCCTTCCACTTCTGAATTTGCCGTGGAAGTGTTCTAGAGTCTTCCTCTAGCTCTTACCTTGATAAACGCTCAAGTTTCTGTCGCTGACCAGTATAGCAGCTCTCAATCAGAGGATAATTGTAGAAAGGTCTAGACAAACGCGTATCGTCATCTACAGGCAACAAAGTAGAAGCAAGTTAAAGCAGTCATATCACACTTGTAAACGAAAATTTTTGCCTAAAGAGACAGAAGATCGTACAAGCTAAGCATCAAGAAGCCTCCAACTCTGAAAGAAGCCAATCCTCTTTCTGCCTTTGCTAAAAGAACTCTAAGAGACAAGACTCAATTCCTTCTTGCCCCAAGTGCCGTTTCAAGGTTACAGTTCACGCAGCATTCACAACGTGTAGGGTAAGCTGAAGTTCACTATAAAAAAACCCACCCAGTTCTCAAAGGGAATGGTTTTAAAACCATTGTTTAAAACAATTGTTTGTGAGACAATTAAGGCTGGCAATGGAATTTCTAATCCATCCAACTAAAGAAGGATTTCCAAGGTGTACTTTCTCCTCAAGCAACTGATAGAAAGTTCAAAACATGCAGGTAATGCTCTCACTGTAAAAACAAGCATTCCGGTACTTGTTGTTTAATAGTGCTTTGTTTAAAATCTCACGTAGTTCAAGCTGTGGACACAAGCAGCGCCTTGAAGTCCGGGGTCCATTGCTATTCCTAAAATCCACCCAGGAAAGAAACTGCCTGCCTCATTCTACGCCGTGTACTTGACAACCCAGCAAAATCTCAACTTCACCCACAGAACTTCAGCACACCCTGCCACTGAACCAGCACGACTTCTTCCTGACGAAATCGTTACAAAAACACGGCTAAGCATGCGTTCGTGGGAGTCACTCACTGGATGGTTGCCTTGTTACAAACGTATGACAGGTCACGCTTACCTAAACCCTCTGGAAGGAGACCGGATCGACAGAACCAGATGACCACTCGTGCATACAAAGAAATGAGGCCGGTTACCGCTTGCTTATTTGTCACGTCTGCAAAACCTGAACAAAGGCAGGAGATGATTAGCGTTATGCAATTCTGTTCATTTTCACAAAACTCCCTTCATCCTACTAAACCAAAAGTATAAAAATAGCACATTAGAAATCTTTCTCTTTGCGTTTTTCATGCTGTATCGCTTTCTTATTTGAAGAAAAAAACCACTATCACCACCAAAACAAAAAGCAACCCCTATAAAGAACTAAACTCACTAAAGGCTAAAATAAAAAAAAAAAACAAAACCCCAAAGCCTGAACTACTAAATGCACGCAGGAATAAGACATCTGTTTCTCACGTAGCAGAGATTCTTCTGATAGCAAAGGGATATTCTTTTCTTTTCTCAATAGGCCAAGAACCATTTCTAAGAGAAAAAGCTGTAGAAACTCAAGTAACTTACTTTGCATGTTACTCGTTTACGCTTCCTTCGTATTGTTTAGCAATTTGCAACACGGTGTCTGCATGCAACTAGAACTTGCTAGCTAAGAACTCAAAGGAATAATTTTCAGCAATACCACATTCGGTTGCTGTAATTTCAGCCCAGTTGCCTACAAAGCTTCTCTCTGAATGTAGCCTCCCCCACCCCCTTGCATGAGCTCCACCATAAACTGTTGCCCTGAACTCCATGCGTGTTTTGTGGTGGTCCCAAGCGCTCAGCTTTAAGCCCCTTCTCCCAGCTAAATGTGACTGTCTTCCAATCCTCAAAAACAACAAAAGCCCATGTTGCCACAATTCCAAATCTTAATAAAACATACCAAAGATTTTGTAGCACTACTACAAACCTTTTTCAGTAAGCTCTTGTGCTTCTGTGAGAAAAGAGTTTAAGACCGTGCTAAGGTTGCTCAAAAGCAACTGGCAGCGCTGGAGAGACCGTAATGTCTGGGCGTCAATGAAGTTGCAAGAGCCATCAAACAGCGGAACACCTTTTCAAGAATAAATATTAAATCGTTAGCCGACAGAGCAATTCCAGAGTTTCAAGGCGCACTTCAAGGACCGCGTGCAATATCCTATAGCGGCGTATTACTGAGGAAGCTCAATCAGAAAGAATGACTTTAGGTTTGCAGAATGACTACACTAGTACTCACAGATTTGGTCAAATTCTTCCTTTGTAGAGATCACTTGGTTCCATGTCCACTCAAGAACAAACCGTAAATTACCAGCAGACCTTGGCTGCTCTGTAAACAAAGAGAACAAAAAAGAAATGAATCAACAGGCTCCAACTCAAAGAGGTACCACGTAAAAAAACAACGTTCCAAGTATTACCTTCAGATATCCAATGTTTAATGCATCCAGTCAGAAGTCCCACAGAACCTGTCTGGACAGCAGCTGACAATACTGCTTCCAGCTGCTCCTCCTAAACGTAACAGACAAACTCAAATGAGAATCTTACCTACTTGCACCATGTGAACCATCAACAGTAAATGTTTCTTTCTAACTGTATACTCATTCAGACATCACAAAGTCAATCAGGACACAGGCCAGGAATGCCACGTCCTTTCTCTTAATTCCAGCCACAGGCTGGACTGCCCACTGCTCTGAGGAACACATTAACACACTTCTCCTCTGACATTTCAACTTACTGCAGCCTAATTCTAATCTTTCTTCGCGTGCCTCTGCATTACAGTCTTCACGTACTGAGTTCCGACTTACTACGTCCAGAAACATCCTCTGCTAATACGCGTTACACATCTGTGCAGATAAGTTTGCCATCAGGAACGCAGGAAGGGGACAGGACAAACACAACTGTGCAACGTTTGCATGGAAACAGTGAAGCTATGGCCAAGCAGCTTTCTAGACCATGAAGACATGAAGCAGTTCTGACACCCAAAACAGTACGTTGGAATTTTGTAACGTGACAGAAAAGAAGCAAAACATTTACATCCTAATGGTTTAAATGTTAGGCTCTTCAAATACTGTATTATAGTGTAGTGGTAATCCTTACAAGGATAAATCACGGGTATGCACAGACGCGCGATATTAAGTAGTAGCTTATCTCAGCTGGTGTTCTCGTACTTCTCTCAGGTGAGAGGACCCTTCATAAGTTTTTACTTTGGTTTTTGGGATGGGATTTGGTTGGTTGGTTGGGTTTTTTTAAACACATTCAAAAGTATCTTTCCCCTCTAGGCAAAATCATGACATTCAAAGCGACTTCTACACATGTAGAACACACGTGATATTGCCATCTTTTTCTGAAAACTGGTTTCAGACAAGGAAACACACCATTGGCCAGCTTGCCAAGAAATTTCTTTGAGCTACCACACTGTGCAGAAGCGTTCATGTCCTAACACACGTCCACAAATGTGGTGACGAATGCAGGAGACAGGAAGAGGAGGGCAGCGGGAAGGCTGCTCTCCCCTTCCTGCTGATCGCTCCAGGGAAAGGTTGGTGCATTGCAAATGGAAAACCTATGGCAGGGGGAGTGAAGTCACTGTGGTGGCATAAAGCACATAGAAGGTAGCGAGTGTCATGAGATAAAGGTGATTAAGGTGTTGCAGCTGCAAGAGGGCAGTCTCAGAGCAGCAAATTGGGCTACTGCAGCACAAGGCAGAGGCTACAGAGGTGAAGATCCGCCCGGAGAGGATGCAGAAAAGCCTACCGATGAAGGGAAAACGAGGGCAAGCCGTGAAGAAATTGCCAGGGAGAGCTGACAGCAGTAATCCTTTACCACAGCCCACTTCCTTGGAAGCAAATGATCACGTACAGTGCAGCAAGCCGACGTCTGCAAGAGCTCGCATCCCAGTGAGACGCCCCCATCGTCGGCTACTGCACTGAACCACTGCTTTGAGAAACTGACAGGGATGGGGGTTACTCTGGGGGACACATGCGTTATGTTGGGCATGACCAGCACTGACTGCACGCTTCCTTGTGCGCATCTGTGTGTGGCACCGAATTAAGAGAGGGGTCTCTAAAGACAGATCTCTTAGGGCTGTTCCCAGTCAAAGTCGCTACTTTGGATCTAAGGATACGGTTACTTCTGCTAGCTCAGGTCAACACCTGTATTTCAAATTGGAGTATCGTGTCTTGTAGCCCCTCCAGCCCTGTCAGACCAGATGGATGTATTTCCCCCTTGATTCCCTCATAGGCACTCACCTGACTCAAACTGGATGGCTGGACATCAACTGGTCTTGGAGACAGCAAGCCAGCTACAAGACACCTATTGTAGCTCTCCTGAATGGCTTCCCATATTGAAGGACCAGATTTCTTCAAAAAATTCAAGGTCTGAAACATCGATCGAAAACCACAGATTAAGACAGCATTGTTATTCCGTCACTACGCTTCTGGATAACCTCTAAAAGGAAGAATCTAAATGTTCACTGACACCGTCAGACAGCCTGAACCACTAAGATGCTTTAGGTTAGCAATCTGCGTAATTAAGTCTTTTCTACCTTCTCTGTCTATACACAGGCCTTGCTCTTTCCCTCAACACTGACACAAAATACATTCTATATAAGCTCAGCTAACATGCAACTTCACGCTTTGGAAGATCCTTTCTATGCCTATTCGTATGGAAGCCGATTCATGTTGGAAACATTTAGTGAGCTGAAACTTCACTCAAAATTATCTGTCACAATCTGTGCCGTGGCTCAGAAGTTATAATTTGGCCGAGTTTGGGAGAAAACAAAATTTTCACTCCTCAAACAGTTATGTCATTTTTCATTTTCTCCATTCCCTCCTTTTTCAAGAGAATTGGGGATCAAAACTCTAACTCAAGACTATGCAGGCAGTTCGACTGAGGGGCAATAAAGAAGTAACACCTTTCCCCGCCTTCTACAGTGGTTTTGTTCTTGCTCCTGGAGCAACGTTGCATTCCTTTCTAGACGTTCAATCCCCGATCGTGCTTCAAGAGGAGACAACGGCAGTTGTACAGTCCCAAGAGGGGACCTAAAACATTACCATTTGCATACAACTGGCGACAGGATACAATTGCAACTATGCGTGTGGACGGGCAGGATGAGCATGAAACGGTCCCTAACACGGAAAGCAGTGCAAGAGAAAACTTAGAAAAGCTACATCTCCTGCCACTCGCAATAAAGATACAGTAAAAGATCACCTCCTTCTGGAAGCCGGTGCAAGTCATGTGAACGACTCCGGAGGTCAGCAAGCACGTACCATCTGCAGAAACAGGGAACGTTTGACAACCTTCCGTACTCTCACAGTTATGGCATGACCACTTTACATTTTTTACACACCGGTATCTAGAAACATATAACTGAGTGCTTTGAGCTTCAGTTCACAGTCATTTCAGGCTATAACCAGCACCACTTCACCGGCTACATTACAAAAGCACCAAAACTCAGCCGGCTGTCAGATATGTTTCACAATAGTAAATACCTTGTCAGTACAACGTGATCAGAGTTGGGTTTGGGGGGGACTGGGTGTTTTTTTGGTTTGGGTTGGGTTTTGAATGACAAACAATGACTGAACAAGAGAACCAATGAATGGCATTTGACCTCATTTTAAGCTTATCACTCTCAAAAGCAGTGAAATACCTACCAAAGTTATAGTTGCCTGGATGAAAAAACCGCTCAGGTGGTGGATAAGAAGGAGGAACTCCCCGACTTAGACTCCGCTCATGGACCAGAATATCCAAAAGGAGCTTCAGAGAAGTCACGCTCACTACAGTATCCAGCGACCACAGTGCAAAATAGGGGCACTCATGAGGGAATTCTTCCGGCCTTAAAGAAAACAAGCGCGTAAGCTAAATGCCGACATTCAAATGAATTATTAGCAGGCATATGGAAAACTACTGAAGAAAAATCTACCTTAGCGAATCTGGCATTTGAGCAGAATACCAGCGATTAATGTCAAATACACCCAGGTAAGTAGATGGTTTTCCCTGACCGTACGTATTCACTTGCCAACTGAAGATCGAGACACTGGTGTCAGGAGACGTGACTGTAAAAGACAAGACGTTGTTTCTGACTTGTAGAAAATACGATAGATCCGATAGTTTTAAAACACCACTTTCTATTTTGGCTTCATTCTCTTCTGTCACTCGTGAAACACAACACTTCCTAAGAGTGATTACAGTAATTACGGAATAGCAAACGTCTCTGTGATAGGTTTCAGTCACACTGCCCCTTTTTCTTGTCCCCTCGTCCAGATCACTGGTCAAGATACTAAAGAGAAGTGGCCCCACTGCAGTGCCCTGGGGAACAGCACTTGTGACGGGCTACCATCTGGATGCAGATGCGGACATCGGTTTGAAGAAGGGAAAAAATTCTGGTAACATTCCTAAGCAATGGAGAGTTTGAACTTCTTGTTCAAAGATGGCAGCTGGAGGAGTAAAACGACTGACCATCATCATACAAACGGCCCCACCATACATCGCGATAGCATGTCAGCAAGCATAAAATAAAACCCACTTTTTCCCTTAAAGAAGTCCCACATAACTTAAGCATCCATTTTTTCTTCGTAAATAATCCCAACAATCTAGTCTATGCAGATAGGCAAGACTTTCAGACTGTGGGGACAGAACAGCATTCGTTGCTTAGGTTCCAAAAGCACTTCTTTTAAAATCACCAAACACGGACATCAGAACAAACCTTCATTTACGCTATCCTCTCCGTCAACGTCGCTGCGGAATTTTTCGACAGTCTGGCAGCTGATTAATTTAGTACTCATCTGGCCTCTCAAGGGAAAGACTCCACCCGTGAGATCTAAACTGAACTTTTCGCCACAGTATTGCAAACCCTGGGGGCAAAATCAGAGAAGAGAGCAAAGGTCATTCTAAGATAAAAACATACATTATGGCTAAACATGAAAGACAGTCTAACAGAATAGGCTTATTATACTGTGTATTTCGCATGAGCCTATTTCTGATGGTAAATAGAAACTACGCCTGACATGCAAGAGAATGCAGTGTCAAATCGTAACGGGTAAGTTTGGCTGTAAAGGCTTTGCACTTTTTCAAAATTTAGAATTTCCCTAACATTCTTCAGATCTAAACATGTTTTGCAGAATTCCTTGCGACATCCAAGAATGTTCTTTATAAAAATAAATATATCGCTACAAAGAGATCTCTAAAATGATGCAACACACATGCATGCAAAGCTCTTTGCTCCATGTCTTGATTGCAGAACTGATGAAGTTAGAGAAGCCCCAGCAGCTAAAGCTGTCAAGAGGTATTTTCTATGGGCACACCACCAGAGTGACCGTGCACCCCTCTCTAGTTACTGTGAGAACTTCATACTGATTAGCAATCTTCTTTCAAGCCACGTAAGCTATGACAGCTCCTCCTCTCATCTTGTCAGAGACTAACGGGTGAAATGTCCCTCAGCTCCTCACCAAGCACAGCCAACAGCAAAAGGGAAAACCAGAAAGGACACGGGGTGCACGTGGCCAAGGCTTTTAGCATCACGAATTACTACACAGTAAACAAACTAATTTTGAGATACACAGAAACCCCGGCACGATTGTGTTGAACCTCTGATAGTGCCACTTTTTAAGTAAGCATGAAGTGAAATACCGTCTTTCCAAATACAGCATTCATTCAAACTGTCTACCATACAACACATGAATGGGTGTACTGGGGACAAATAGCAGCTCTATAATTAAAAAAAAAAAAAAAAAAAAAGAGGGAAAAAGAAACCCAACCCACACAACCCATAAACTGATAACGCCACATTCTACCCAGGTTTCCTAAACTTGCAGAGCTCTGAAACGAACTGGCATGAGACCACACATTCCCGTATGATCTCATAGGATACATCTAATTCACCTAATCTGAGAAGAGGCGAGCTTTCTCTTAATGATTCCAGGAAGTGTTACAAATAAATATGAAGGTTGTCTAAAAAGAAAAATTAAATAATTAAAAAAAGTCTTTCATAACTAAAAAGAAAATGCTTCTGAAGCAAAGCAGTGCATTTTAAACTTTCCACGCCGGGCAAAGTCATTCTAAGGAACTCCATTGTATGGGAGATGTTAAGTAATGACTCCATTGACTAGCAAAACACAAAAACAAGTTTTCAAACGAGATGCACTGCTCAAACTCTGATATCAAAGTAGAGAGTGTATACTCTGCCCATCCGCAAGCATTGTGCAGAACGAGGGTAAAGATGCGCTCTACGATCGTGATTTGATGCACCAGATTTAGCAACTGCTGCGACAGTACAAAAAAGGTCTTTGGAAGCATTACTTAAACATACCTTTCTGTTTAATTACTTAAGCAGACTTAAACCAGCCTTGAAGGCAATGGAGACGAGAGTTTGACACGCATATAGAAAAACACAGTACCACATGTTCCATAAGTCCTATTTGTGACTCTTACCATGACACACAGTCAAAGAGGCACTGCTTCATAGCCTCAAACCTAATTCCTGGAACAAAAAGCACTGCTGTATTGAAAAAGTCTTTTGAGCTCCTATGAACTCTATCCAATGAACAAGGATCAACAGTAGATTCCTCCTTCTTTACTCAAACTTGGCCTAGCAAACGGGAGACACTTAAATTTTCTACCCCTGAAGATGGACAAGAAACTTGACTCAGACAGCCATGCAGGCAGACAGTCATGTAGTACTAACCAATCTGTGACTACAAGGAAGTGTTCTGAGACTAAAAGTATCCGCTGTGGAGCACAGGTCCCGCACATCAACAAAGATAAAGAGATAGCATCCAGCACACGATGAATCACTGGAAGATCCTTCTACTTGGTCACCGTGACAGATAATGCATTTTAAAGAAACACCACCTTTTCCAAACACCTAACCTCTATCTATGCAAAAGCAACAGTGGCAAATGAGGAAGCACCTTTCCTACACATAAGCAAAACACTCAAAATCTAAATTAATCCAAAAAAATCAAAAGGCACAGTCCCTACAAAAACCAGAGTACCACGATACAAGAGTCACCCCTGTTTCGTTCCATAGCTATTGAGAATATGCAAGAGAAAGTACCAAATCAGGAGGAAAGACTTGCTCTGAACTAAGATTACTGTCCCCTCAAAAAGATTTTGGAAGACTTCCAGGCGTACAACTGAATGGAATTACACATCTAACAGATGCGCCTTGTCTCTGTTAGCTATCTGAGATACAAGGATACCTCACATCTGTATTTTAAACGCATCCTCTTGGAGCCAGATCTAACATTTAGGTACACTCTTCTGACCAAATTACATATTTTCCTGGCTTTAAGAGTAGATTGAATAGGTCACCCAGCCAAAAAGAAGAACGAGTTATCTTTACAGCTACTAAGTGTCAGGATCAACACTGAAGAGACACTGTAGGTGCATTTCATGTGAGAAGTCCGGCTGACAAAGCTCTAAGGGAAACCAAGAATATAAAACTGAAGATCAGCAAAGACTAGAGTATGACTGTATTTTAAGAAAGGGAGAGAGACAGAAGCTTATTCAAGTCCGAAGCTTGGTTAAACCAAGCGATTCAAGGCCCAATCTTCTCTTCCTACATGCCATTCGTTTGGTATTTCAGAATAATTTTATTTGCAAAAGCCGCGTCCTCTTCAGGAATTTCATTTATACGGGCTCTTTGCAGATGGATCTAGCTGGAACACACGACACTGCAGTATAAAATGGTACGCCTTCTTTCCAAAAGGTATGGACAAAGGCCGTGCCCAAGAAGACTCAGCAAAACATGATTATTTTTTCAGCCAGCTCTGAAGTTTGATGGTAAATCTCACCCCTGTAACTCAACTGATACTCCCTTAGAGAAAATTACTATTGTCTGCTTTTCCCACGCATGCACCTCTTACCTCATACATGACTTGTCCTGAGGCCACGCGTTTTCTGTCACCAAACGCTAACTGCTGCAGGTGTAAACTCACCACATCACCTTCACTGAAAAAGGGATAAATTATGAGATTTGGTTACAAAGCTGCTTTATAGTCCTCACTGTCGTGTTAGTAGACCTAAATGTTTTCTTAATAGCATGCTCCTGCTGAAAAGAACACCACCTCTTCCCAAAACATGATCATCGGCCACATTTAGCCACTGAAACATGAAGGAGGGCGTTTTGACACTAACAGCTTCAGGGGCAAAAGCCAACCGTACAATTGGAAAGCTGTAATATGTTGTATGGACTAAGAATTGTTGGAAATAGTTCTTCACAATGAAGAGTTCTCCATCAAAACTGCTTTGAAGTCAAATTTTAAAAGACTGCCACTCTACCAACAGCTGAGCTGATGGAATCGCTTGCTGATGCAGACAGAGAGATCTCTCTGCCCTTCCCTTACCACCAAAGTTCCCCTCCCCCTCTTGCACACTCTGCACCCTTCCAAGTCCGATTTGATTCAGCAGAACAGCAGGAACCCATTGGCTTTTCTGCTGAATCGTTTTCTGCCCGGGGAGCTGCACTGGCTCACCAAGGCTCCACAGACTGCTGACGCTGGCACAAGGCCATCGGCAATACTGTCACCGCCGCCTTTAGGGGCGGCAGGCTGTTGTGTGGGCACGTCTGGTGTTCTAGATCTGCAGCCTCAACTGCTCCTAGTGGTATTTTAATACCACGGTGTGACTATCAAACAAATGATGAAGCGGTCATCGAGGAACAAAAGCAAACCATTTGAGAATGCGAGCAGAAGAATATGGCCACTGTTGCTTTGCCTTCTGACAGAAGGCAGGAACTAGTAGGTCCCTCTTCACGTCTGGTAAATCCTGTAAAAATTGCATTCTAAGTTTAACACCCTCCGTACCGGAAAGAATCGCAGACACACAACAAATACACATGTTCAACTGTATGGGAACAAATATCCTTAAAAAAAAAAGAATTAATTCAGTGGCTGATAGTTAAAGTTTTTATTCACCTTTCCTGCGTAGACTGAACAGCCCACAAGTAGCAACAATTGCAAGGATCATTCTCAGGCTCTTGAAAAGTGACAGCATAGACAGGAATCCTCCCTCCTTCAAGCTGAGAGTGGTGCCTACAGGTTTAGGGGAAAAAAAAAGCAAAACGAAAAAGAAAACAAAAGGTGAGCCTAGTGGCCCAAACACAGGTAGTTTCTCGTTTCTTGGACTACGTCAAGCATTGTTCTTCCTGACTTCTGAACCTTACTTGTACCTCCACACTCTACTCTTGCCACCTAATTATTCCTCCACTGTCTATTTATGCATCCAACAGCTTCTGGGGAGTCAGTGCAGATCTGCTGAAGGGAATCCCGACCAGAAGTTAGCCAAATATCTCAGGTGAGATTGCTCTTTCGGCCAAAGCTGACATGCAGGAAAGAATACATTTTTCAGGCACAGGTCAGCTATTGAGTTTTCATGTCTCACTAGTTTCACCCTGGACACTTTAGAGAATATCGGCACCAAAATCACATCACTGACATACTTCAGCCTTTCAATGGATGCCCCAGTTGCAGTAACCGGTTCTGAAAACCCCAGGAAGCATGCTTCCCACAATTCCTCAATCCACAGGCACAATAAGGAAAACAATCCTAGTCCACTGGGGAGAAGGCGGACCACTTGATCTAGGTATGACTGAAAAGTTATGTCAGAAGAGGATTTCTGAACGTGCCAAGATTATACTCATACTCATGTCAGTCCCTGAAAAAGTTCTCTTTACATCCACATACTTCCTTAAGCAACAAATCGAGAGCCCCACACCTCCAGGCATGGCCAAGTGTAAAGGCCTACTTACTCTCTCTTCAAAGTTTTCATATTCCAGAGCGACAGGTAGCCGTCTGAGAAACCCACAACGAGCTGGTTGCTTCTGCTTATGTAGCACAGGGCTGATACTGCTGTTCCGGAAGCATTTTGTAGTTGAAAACAGAGACGTCTCCCTTCGCTGGTCACAGTTTCTCTTCTTTGTGCAACTTCAGCAGGATTTTTAGTGACAACTTCTAGATCTACACACACAAAACCAAGCAATAAATGAATACGTTATGCCATTTAGGCTGCATTTTAGGCACTGACGTGACAACCCCTATCATCTAATGCTACCGTGCCAGGCAAAATAGCCATTTACGCAACACTTTTTTTTGCCATTTCCATTATGTATGTCTTTGAAAAACATAAGAACTCTCGGATCAGACAAGTATTCTCACTCACGTTTGAAAGCTGCGTAAAAGCGTAACCTTAATAACTAAGCCAAATTCTTCCTGGACTCTGAAAAGCAGGAGTTTGGGCCTCGTGATGAAATTTGAAGTGGCACCTCGTGTTTGAAGTGGCACCAATTGCTGAAGCTGCTGTTGTAATAGCCAAAACGGTGTATGCAATCTGAGTACACCTATTCGAGATTTCATTCATCCAAATGCATGGGTGTTGGTAAGTGGGGTTTATTTTAAAAAACAAGCCCAAAATTTGCCCCAAGTCAATTAACACAAGCAGAAGAGCATTCCCGGGAAACAGGGCTCCTCCAACACAACTTCCTACCAGGCGGCCGCACCGGCTCACGTGGCAAAATTCCTACACCTCTCTGGCAAGAATCATAGTGGCACAGGGATCTTGGCGGGAGGGGGCATTTACAACACTGCGAGGAGCAGTCAGACGCTCCCAGGTTTAATCAGGTCAGGACTATACGATGTCAAACTGCCACCTGTAACCAGTCGTCAGAAATGTCTGACACAAGGGTCTTCAAAGTGGGATGCATACTGTTTCGTTAGAAGACAGAAGTTTTCTTGCGTTTAAATTCATGTGGAAAAACTGCAGGCTTACCCAATGCTTCGATATCATTCTGAGTGCAGGAGCAATCATCCAAACTAAGGTCAACCAGAAGCAGATGGCCAGCATCTGTAGCCACTGCTGCCACCCCAAAGAGCCATCGCAGACTCTGATGGAGGTGCTGAGTGCTCACGCTGGGTCCTCCGTGATTCGCTATGGGTTCTATAGCGGTTACCTACAGGAAAACTACAGGTTACTATTTGAGCTCTTTGACAAGCTCAATAGAAAAAGTAAATACAGGAGCATCAAAGCATTGTTTGCAATTAGATGAAGAAAAGAGACAAAGACAAAAAAGCCCCGTACAAAAACCTGTTACTGCCTTCCATTTACTAGATTTCCTGCGGGTAAGTGACTTAACTTCAACTTAAATGCACGCCAGCGCTTTCACGAATGTTGAGAAAAATGTTAAAAGCCAGCCTAAAGCAGCAGCTTCTCAGATAAAAAGGTGACTCCACCTAAAGGAGGAAGCGCACACTGCTCTCTCACGTGCCCAGCAGTCTGCACGCAACTGTCTCACAAGGCGAAGACAGACCTTTCAGCACACGTTGCAGCACATCCCAGGACAACACTGACTGCTAGAGCAGAGACACGAGCACACAAAGACTCCTGCGCTAAAGCTGCACGTATTTCTCTCTCTCAGTCACCCCAATACGAATGCTTACTACTAGTCATCACACTGTAGCATTACAAACAAACAAAACTCCACCTGTATTCTAGCAAGTCAAACCAAAGCAGCTGATGGAAAGCTGGCTAAGAAGTTAGTTAGTTAGTTGTTGCAGATTCTAAGATGATAAAAATGAATCTTGATCTTCTATTGACTGCCACCGATTCTTGTTTACATTAAGATAAGAGGCTAGGGGACACACATCATTTGAGTTTCTGGGTTACAGAAGACAGAAAACATCAGCAACATTACACCAGTGTGTCCCATCTACACAAACACACTAGTCAGAGAGCAGAGATTCAAGGACTGCAGGCTGAAAGGTGACCTCCCAACAGCCTGTCAGATAACTCACTAGAGGCTCTTTTTTCCTCTCCTAAGTCAACAGAAAAATGTGTTCTCCTCAGCCTGCTTGCTAGGCTGAGATTCAAGGCAATGTGTCGAAGTCATTTACAGCACAACTATGGAATTCTGAGCCATTTTAAAGACGGTATTTCTGATGGAAATCAAGCAATTAGGGCCAAACAAAGGTGCTTTTCAATGCCTTTTTGCGGAAGGAGAGAATCGGGTAACTCTGTGCTCTACAATAAAACCAGAAAACTTGTTTTACTCTCAGTAAACTCCAACAATAATGGCACATTAAGCCCAAGATTTTACAGCAACACCGTCTTGACTGGATACTCTCAAGTGACAGGATGTTAACGCACGATAGAAAAAATACCTCCTACAAAGAGACGCTCCAAAGCTTGTCCTAAAACAGGCCTACGCAGCACCTAACAACATCAAAGCTTCGTTTCTCCAATTAAAAAGTACCTACCCTCCCGGGAAGAACAACTGCTTTAACCACTCTTGAGAGTCCAAGGTCGTACAGACAGAGAACACTTCCCTCTGCGTCTTCCAACCCAACCAGCAGTCCAGTTCTCTTCTCCCAGGAAAACTCCTTCACCACACGAACAGTGGGAGGCTGTTCATTGACTCCACTGAAACGGTACGCAGAGAGCCGCTCTCCTGTCACACAGTTCACCACCTCAAGGTGAGGACCACGTGCCAACCACGCCAGGCCGTTTCTCCCTGTGAGAGAAAAGAAAGAGGACTGAAGCAAATGTCCAACGGAAGACTGAAAACAGCTGAAAAAAAATCACAGTGCCTGCCCCTTTCCTTCAATAAACGTACCTAGCAGAGGAAGACCGACCTACCTCATTCTAGTCAATGATTCAAAATCACCCGTTGAAATCCCCAAGCAATCCCTCCTAAAATTAACCAGCTTGTTATTTTGCATTTCTACTTGTCATTCCCGCACCGAAGAATCTGGGTTGTTTGCGATAAAGATGACAAGGTCCTGATCGACAGCCTTTATACCATATTCGCCTTGGTTTTGCTAGAAATGATCTAAACGCATATGGGAATACAAGTCTTAGAGCGTAGAGGAAGAATCGAAGGCATTTTGTTTCACTGAACTACTGCCAGCCCAAAGGAAGTATGAGCTCAATTCCTGCATTTACACTCAGGTAGATAGATTCCACCTGGTCTTAACAGAAGCCTAGACCTCCAGATAGGCACCCAGCTCTACTGTCACATCACCTGGAAAGTCCACTTCAAAGTTTAACTATACTCACGTTTTAATATTAGCATTTGTCATCGCTGAAGCACCCTTTTTGTTCTCTCTCTCTAAACAGGATGCCTCTTAACAGCACCAACCTGACACAGCTGATACGATGACCTGAGGCTTCAGGTAGCCTCCAGGCAAGAACAGCTTTATACCGAGACCAAATTTAAAGGAAAATGCTCACCTCCAGAAAACCTCCCGCACAGCACAGAGCCGAGGGTTCCCTCATCTTCCCCAAGTGCCTGAAGAGTCACCTCTGGAAACTGCAGCAGACTGCTCGTTACCTCAGCTGTTAGGTCTCGCATTCTTCGCTGTAAATACAGGAAAAAATTGCACAACTAGACTCACGTCAGCCAGAACTATTCTTGAGAGTGACAGAAGTTTCATCAGTATGCAGTGAAAAATCCCCTAGACATCACCTCTAGCTCTTTTCCTTGCAAATAATGGCACTCGGGAGACTTTTTGCTCTCCCAGCAGAGCAAAAGGAGAATCCTTTGCTTTTCTGATGCCTGTGAGATCACCAACAAAAAGTGACCCAGACATATCCACAGAGAAATAACAGGAAAAAGCCCAATACACTGAGTTCAAGTCTACTCACACAGGTTAGGAAGATGGGAGCTGAGAAAAATCAGATTTTAAAAAGCTTCTCAGTAACAGGTACAACTTTCCATTTGTCCTTTCCCTTGATTTCGTACTTTACCCTTTGTTACTTATTGTCAGTTGTCTTCTAGCAGCCAAAATTACCATTGGTCTTCACCTTAGGTACTTATGACTTCCAAACTATTTCCAAAGAAAGGAGCGTACCACGAGTCACAGGCTGAGGATAGATTTTTGCATTAAAAAGCTCCAAGAAGAATAAACATGGAGAAATTACACGTTCAAGCAGAATCACATTCAGCCAAGTCAGGGTTCAGGGACGTCAGTTTTGACTGACGGTAGTACCTGAAAATCCGTTTCAAGGGCCAACAATGCAATGGGCTTACTGACGAAAAAGCTAAAAATATGGCCAGCCGCAGCTGAAGAGATGGTTTCACAAAACATGCTGACTTCCCTGCCACCAAAAGAGAGGACTTGCCGCCGCCTCCCATCTCTCCATCTGCTCCTTTGTTCTACTACCGTACTCCTGTGGCTCACCTCGCACTGCCTTAACAGTGCCTTAGAGCACTTTAGGAGCCAAGTTCACTCCCTGAGCAGGCAGGAAACTCACCCAGAAAAGCAGGTGGTGTTCCACCAGCTTCGAGAGCTCAACTGCCTTGCAGAGACAACCAGCAAGCATAAGAGGTGGCACAAGGAAGGAGGCAGGACCACGCATCGGGAAGAAGGAGAGGGAATTTGTCCATCTCCTTTTTGTGGCAGTCAGCCCGGGCTGCTAGCTCATACCCGGGTGAAACGGCACACTCAGTTTGCAGGGAGGGCTAAAAACCCCTTCACTTTTAGAAAGGACACCACCCAGGACACAGTCAGGCATCTTTTAAGGCAACTTTTAACTCCCTCTTGCACGGAGAGACTCCCTAGCTCTCTGGGAAAGGCTGCAGCTGACAGGCGTCGTTCTTTCATTCCGCCAGAGGTGGAAGCTAAAGTGATTTCAGGGAAGGGTTATAAAAGGGTTTATAAAAGTTATACCAATTTTTGAATTGTTGTTCATGACTGGTTCCATGACATTTTCCCCAGAGAAACAGGAAGCAACTCACAAGCACTGGAGGAGCAGCAGATGGAAAAGTCACTTTCTGCACTCTCGTAGTCGTCAGGTTCAGTGAATTTGCACTTTGCCGGATTTTACTCCTGCAGAAAGAGGATTTAGCGAGTGAGTGAGCAGGTGATTTAGGGAGTACCACCGGGTCAGGTCTTTCCCGCTTAGGCAGAAAGCCTCCCCGCTCCCGGCGGTTTAGGCAAAAACCCTACATTTCATCCAAGCCCTAAGCTGTAGTCTAAAAAGCCACCAGCGTGACAGAGACGGTCTGTACCAGAATCCTACAATCGGCCTTATTTCACTCAAGTGCAGCCTACAGATTGTCTTGCCGAGTTTGTGCAGATGCTCCACAAGCACAAAGCTACAGCAGAAGGTGAGACGAGGAAAGCATTTCAGCTCTCTACCCCAACAGCCCCCAACAGCGAAGACCCTGTGTCTGATGCAGACCACAGATGTGACATCCCTCTCCATGAAAAAACAAACAAAACCAACACAGATCAGAACTTGACGCTGGAGCCACTTTACCCAGCTACCTCCTGCGGTTATTCCCCAACACGACTATACTTCCCTTCAAGAGTTGCAGTCCCCGTCTACCGTGGCGAAGCTCGCAGCAGTTCCCAAAGGCACTTCTGACCTTACGCTCTTTTTTACCTTGCTCGGTGCACCTGGACAGACAGACGTAGGCGCTGAGTGTCTCAGGACAGAACATACACGCAGCCTTCCCAGCACAGGGAGACAGTGGTGAGCAAGGCACTCCCAGCACACCACACCGCTCGCCTCTCCCAGCACGAATTCCAGAATCCCAGCACGAATTCCACACAATGAAGAGAAAGGCCTTCCAGAATCACTGGAGGTCCTCTGGTCCAGCCCCCCTGCTCAGGCAGGGTCACCTACAGCAGGCTGCCCACGACCGTGTCCAGGCGGCTTTTGCGTATCTCATTCTGAAACATACTTTGACAAAGAGCAACCTGACAAGCCCAACTGCAAATGCATTTGCAACACGTGCAACAGGCCCGGCTTGTTGGTGACTCTCTCCTGCCAATTTAAGGCTTCTCTCCACCACACAAGTCAAGCAATACCACACCAGCAAAGCCTTGTCACCATTAGTTCTCTAAAACTGTATCCGACAGCTTCCTAGGTAGAAGGCACAAAATTAACAGAAGCCTGATTATGTTCGTTTCACTGTCTTAACAAAGCAAACCCCAGGCAGATCAATGCAGGAAAACCAGTTGATGCAGCAGGTGAACAAGAAGCTGTCCTCAGCAGAACAGGGTACGGTACTGTGTGCCCAAACGCCTGTGCCAGCTGCCAGCCAAGACCGATACAACCATCCAGAGGGAGCACCTGAACGACCCCGGTTAGCCATACACCCCACACAGGGCTCAGCATTCCCGACAGAATTAAGTCCCTAATTTTTATCAAACCCCCATCATTTTATCAAACATGATCAGGAAGCAATTATTAGATCTGAAAGACTGACGCCACGCTTCCTTTCTATTGGCAGAAGTTCCAGACCTGGAGTCACGGTTTATTAAGGAAGGGCAGAGAGGGGCGTGAGTAACAAATCTTAAAGATGACAAAAAGGGGAAAACATCAGACTCAGAAGACCAGAGGTTCATGGATCTGGCCGCAATGCCCGTTACTGGGAAACTCGCCTGGGCCACAGCAATGTGCTGGTGCTCCCACTCCTTCCAGGCTTCCTCCGGACGGGACTCCCACGTGGCCTGTGTGCTCCGGATCCGCCACTCATTCCCAGCCAGCAGAAACTCTTCTCCCTCCTGCCTGCAATAGCCTTACTTACACTGGGTTTGGGCTTTTGTCTTGATCAGCACTTGATAAGGGAACTGACTCTGAGCAACTGGATGTGCCCACGCCAGTGCTGCACATGAGGACAGGGACCATTTCTCAAAGGCAGAGCTGTCTTCTTTTCTTCTCAAGTTTTTAAAAGCAATGTGTCTGTGGAGAAAAAAACCAAACAGAACACCTTTGAAAAAAAATCCCAAGTCACAGATATTAAGTACTACTCCTGTATAGCCAGGAGCTGCGCGGGAAAACCCGTGATTTCAGCAAAAATCCGGTACTGGTAAACCACTCTTAGAAATCCTTTTGCTCTGAAACAGGATATTTCACCACATCATTCTAGTAAGAAGCCATTTGCTACAGATAGGAGGGTTTTAAAAAAATTAAAACAGTGTTTAAACTTTGAGAGAAACTAAGGGATATTTTCAACATTTCCTACTAAAACTGTTTTATCAGAGAAGACTTTCTAAACTCCATCGTAACATACGTTTCAATACACCATTTTATTGTATTTTTGTTGTATTTTCCCCTAGCCAAATGTGCACGAGGAAACCGCTAGCAGACCTCAGGGTGGGCTAGCCAGTGAGCAGGAGGAAAAGCCATCTCTGGAAAGATGCGGTGTCTCAGCCAGAGGTGAGAGACGGAGCCCAGAATTGGGGCACAGACGACAGCTGGGCTCAAGGCTCTGCTGATCCTCTGGGGCTCTGCAAATGTGGCTGCGTGGGGGAACCTGCAGAGTGACAGCATGCCTCTGGTGTCACTCGTGAGCTTCAACTGCAACAAGCCAGAGAGGCGGCTTTCTGTGAGCTGCCCCAGTGCAAGATGGCAGGTGGTAAAGGCACGGCCCCGTCTCTGGCAGCCTGCGTAGCCAGCCGCGTTGCTGTCGTGCATGTGTGTGGTGCACCCTCAGCCTTGCTACTGGCCTGACCTGCAAACGGGAAAGCAGCAGCCGCATCCAAGGGTCTGGGACAGAGACACCCCCAGGTCTGGGGTGCACCAGGCCGGGCTCCTGCCGCCAGGAAGGACGAAGCCCCGGCTCAGCAGATTTGTAACAACCCTTCGCTACTTGGCAGACACCGGCATCAAGCTTTAAGCTTCGCAGTATTAAGTTCACCAACGCCAAAAAGAAACCTGTTCTGTACCAGGAAGACTACGGAGAAGAAGTAAACGACTCGTGAGACCCTATGGATTGGTTTCTGCCCGTAGCTTGTTTTCCCCACCAGAAATCAACAACAAAGCTATTTACGAGTGGTTACATGGGAACTGATGAAATTGCAGCAAACAATTTTATTGAAATAACAAGCCTGAGAGTAGTGTTCCACGAGGGGAAGTTCTGATGGGGGATTAAACTGCTCGGTTATCCTCAGACATATTTGCACACCGGGCATATTCTTGCAATACGATGCATGGCTTTATCCAGTGCACTTCCAAAAGGAGAGACGAATTTTATTTCCACCGGTGGAGGTGACCAAGAGCCTCCTTTTCTTGTGGTCCTGAAAAGAAAGAGAAGTATCAAATTGATTTTTTGATTACCAACAGTATTCAGTAGAGGAAAACGTTTTGCAATGTTGGAATTACAAAATCGATGCCAAAGAATTATTTATGGGCTTCTTTGAAGATAGGGTCAAGGCAGAAAACATAGAGAAACAAGCTTCCTTTTGCTTTCGTTCCTTACCAGACTGTCCCAAGCATTCTCACTCAGTATTCGCGTGAGCTTTTTGAGCGCCCCCACGCCCTGATTTTAAGAGGCAACTCTCCCCAGACGGTTTTCCAGAAGGAACCGGAAAACACGGCCAGAAACAAGACGTTCTCTTTACTCGTCGTCTGACCCACTCCTGCCTTCTATGGGGAACTAAAGACCGTAAGAGCGTGGTTTCGTAAGGTGGAATGACAGGAGAGCACGCCATCATTGCAAAGAGTAGCACCCACTTGGCCTTTCCTAGCCCCTCCCTCTTCTGGTTCCAATAGAAAACTGAACCGTGAAGTGGGGAAAACGGTGCCCAGGAGACCAGCAAGCTGGACAGGCTCGCAAAGTCAGAGCAGAACTGTACCGCCAAGTGAGGAAGAGCAAGTGAGGTGGCCAAAAGCTGAATCGCTACCGCTGTTTCTTAATGACTGCAAGCTGGCTCTGTTCAGGGGAAGAGTGGGATTCTTTCCCCTTCTCAGACACTTTTTCAAGCATTTCATGAAGAAGTTTCGCACTTTTCTCATTTTGCTCAGCTATTGTCTTAGTCATTTTCTCCACCGCCTCCGGGCCGGAGCCGTGGCGTTTGCCGGGGCCCGTGTGGGGGCAGCCCATGCCGCTGGCGGCGGTGTCCC
This sequence comes from Chroicocephalus ridibundus, assembly GCF_963924245.1. Lineage (NCBI taxonomy): Eukaryota > Metazoa > Chordata > Aves > Charadriiformes > Laridae > Chroicocephalus > Chroicocephalus ridibundus. The sequence goes on from NC_086286.1 coordinate 41,212,190, forward strand.
TACGGCCGGGCCGTGGCTTTGGCCTGTATGGGCGGAGGCGTGGCTTTCGCCGGGGCCTCTGGGCGGCGCAGCCGCCGTGGGCCTGGCCGATGCCGGGGCCGGTGGGGGGCAGCCGATGCCGCTCGGGCTGGTGTCGGGGCCGGTGGCGTTGTTTGTGCCTGTGTTGCGGCTTGGGCAGTCACCTGAGTTGTTTGAGTTTCTGCTGTAGCTTTCCGTGGGGGGGTTGTCTGAATTCCTACTGCAGCTTTCGGTGGCAGGGCTGCCCGAGTTTCTGCTGTCTTTGGCTTTGGCCCCGGGGTCTGAGTAGCAACATCACATGTCACATCATACTCACTCCTGCACCGATATTTAACAATAAACCAGCCCTGCAACACACTCGGGAAAACCGACAACAGGATCACGTACGAATGAAAGTAACCTTCACTCTCGAAACGGCCCGAAGGTTTCTCATCCCGATTCTGTTACTGTCGCTTTGGCATCATCACCGAAGGGCAAAGTCAACTTTCCCCAGGTACGACCAAGAGCGTAATGAGGAAAAGAATCCATCCCGAAAGTGTAATTAGGAAAAGCCTCCATCACGACATGCCCAAGATAGGCAGGCAGAACCGTTATCCAAGCAATTATTTTATACCTCTGAAGGCAAACCCACGCCAACGTGGCACGCTTAGACCACCGCGTCCAAACACAAACGAGAAACAGGCCATGCAATATATTTGACCGCTTAAACCCCACTGCATCCATTAACTTCATACAAAGCTCTCTAAAGGCACGATACCAGATTTCACGTAAGACCGACATGCTGTGAACTCTCTGTTCTCCCTGAACAAGCTGGAATTCAAACTATTCAGGCAATCTATCAGAGCTGCGTTCGTGCCCCACGTCGGGCGCCAATAAATCTGTCGTGGTTTTGGCCGAATTGGCCAATGGCCGGCGACAGATGCTCCCCCCCAACCTCTCGTACACGGAGAGGAGGAGGAGAGGTAGAGAGAGATTTACGAGCTTAGGAGAAACTAAACTGCTTTCATGAAATCCTAATAATAAAATAAAAAGGGAAAGAATGAAATAGATACAGTCCATACAAAACTGGACGAAGCTCCCAGGATGACGTCACCGCACAAACCTCAAATCTCAAATTCTCCTAATTCCGAGTGTTCCTGCAGGCAGGCAGGTGACGTTACAGAAGGCCTAACATAGCTGTTTAAGACCAAATGCAAGTCTGCCATTCTGATTTGCAGTTCTAGTTCTCAACGTAAGCAGTTTGAGCAAACTCTATAAAACTGCAAGTGTAATCACGGTCTGTAAAGCCTTTAACTGGAAAAATCACTAACTACAGCCCACCTTACTCCATCAGTCCATGTGGGGTTCGAGTTCTCCTTCCTGGAAGATATTCTGGGTTCTTCTGCTCGTAGAGGAGGGCGAACTGATCATCCCGGAGATGCAGAGGGAGCTGCTAGGGGTGCGGTGCGAAGGCTGGGTCTGAGAAAGGACTCAGGAGGAAAAAAGACAAGATCCTGGGAGGGCACGTAGCCAGGACAGCTGACCCAAACTGACCAAAGGGATGTTCCATACCCTCTGCCGTCTGCTCAGCTACAAAAGCTAAGCGAGAGGAGGAGGGCTGGGGGGCATTCCTTATTACAACGCTTGTCTCTGAAAATTACTCTGAGGTGTAAAAAGCTCTCCGTCTCCTTCAGCTGCATCACATTCAACAATGTTTATTGACAGTCAAACAACATGCTGACTATGACTCTGGAGAATCCTAGCTGTATGGACGATCGCCCGATGGATGTCCTTCACTTTATCCTGGCGTTGCCGGTGCTGCTTCTGAGGTTGGTGACTTAAGCGCACTATCTTCCACCACCTACAGTTAAAAAAAAGCCTGTTAATGCAATAGTCATTACCAAACAGACTGACTTCACACTCACACAGATGAAACTGAGGACAGTGAAATGCCGCTTTTCCTTTCAGATCACTGCTGGGTGTAAAGTCAGAAACATACAGTGTACTCTCTGCTACCGATGACAGCCTCTGTGTTTAAGGGACGGAGAAGAGAGTGTTCAGTGTACGCCATCGCGTGCCCCGTTTCTGGTATTTCTGTTCCTGACTACGATTTGCCACCACTCCTGGACAAAGTGAGCAGTTTTACAATGCGAGCTGTAGCCACAACTGGCAGAAATCATCCCATTGCAGTACTTCCTGCACTGACGACAAATGCCCACACGGCGACCCACTCTGCATCTAACAGGGTAAAAGGCAACGATGAGAGAAAAGCTGAAAGTTCCAGTCGGCAACACTTTGTCAAACTGGCCAGCCCTCACATCCGACAGCTCAACCCTGCACTTCAAGGAACCGCTTGGACTGCCTGAGACAACACAGTATATTCTAAATAGCTCCACCTCGTCTTTTCCCGTTCCCTGTGCTGAGCAAGTATTCGTTCCTTCTAGATCCACGTGAAGATACTCGGGGTTTTACGGTGAGAACAAAAGCAGTAACCGTTACTTATTTCCAGGGACTCGGATGGTCGGGATAATTGAATCCACGTGTAAAGACCTTTGCCCAGCCCTCTAAGTTGCAGTGCTAGCCAACAACGGCAGAAGGAAGCAGCCCCTCAACAGCAGTCTCCATAGAATCAGCTTATTTTCTTGCCTCCCGCCTCGTCAAAACTTGCTAAAGCGATATATTATTAGCAACACGCCATGCTTCAAAACTAAAGTCAAGAAATACTAGTCTGCGTAAACTTTCCTTTTATGCTTACAAATCTACGAACAAGAAAGCAGTAAGCAGTTTGTCCTAAATTCAGTGAGGGCCCACAAGCCAAAACCAGGCGCTTACATCTACATCAGTACCCACCAGTTATAACGAAAGCAGAAACACCTTCACTGCACTGCTACGGGAATGACTGCGGAAGCTTTGTGACCTGCTGCCTTCTTCCCAACCCAAATTTTCCATTGACTCCCATGAGGGATTTGCGTATTCCCAAGTCCAGCCCCGTCTTCTCTACAGTGTTGTCCTAAATCCCAAAGCCGAGACGAGCTGAATAAGTGAATGCATCTAAGGTCTCTTCTTGTTCCTGTCTCTAGTGAGGGACTGGCGGGTGCTGTTGAAACCCAACTGCTTGCTCTCCTGTTTGGATCTCAACAGGTCCCATTTTAGAAACATCCTCAATTTTAGAAACATCCTGCTGAAGAAACAGCACGTTTAGCAGCTATAAAAACGACAGCATCTTTAAAATCCACCTTGTGAGAAACCGGTTTTCTCCTTCATTCCTGCCCAGGATTCTTTAATTCTGGACAATATTTTCGCCAGAAAATTTGGTCTTCGACGCACATTTCCTGCTTTAGCTTGTTTTCTTACTGGAGTTAATGGCTTTGGTCTTGAGACTGGAAAGCAAGAGGGGGAAAATTTCAGCTTGGTGTCATCCAAGTGACAGGGAATTCTCCCCTCTATTTCCCCCCGCTACAAGTTACCTTCTCTTGAGGCCAGTGCAGGCAAATGGTAAAGCTTGGCTCTCTCTACGGCCAGCTGCCTTTCAATTCGTGGAAGGATCTTGCCATATTGGGCTAATAGAGAATTTCTGGCAACTGCTCTGTCGGTCAAGCGATGATCGCCGTCGTTCTGATGAAGGAAAAGCGGAAAGCAAAAGCTTAACTAATTACAAGAAGTTCCTTGCACAGACCTCTCCGTGCTATTTCGCATTAGTGAGCAGATTTCCTCTACGGGTGTGGGAAAACACCTCCACTGCACAGAACAGCGGCAAGTTCTACCCATCCGCACACACCGATTTCACCTGGTACTTTTAGCAAAGTGGAAGGAAGACTGGAATAGCAACAGAGCCTACAACTTGAAGTTAAAACAATGCTGGCACTCTGCAGAACCTTCTTCTGATACGCCTGTTATCACCTGCAATTTTCTGATATCACCTGCAATTTGCAAACGACTTACTACATAGCAGGCTTTCCCTTGTTCTTCCTGAAACGCCAGTGCCCTGAATATACGGGACAACTGGAAATTACCCTGGACAACATGATGTGAAGATTAAAACAAGCAAGAAAAAGCGACCTACGCACACCACCTGGCCGCATGACAGTTTTCAAATGCAGGACCTACGACTTCCAAACCACCTTAGAAGTTTGAGTCACTGGAAAACTATGATTCCAGAAAACAGCAAACGCGTCACAAATCCAGAACACAAGTTCACGCTTACCATAAGATTGACATTCATGGATTGATTCAGCTCCAGTGCTGCAATGTAGTTGGCACGCTGCAGATGGTAGACTAAAAGGAATTCTTGATTCTGAACACCAGCACTGGTCCTTAAAAACTTCTCCAAACACTCCTATGAGAAAAAAAAAATCATTCCAAAAATCTGTTATGGCTCTGCCTTTTCTCTTTTCAAAGAGACGATTAACATTTTTCCTTGCTCCCACTTACTTGTTCGGTGTCTGTGAAAGGCAGCTTCAGCAAGTCTTCCATCAGGCCCATCTCCCGGCACATTTCGTACATGTGTTTTAAGAGGTCTTCTAAGTTTGCCTGAGCGGCATGTTGGTGCAACAGACCCCAAGCCTCCACCATGCACCTGTAATTAATGTTTCAGACGTAAAGGCATGTTAATAGCATAACCAAAGAGATGCCCCAAGAGTCTTGTACTCAAAGTTTAAAGGAAACTTAGGGGATGATGATTTCTATTCTTTGTTCTCCATTTTCACAAGATTTGCGTGACAAAATGGTGGGGTGTATTTCTTTACCTATTGGAGAGCAACACAGTGAGGAGAAGCTGCACTTCCCCGCTGCTTGCCGTGGGTGGCCTCATCAGCTGGATGTATCTGAGGGCTTGCCCATGCTCCCCTTGGCACAGGAGGGACTGAATAATTCTCTTGTGCTGCCATGACGCGGTTTTGATTGTAGCGGGATGAAAGAGCAGGGCCAGTGAATTCTGTACAAGTTAGAGATCGGGTTTTAAAATCATTTTCTAGATTATAGCTTTGTACTGCCATGTATGTCTAACTCAACTCTACCATACTTACTTCGTAATCATTGTGATCTAGAAGCCAAAAACCTTCAACAAGCTTAACAAGTCCCCAAGGCATGCCAAAGGCAGTTGCAAAGGAGTCGACTGAAGTCTCTGTCTCACTCGGAAAGGAACGCTTGATATCCAGCAGCAAGTAAATTGTCTGACATCAGGTATCTCATTAAGGCTAATCAGTTTGTAAGACCAAAACTTTATCACATTACCTTTAGAAAAACATAATGAAGTAAGAATATAAAAGTGGTAGGAAGCAGAAAATACATTCAAAACATTGGAGCATCCAACGCTCAATTATTACAGCAAATAAATTCCACAGTTGGGTTTTTCCCTCATGTCCAGCGTCTATAAAACAGTGTAAATTGTGGCATCCTTACAGTACAGCTCAGCTCCGAATGATTAAAACTGGATTTAAACCAGTATGCGGGTCACTCATTGGTAGCGTCATTTTCTCTTTCTGACGTCCGTTTTTAGGGACATCATCTAACGAGACAGCTCTGGGCTATAAGCGTTTCTAAGCCCCTTGCTCTCTAGGCTCCCCTCGCGGGTTAGGCAACAAACAGCAAAAGCAAGGCTGTGTATTTCAGCAGCTTAAAAATTAAGTTTCTGCCCCATGACTTTTCTCTTCTCCCTGTTGCTTATTCCGTGTGCCTGCACTTTCAACGGAACCAAAGCAAGCACCGTGAGCTGCACTGGAAAACCCGTGATTTCAGCAAAAATCCGGTACTGGTAAACCACTCTTAGAAATCCTTTGGCTCTGAAACAGAAATTGTTTTATAACCCATCATGGGTGTTTTAGAAAATTTTAAAAGGTGTTTAAATTTGGAGAAAAACTAAGGACATTTTATATCTTCAACCCTTATTACTAAAACTGTTTTCTCCCTATCGGAGAAGTCTTTTGCAACAAAACGTTTAAGAAAAAAGTCATCAAAAATCCACAGTACAAAGAAATACAACAGCGCTTCTGTCTACAACTTAACGCTAAACTAAATGTTTTCACTTGCATCGTCTTTGAAGCATAAATGAAAAAATGTCATGAAACAGGTCGGCGACCAACACTGAAGAACATTTATGTGCATCCCCTGGAGGTGTAATAAAAATAACTAGAAAGGATACAATTGCGTGTTTGCAGTTTTCTTCAATGTTTTCTAGCAAATAGAGATCCAGCAGTGCCTGAAATGAAAAATTAAAAGTTCTGAAAAAACGCCTGTCTTCCCTAAATCATTGGCTTTTGGGTGGGGTTTGGCGGGGAGGGCGGCCGTTTGTTGTTGTTCTCAGTGAACAGGACACTCACATGCAAACTGGCAGGCGGGTATTTCCCAGTTCCTCCTGCATCTCTCCGCCACAGCTTCTCCACTTGGTCTCCTAACTGGGAAACCATTCCATCAACCATCAAGCAGTCCGAGTCCCATTTTCCTCTGGAACAAAAGGTAGCAAGGATTTGGACAGAGTTAAACACTAATTCCAGCCTCCCGGTGTAACGGCTTTCCTCCAGTCTTCTGCTGACTGCAGCCCTGCCCTTTCATCTCCCGATGGCACAAAGCAGAAAAAGGACACTAGAGGCTCTGCGCTTCGAAGGAACACACGAGCCTGTATGTAAGTTACTTGAGAAGTAAGCCAAGGAAGATGAACTTTGAAGTCAATACCTCCTACCCTGCAGCTTCCACCTTAACTCACCTTGCAGCCTCTTGGTCACAGTGCCATCGCCGAAGCTTGGTCAGCTCTTTATTCAGTTTTCAGTACAATTTCCAAAGAAAAACCTATTATCGGCTAATCCAAGGCATGCCGCCTATGTGCTAGGCAGCTAGTCCAGGAAAGAGAGCTGACGTTAGCAAGTGACTTCTATCCGACAGCCAGCAGAGTGCGAGGCGTGCCAACTCCATGTAACTCCAACCATCTTACGAAATCACACCACGTACTTGTGAGAAGGGGACTTAGGCCAACAAAGTTATGACCCTCTATTGGTCATGTGGTCATAATCGGTCATATGGTCATATGGAGGTGACTGATCCTGCCCTAATCACATGGCCTTTTTCAGTAGTCAGAAATTATACACATTAGCCAATTAATAAAATAGACTCCCGGAAAATGATGATACCAACCAGTGGTACTAAGCAGAGGTAGATAGCAACGTTTTAACACAGGAAAGTAACCTCTCTGTTCAACAGAACACACGTGTCACTGAAGTCAAGAGTATTGCTGGCAGCGGCATTACGCATAGCCCATGCAACTGTTGAGATAAAAGCCATTCCCTTCCACTTCTGAATTTGCCGTGGAAGTGTTCCAGAGTCTTCCTCTAGCTCTTACCTTGATAAACGCTCAAGTTTCTGTCGCTGACCAGTATAGTAGCTCTCAATCAGAGGATAATTGTAGAAAGGTCTCGACAAACGCGTATCGTCATCTACAGGCAACAAAGTAGAAGCAAGTTAAAGCAGTCATATCACACTTGTAAACGAAAATTTTTGCCTAAAGAGACAGAAGATCGTACAAGCTAAGCATCAAGAAGCCTCCAACTCTGAAAGAAGCCAATCCTCTTTCTGCCTTTGCTAAAAGAACTCTAAGAGACAAGACTCAATTCCTTCTTGCCCCAAGTGCCGTTTCAAGGTTACAGTTCACGCAGCATTCACAACATGTAGGGTAAGCTGAAGTTCACTATAAAAAAACCCACCCAGTTCTCAAAGGGAATGGTTTCTAAACGTGCCGCGTGAGCATCTGTGAGACAATTAATGCTGACAATGGAATTTCTAATCCATCCAACTAAAGAAGGATTTCCAAGGTGTACTTTCTCCTCAAGCAACTGATAGAAAGTTCAAAACATGCAGGTAATGCTCTCACTGTAAAAACAAGCATTCCGGTACTTGTTGTTTAATAGTACTTTGTTTAAAATCTCAAGTAGTTCAAGCTGTGGACACAAGCAGCGCCTTGACGTCAGGGGTCCATTGCTATTCTTAAAATCCACCCAGGAAAGAAACTGCCTGCCTCATTCTACGCCGTGTACTTGACAACCCAGCAAAATCTCAACTTCACCCACAGAACTTCAGCATACCCTGCCACTGAACCAGCACGACTTCTTCCTGACGAAACCGTTACAAAAACACGGCTAAGCATGCGTTCGTGGGAGTCACTCACTGGATGGTCGCCTTGCTACAAACGTATGACAGGTCACGCTTACCTAAACCCTCTGGAAGGAGACCGGATCGACAGAACCAGATGACCACTCGTGCATACAAAGAAATGAGGCCGGTTACCGCTTGCTTATTTGTCACGTCTGCAAAACCTGAACAAAGGCAGGAGATGATTAGCGTTATGCAATTCTGTTCATTTTCACAAAACTCCCTTCATCCTACTAAACCAAAAGTATAAAAATAGCACATTAGAAATCTTTCTCTTTGCGTTTTTCATGCTGTATCGCTTTCTTATTTGAAGAAAAAAACCACTATCACCACCAAGACAAAAAGCAACCCCTATAAAGAACTAAACTCACTAAAGGCTAAAATAAAAAAAAAAAAAAAAAACAAAAACCCCAAAGCCTGAACTACTAAATGCACGCAGGAATAAGACATCTGTTTCTCACGTAGCAGAGATTCTTCTGATAGCAAAGGGATATTCTTTTCTTTTCTCAATAGGCCAAGAACCATTTCTAAGAGAAAAAGCTGTAGAAACTCAAGTAACTTACTTTGCATGTTACTCGTTTACGCTTCCTTCGTATTGTTTAGCAATTTGCAACACGGTGTCTGCATGCAACTAGAACTTGCTAGCTAAGAACTCAAAGGAATAATTTTCAGCAATACCACATTCGGTTGCTGTAATTTCAGCCCAGTTGCCTACTAAGCTTCTCTCTGAATGTAGCCTCCCCCACCCCCTTGCATGAGCTCCACCATAAACTGTTGCCCTGAACTCCATGCGTGTTTTGTGGTGGTCCCAAGCGCTCAGCTTTAAGCCCCTTCTCCCAGCTAAATGTGACTGTCTTCCAATCCTCAAAAACAACAAAAGCCCATGTTGCCACAATTCCAAATCTTAATAAAACATACCAAAGATTTTGTAGCACTACTACAAACCTTTTTCAGTAAGCTCTTGTGCTTCTGTGAGAAAACAGTTTAAGACCGTGCTAAGGTTGCTCAAAAGCAACTGGCAGCGCTGGAGAGACCGTAATGTCTGGGGGTCAATGAAGTTGCAAGAGCCATCAAACAGCGGAACACCTTTTCAAGAATAAATATTAAATCGTTAGCCGACAGAGCAATTCCAGAGTTTCAAGGCGCACTTCAAGGACCGCGTGCAATATCCTATAGCGGCGTATTACTGAGGAAGCTCAATCAGAAAGAACGACTTTAGGTTTGCGGAATGACTACACTAGTACTCACAGATTTGGTCAAATTCTTCCTTTGTAGAGATCACTTGGTTCCATGTCCACTCAAGAACAAACCGTAAATTACCAGCAGACCTTGGCTGCTCTTTAAACAAAGAGAACAAAAAAGAAATGAATCAACAGGCTCCAACTCAAAGAGGTACCACGTAAAAAAACAACGTTCCAAGTATTACCTTCAGATATCCAATGTTTAATGCATCCAGTCAGAAGTCCCACAGAACCTGTCTGGACAGCAGCTGACAATACTGCTTCCAGCTGCTCCTCCTAAACGTAACAGACAAACTCAAATGAGAATCTTACCTACTTGCACCATGTGAACCATCAACAGTAAATGTTTCTTTCTAACTGTATACTCATTCAGACATCACAAAGTCAATCAGGACACAGGCCAGGAATGCCACGTCCTTTCTCTTAATTCCAGCCACAGGCTGGACTGCCCACTGCTCTGAGGAACACATTAACACACTTCTCCTCTGACATTTCAACTTACTGCAGCCTAATTCTAATCTTTCTTCGCGTGCCTCTGCATTACAGTCTTCACGTACTGAGTTCCAGCTTACTACGTCCAGAAACATCCTCTGCTAATACGCGTTACACATCTGTGCAGATAAGTTTGCCATCAGGAACGCAGGAAGGGGACAGGACAAACACAACTGTGCAACGTTTGCATGGAAACAGTGAAGCTACGGCCAAGCAGCTTTCTAGACCATGAAGACATGAAGCAGTTCTGACACCCAAAACAGTACGTTGGAATTTTGTAACGTGACAGAAAAGAAGCAAAACATTTACATCCTAATGGTTTAAATGTTAGGCTCTTCAAATACTGTATTATAGTGTAGTGGTAATCCTTACAAGGATAAATCACAGGTATGCACAGACGCGCGATATTAAGTAGTAGCTTATCTCAGCTGGTGTTCTCGTACTTCTCTCAGGTGAGAGGACCCTTCATAAGTTTTTACTTTGGTTTTTGGGATGGGATTTGGTTGGTTGGGTGGGTTTTTTTAAACACATTCAAAAGTATCTTTCCCCTCTAGGCAAAATCATGACATTCAAAGCGACTTCTACACATGTAGAACACACATGTGATATTGCCATCTTTTTCTGAAAACTGGTTTCAGACAAGGAAACACACCATTGGCCAGCTTGCCAAGAAATGTCTTTGAGCTACCACACTGTGCAGAAGCATTCATGTCCTAACACACGTCCACAAATGTGGTGACGAATGCAGGAGACAGGAAGAGGAGGGCAGCGGGAAGGCTGCTCTCCCCTTCCTGCTGATCGCTCCAGGGAAAGGTTGGTGCATTGCAAATGGAAAACCTATGGCAGGGGGAGTGAAGTCACTGTGGTGGCATAAAGCACATAGAAGGTAGCGAGTGTCATGAGATAAAGGTGATTAAGGTGTTGCAGCTGCAAGAGGGCAGTCTCAGAGCAGCAAATTGGGCTACTGCAGCACAAGGCAGAGGCTACAGAGGTGAAGATCCGCCCGGAGAGGATGCAGAAAAGCCTACCGATGAAGGGAAAACGAGGGCAAGCCGTGAAGAAATTGCCAGGGAGAGCTGACAGCAGTAATCCTTTACCACAGCCCACTTCCTTGGAAGCAAATGATCACGTACAGTGACAGTGCAGCAAGCCGACGTCTGCAAGAGCTCGCATCCCAGGGAGACGCCCCCATCGTCGGCTACTGCACTGAACCACTGCTTTGAGAAACTGACAGGGATGGGGGTTACTCTGGGGGACACATGCGTTATGTTGGGCATGACCAGCACTGACTGCACGCTTCCTTGTGCGCATCTGTGTGTGGCACCGAATTAAGAGAGGGGTCTCTAAAGACAGATCTCTTAGGGCTGTTCCCAGTCAAAGTCACTACTTTGGATCTAAGGATACGGTTACTTCTGCTAGCTCAGGTCAACACCTGTATTTCAAATTGGAGTATCGTGTCTTGTAGCCCCTCCAGCCCTGTCAGACCAGATGGATGTATTTCCCCCTTGATTCCCTCATAGGCACTCACCTGACTCAAACTGGATGGCTGGACATCAACTGGTCTTGGAGACAGCAAGCCAGCTACAAGACACCTATTGTAGCTCTCCTGAATGGCTTCCCATATTGAAGGGCCAGATTTCTTCAAAAAATTCAAGGTCTGAAACATCGATCGAAAACGACAGATTAAGACAGCATTGTTATTCCGTCACTACGCTTCTGGATAACCTCTAAAAGGAAGAATCTAAATGTTCACTGACACCGTCAGACAGCCTGAACCACTAAGATGCTTTAGGTTAGCAATCTGCGTAATTAAGTCTTTTCTACCTTCTCTGTCTATACACAGGCCTTGCTCTTTCCCTCAACACTGACACAAAATACATTCTATATAAGCTCAGCTAACATGCAACTTCACGCTTTGGAAGATCCTTTCTATGCCTATTCGTATGGAAGCCGATTCATGTTGGAAACATTTAGTGAGCTGAAACTTCACTCAAAATTATCTGTCACAATCTGTGCCGTGGCTCAGAAGTTATAATTTGGCCGAGTTTGGGAGAAAACAAAATTTTCACTCCTCAAACAGTTATGTCATTTTTCATTTTCTCCATTCCCTCCTTTTTCAAGAGAATTGGGGATCAAAACTCTAACTCAAGACTATGCAGGCAGTTCGACTGAGGGGCAATAAAGAAGTAACACCTTTCCCCGCCTTCTACAGTGGTTTTGTTCTTGCTCCTGGAGCAACGTTCCATTCCTTTCTAGACGTTCAATCCCCGATCGTGCCTCAAGAGGAGACAACGGCAGTTGTACAGTCCCAAGAGGGGACCTAAAACATTACCATTTGCATACAACTGGCGACAGGATACAATTGCAACTATGCGTGTGGACGGGCAGGATGAGCATGAAACGGTCCCTAACACGGAAAGCAGTGCAACAGAAAACTTAGAAAAGCTACATCTCCTGCCACTCGCAATAAAGATACAGTAAAAGATCACCTCCTTCTGGAAGCCGGTGCAAGTCATGTGAACGACTCCGGAGGTCAGCAAGCACGTACCATCTGCAGAAACAGGCAACGTTTGACAACCTTCCGTACTCTCACAGTTATGGCATGACCAGTTTACATTTTTTACACACCGGTATCTAGAAACATATAACTGAGTGCTTTGAGCTTCAGTTCACAGTCATTTCAGGCTATAACCAGCACCACTTCACCAGCTACATTACAAAAGCACCAAAACTCAGCCGGCTGTCAGCTATGTTTCACAATAGTAAATACCTTGTCAGTACAACGTGATCAGAGTTGGGTTTGGGGGGGACTGGGTGTTTTTTTGGTTTGGGTTGGGTTTTGAATGACAAACAATGACTGAACAAGAGAACCAATGAATGGCATTTGACCTCATTTTAAGCTTATCACTCTCAAAAGCAGTGAAATACCTACCAAAGTTATAGTTGCCTGGATGAAAAAACCGCTCAGGTGGTGGATAAGAAGGAGGAACTCCCCGACTTAGACTCCGCTCATGGACCAGAATATCCAAAAGGAGCTTCGGAGAAGTCACGCTCACTACAGTATCCAGCGACCACAGTGCAAAATAGGGGCACTCATGAGGGAATTCTTCCGGCCTTAAAGAAAACAAGCGCGTAAGCTAAATGCCGACATTCAAATGAATTATTGGCAGGCATATGGAAAACTACTGAAGAAAAATCTACCTTAGCGAATCTGGCATTTGAGCAGAATACCAGCGATTAATGTCAAATACACCCAGGTAAGTAGATGGTTTTCCCTGACCGTACGTATTCACTTGCCAACTGAAGACTGAGACACTGGTGTCAGGAGACGTGACTGTAAAAGACAAGACGTTGTTTCTGACTTGTAGAAAATACGATAGATCCGATAGTTTTAAAACACCACTTTCTATTTTGGCTTCATTCTCTTCTGTCACTCGTGAAACACAACACTTCCTAAGAGTGATTACAGTAATTACGGAATAGCAAACATCTCTGTGATAGGTTTCAGTCACACTGCCCCTTTTTCTTGTCCCCTCGTCCAGATCACTGGTCAAGATACTAAAGAGAAGTGGCCCCAGTGCAGTGCCCTGGGGAACAGCACTTGTGACGGGCTACCATCTGGATGCAGAGGCGGACATCGGTTTGAAGAAGGGAAAAAATTCTGGTAACATTCCTAAGCAATGGAGAGTTTGAACTTCTTGTTCAAAGATGGCAGCTGGAGGAGTAAAACGACTGACCATCATCATACAAACGGCCCCACCATACATCGCGATAGCATGTCAGCAAGCATAAAATAAAACCCACTTTTTCCCTTAAAGAAGTCCCACATAACTTAAGCATCCATTTTTTCTTCGTAAATAATCCCAACAATCTAGTCTATGCAGCTAGGCAAGACTTTCAGACTGTGGGGACAGAACAGCATTCGTTGCTTAGGTTCCAAAAGCACTTCTTTTAAAATCACCAAACACGGACATCAGAACAAACCTTCATTTACGCTATCCTTTCCGTCAACGTCGCTGCGGAATTTTTCGACAGTCTGGCAGCTGATTAATTTAGTACTCAACTGGCCTCTCAAGGGAAAGACTCCACCCGTGAGATCTAAACTGAACTTTTCGCCACGGTATTCCAAACCCTGGGGAAAAAATCAGAGAAGAGAGCAAAGGTCATTCTAAGATAAAAACATACATTACATACATACACTGGTCAAACTCTGATATCAAAGTAGAGAGTGTATACTCTGCCCATCCGCAAGCATTGTGCAGAACGAGGGTAAAGATGCGCTCTACGATCGTGATTTGATGCACCAGATTTAGCAACTGCTGCGACAGTACAAAAAAGGTCTTTGGAAGCATTACTTAAACATACCTTTCTGTTTAATTACTTAAGCAGACTTAAACCAGCCTTGAAGGCAATGGAGACGAGAGTTTGACACGCATATAGAAAAACACAGTACCACATGTTCCATAAGTCCTATTTGTGACTCTTACCATGACACACAGTCAAAGAGGCACTGCTTCATAGCCTCAAACCTAATTCCTGGAACAAAAAGCACTGCTGTATTGAAAAAGTCTTTTGAGCTCCTATGAACTCTATCCAGTGAACAAGGATCAACAGTAGATTCCTCCTTCTTTACTCAAACTTGGCCTAGCAAACGGGAGACACTTAAATTTTCTACCCCTGAAGATGGACAAGAAACTTGACTCAGACAGCCATGCAGGCAGACAGTCATGTAGTACTAACCAATCTGTGACTACAAGGAAGTGTTCTGAGACTAAAAGTATCCGCTGTGGAGCACAGGTCCCGCACATCAACAAAGATAAAGAGATAGCATCCAGCACGCGATGAATCCCTGGAAGATCCTTCTACTTGGTCACCGTGACAGATAATGCATTTTAAAGAAACACCACCTTTTCCAAACACCTAACCTCTATCTATGCAAAAGCAACAGTGGCAAATGAGGAAGCACCTTTCCTACACATAAGCAAAACACTCAAAATCTAAATTAATCCAAAAAAATCAAAAGGCACAGTCCCTACAAAAACCAGAGTACCACGATACAAGAGTCACCCCTGTTTCGTTCCATAGCTATTGAGAATATGCAAGAGAAAGTACCAAATCAGGAGGAAAGACTTGCTCTGAACTAAGATTACTGTCCCCTCAAAAAGATTTTGGAAGACTTCCAGGCGTACAACTGAATGGAATTACACATCTAACAGATGCGCCTTGTCTCTGTTAGCTATCTGAGATACAAGGATACCTCACATCTGTATTTTAAACGCATCCTCCTTGGAGCCAGATCTAACATTTAGGTACACTCTTCTGACCAAATTACATATTTTCCTGGCTTTAAGAGTAGATTGAATAGGTCACCCAGCCAAAAAGAAGAACGAGTTATCTTTACAGCTACTAAGTGTCAGGATCAACACTGAAGAGACACTGTAGGTGCATTTCATGTGAGAAGTCCGGCTGACAAAGCTCTAAGGGAAACCAAGAATATAAAACTGAAGATCAGCAAAGACTAGAGTATGACTGTATTTTAAGAAAGGGAGAGAGACAGAAGCTTATTCAAGTCCGAAGCTTGGTTAAACCAAGCGATTCAAGGCCCAATCTTCTCTTCCTACATGCCATTCGTTTGGTATTTCAGAATAATTTTATTTGCAAAAGCCGCGTCCTCTTCAGGAATTTCATTTATACGGGCTCTTCGCAGATGAATCTAGCTGGAACACACGACACTGCAGTATAAAATGCTACGCCTTCTTTCCAAAAGGTATGGACAAAGGCCGTGCCCAAGAAGACTCAGCAAAACATGATTATTTTTTCAGCCAGCTCTGAAGTTTGATGGTAAATCTCACCCCTGTAACTCAACTGATACTCCCTTAGAGAAAATTACTATTGTCTGCTTTTCCCACGCATGCACCTCTTACCTCATACATGACTTGTCCTGAGGCCACGCGTTTTCTGTCACCAAACGCTAACTGCAGCAGGTGTAAACTCACCACATCACCTTCACTGAAAAAGGGATAAATTATGAAATTTGGTTACAAAGCTGCTTTATAGTCCTCATCGTCGTGTTAGTAGACCTAGACATTTTCTTAATAGCATGCTCCTGCTGAAAAGAACACCACCTCTTCCCAAAACATGATCATCGGCCACATTTAGCCACTGAAACATGAAGGAGGGCGTTTTGACACTAACAGCTTCAGGGGCAAAAGCCAACCGTACAATTGGAAAGCTGTAATATGTTGTATGGACTAAGAATTGTTGGAAATAGTTCTTCACAATGAAGAGTTCTCCATCAAAACTGCTTTGAAGTCAAATTTTAAAAGACTGCCACTCTACCAACAGCTGAGCTGATGGAATCGCTTGCTGATGCAGAGAGAGAGATCTCTCTGCCCTTCCCTTACCACCAAAGTTCCCCTCCCCCTCTTGCACACTCTGCACCCTTCCAAGTCCGATTTGATTCAGCAGAACAGCAGGAACCCATTGGCTTTTCTGCTGAATCGTTTTCTGCCCGGGGAGCTGCACTGCCTCACCAAGGCTCCACAGACTGCTGACGCTGGCACAAGGCCATCGGCAATACTGTCACCGCCGCCTTTAGGGGCGGCAGGCTGTTGTGTGGGCACGTCTGGTGTTCTAGATCTGCAGCCTCAACTGCTCCTAGTGGTATTTTAATACCACGGTGTGACTATCAAACAAATGATGAAGCGGTCATCGAGGAACAAAAGCAAACCATTTGAGAATGCGAGCAGAAGAATATGGCCACTGTTGCTGTGCCTTCTGACAGAAGGCAGGAACTAGTAGGTCCCTCTTCACGTCTGGTAAATCCTGTAAAAATTGCATTCTAAGTTTAACACCTTCCGTACCGGAAAGAATCGCAGACACACAACAAATACACATGTTCAACTGTATGGGAACAAATATCCTTAAAAAAAAAAAGAATTAATTCAGTGGCTGAGAGTTAAAGTTTTTATTCACCTTTCCTGCGTAGACTGAACAGCCCACAAGTAGCAACAATTGCGAGGATCATTCTCAGGCTCTTGAAAAGTGACAGCATAGACAGGAATCCTCCCTCCTTCAAGCTGAGAGTGGTGCCTACAGGTTTAGGGGAAAAAAAAAGCAAAACGAAAAAGAAAAAAAAAGGTGAGCCTAGTGGCCCAAACACAGGTAGTTTCTCGTTTCTTGGACTACGTCAAGCATTGTTCTTCCTGACTTCTGAACCTTACTTGTACCTCCACACTCTACTCTTGCCACCTAATTATTCCTCCACTGTCTATTTATGCATCCAACAGCTTCTGGGGAGTCAGTGCAGATCTGCTGAAGGGAATCCCAACCAGAAGTTAGCCAAATATTTCAGGTGAGATTGCTCTTTCGGCCAAAGCTGACATGCAGGAAAGAATACATTTTTCAGGCACAGGTCAGCTATTGAGTTTTCATGTCTCACTAGTTTCACCCTGGACACTTTAGAGAATATCGGCACCAAAATCACATCACTGACATACTTCAGCCTTTCAATGGATGCCCCAGTTGCAGTAACCGGTTCTGAAAACCCCAGGAAGCATGCTTCCCACAATTCCTCAATCCACAGGCACAATAAGGAAAACAATCCTAGTCCACTGGGGAGAAGGCGGACCACTTCATCCAGGTATGACTGAAAAGTTATGTCAGAAGAGGATTTCTGAACGTGCCAAGATTATACTCATACTCATGTCAGTCCCTGAAAAAGTTCTCTTTACATCCACATACTTCCTTAAGCAACAAATCGAGAGCCCCGCACCTCCAGGCATGGCCAAGTGTAAAGGCCTACTTACTCTCTCTTCAAAGTTTTCATATTCCAGAGCGACAGGTAGCCATCCGAGAAACCCACAACGAGCTGGTTGCTTCTGCTTATGTAGCACAGGGCTGATACTGCTGTTCCGGAAGCATTTTGTAGTTGAAAACAGAGATGTCTCCCTTCGCTGGTCACAGTTTCTCTTCTTTGTGCAACTTCAGCAGGATTTTTAGTGACAACTTCTAGATCTACACACACAAAACCAAGCAATAAATGAATACGTTATGCCATTTAGGCTGCATTTTAGGCACTGACGTGACAACCCCTATCATCTAATGCTACCGTGCCAGGCAAAATAGCCATTTACGCAACACTTTTTTTTGCCATTTCCATTATGTATGTCTTTGAACAACATAAGAACTCTCGGATCAGACAAGTATTCTCACTCACGTTTGAAAGCTAGGTAAAAGCGTAACCTTCATAGACAAATTCTTCCTGGACTCTGAAAATCAGGAGTTTGTGCCTCGTGATGAAACTGTTTGAAGTGGCACCAATTGCTGAAGCTGCTGTTGTAATAGCCAAAACGGTGTATGCAATCTGAGTACACCTATTCGAGATTTCATTCATCCAAATGCATGGGTGTTGGTAAGTGGGGTTTATTTTAAAAAACAAGCCCAAAATTTGCCCCAAGTCAATTAACACAAGCAGAAGAGCATTCCCGGGAAACAGGGCTCCTCCAACACAACTTCCTACCAGGCGGCCGCACCGGCTCACGTGGCAAAATTCCTACACCTCTCTGGCAAGAATCATAGTGGCACAGGGATCTTGGCGGGAGGGGGCATTTACAACACTGCGAGGAGCAGTCAGACGCTCCCAGGTTTAATCAGGTCAGGACTATACGATGTCAAACTGCCACCTGTAACCAGTCGTCAGAAATGTCTGACACAAGGGTCTTCAAAGTGGGATGCATACTGTTTCGTTAGAAGACAGAAGTTTTCTTGCGTTTAAATTCATGTGGAAAAACTGCAGGCTTACCCAATGCTTCGATATCGTTCTGAGTGCAGGAGCAATCATCCAAACTAAGGTCAACCAGAAGCAGATGGCCAGCATCTGTAGCCACTGCTGCCACCCCAAAGAGCCATCGCAGACTCTGATGGAGGTGCTGAGTGCTCACGCTGGGTCCTCCGTGATTCGCTATGGGTTCTATAGCGGTTACCTACAGGAAAACTACAAGTTACTATTTGAGCTCTTTGACAAGCTCAATAGAAAAAGTAAATACAGGAGCATCAAAGCATTGTTTGCAATTAGATCAAGAAAAGAGACAAAGACAAAAAAGCCCCGTACAAAAACCTGTTACTGCCTTCCATTTACTAGATTTCCTGCGGGTAAGTGACTTAACTTCAACTTACATGGGGCATTCTATTAGTACAGCTTAGCAATTTCCATTTCCTACTTCGCAGTAATTAACTGGAGGAAAACACAGAAAATCAGTTATACGCAAGAAACTTTATCGTATTCAAGGGGCTTAAGACAGACAAACACAACTACATCGAGGTCTCCCACCGCTCACAGCCCACCAGCACCGCGATACAGTCTATGCCTTCTTTGACAAACGGGCGTTAGGATAAATCAGGGCTCGAGAGTCAGACGAGGCAGCGGCCAAGTTGCATGGGAGACACACCATTTCCATGGGAGCGAAACGTATTTAGAAAGCGTTGAAGGGAGAGACCAGCTTAGTAAAATTCACACTAGTCCGCATTTAGAAGAAAAGTAACAACCACATAAAGGAAAAGAAGCTTTAAATGCACACCAGCGCTTTCACGAATGTTGAGAAAAATGTTAAAAGCCAGCCTAAAGCAGCAGCTTCTCAGATAAAAAGGTGACTCCACCTAAAGGAGGAAGCGCACACTGCTCTCTCACGTGCCCAGCAGTCTGCACGCAACTGTCTCACAAGGCGAAGACAGACCTTTCAGCACACGTTGCAGCACATCCCAGGACAACACTGACTGCTAGAGCAGAGACACGAGCACACAAAGACTCCTGCGCTAAAGCTGCACGTATTTCTCTCTCTCAGTCACCCCAATACGAATGCTTACTACTAGTCATCACACTGTAGCATTACAAACAAACAAAACTCCACCTGTATTCTAGCAAGTCAAACCAAAGCAGCTGATGGAAAGCTGGCTAAGAAGTTAGTTAGTTAGTTGTTGCAGATTCTAAGATGATAAAAATGAATCTTGATCTTCTATTGACTGCCACCGATTCTTGTTTACATTAAGATAATGAGGCTAGGGGACACACATCATTTGAGTTTCTGGGTTACAGAAGACAGAAAACATCAGCAACATTACACCAGTGTGTCCCATCTACACAAACACACTAGTCAGAGAGCAGAGATTCAAGGACTGCAGGCTGAAAGGTGACCTCCCAACAATCTGTCAGATAACTCACTAGAGGCTCTTTTTTCCTCTCCTAAGTCAACAGAAAAATGTGTTCTCCTCAGCCTGCTTGCTAGGCTGAGATTCAAGGCAATGTGTCGAAGCCACTTACAGCACAACTATGGAATTCTGAGCCATTTTAAAGACGGTATTTCTGATGGAAATCAAGCAATTAGGGCCAAAAAAAGGTGCTTTTCAAGGCCTTTTTGTGGAAGGAGAGAATCGGGTAACTCTGTGCTCTACAATAAAACCAGAAAACTTGTTTTACTCTCAGTAAACTCCAACAATAATGGCACATTAAGCCCAAGATTTTACAGCAACACCGTCTTGACTGGATACTCTCAAGTGACAGGATGTTAACGCACGATAGAAAAAATACCTCCTACAAAGAGACGCTCCAAAGCTTGTCCTAAAACAGGCCTACGCAGCACCTAACAACATCAAAGCTTCGTTTCTCCAATTAAAAGGTACCTACCCTCCCGGGAAGAACAACTGCTTTAACCACTCTTGAGAGTCCAAGGTCGTACAGACAGAGAACACTTCCCTCTGCGTCTTCCAACCCAACCAGCAGTCCAGTTCTCTTCTCCCAGGAAAACTCCTTCACCACACGAACAGTGGGAGGCTGTTCATTGACTCCACTGAAACGGTACGCAGAGAGCCGCTCTCCTGTCACACAGTTCACCACCTCAAGGTGAGGACCACGTGCCAACCACGCCAGGCCGTTTCTCCCTGTGAGAGAAAAGAAAGAGGACTGAAGCAAATGTCCAACGGAAGACTGAAAACAGCTGAAAAAAAATCACAGTGCCTGCCCCTTTCCTTCAATAAACGTACCTAGCAGAGGAAGACCGACCTACCTCATTCTAGTCAATGATTCAAAATCACCCGTTGAAATCCCCAAGCAATCCCTCCTAAAATTAACCACCTTGTTATTTTGCATTTGTACTTGTCATTCCCGCACCGAAGAATCTGGGTTGTTTGGGATAAAGATGACAAGGTCCTGATCGACAGCCTTTATACCATATTCGCCTTGGTTTTGCTAGAAATGATCTAAACGCATATGGGAATACAAGTCTTAGAGCGTAGAGGAAGAATCGAAGGCATTTTGTTTCACTGAACTACTGCCAGCCCAAAGGAAGTATGAGCTCAATTCCTGCATTTACACTCAGGTAGATAGATTCCACCTGGTCTTAACAGAAGCCTAGACCTCCAGATAGGCACCCAGCTCTACTGTCACATCACCTGGAAAGTCCACTTCAAAGTTTAACTATACTCACGTTTTAATATTAGCATTTGTCATCGCTGAAGCACCCTTTTTGTTCTCTCTCTCTAAACAGGATGCCTCTTAACAGCACCAACCTGACACAGCTGATACGATGACCTGAGGCTTCAGGTAGCCTCCAGGCAAGAACAGCTTTATACCGAGACCAAATTTAAAGGAAAATGCTCACCTCCAGAAAACCTCCCGCACAGCACAGAGCCGAGGGTTCCCTCATCTTCCCCAAGTGCCTGAAGAGTCACCTCTGGAAACTGCAGCAGACTGCTCGTTACCTCAGCTGTTAGGTCTTGCATTCTTCGCTGTAAATACAGGAAAAAATTGCACAACTAGACTCACGTCAGCCAGAAATATTCTTGAGAGTGACAGAAGTTTCATCAGTATGCAGTGAAAAATCCCCTAGACATCACCTCTAGCTCTTTTCCTTGCAAATAATGGCACTCGGGAGACTTTTTGCTCTCCCGGCAGAGCAAAAGGAGAATCCTTTGCTTTTCTGATGCCTGTGAGATCACCAACAAAAAGTGACCCAGACGTATCCACAGAGAAATAACAGGAAAAAGCCCAATACACTGAGTTCAAGTCTACTCACACAGGTTAGGAAGATGGGAGCTGTGAAAAATCAGATTTTAAAAAGCTTCTCAGTAACAGGTACAACTTTCCATTTGTCCTTTCCCTTGATTTCGTACTTTACCCTTTGTTACTTATTGTCAGTTGTCTTCTAGCAGCCAAAATTACCATTGGCCTTCACCTTAGGTACTTATGACTTCCAAACTATTTCCAAAGAAAGGAGCGTACCACGAGTCACAGGCTGAGGATAGATTTTTGCATTAAAAAGCTCCAAGAAGAATAAACATGGAGAAATTACATGTTCAAGCAGAATCACATTCAGCCAAGTCAGGGTTCAGGGACGTCAGTTTTGACTGACGGTAGTACCTGAAAATCCGTTTCAAGGGCCAACAATGCAATGGGCTTACTGACGAAAAAGCTAAAAATATGGCCAGCCGCAGCTGAAGAGATGGTTTCACAAAACATGCTGACTTCCCTGCCACCAAAAGAGAGGACTTGCCGCCGCCTCCCATCTCTCCATCTGCTCCTTTGTTCTACTACCGTACTCCTGTGGCTCACCTCGCACTGCCTTAACAGTGCCTTAGAGCACTTTAGGAGCCAAGTTCACTCCCTGAGCAGGCAGGAAACTCACCCAGAAAAGCAGGTGGTGTTCCACCAGCTTCGAGAGCTCAACTGCCTTGCAGAGACAACCAGCAAGCATAAGAGGTGGCACAAGGAAGGAGGCAGGACCACGCATCGGGAAGAAGGAGAGGGAATTTGTCCATCTCCTTTTTGTGGCAGTCAGCCCGGGCTGCTAGCTCATACCCGGGTGAAACGGCACACTCAGTTTGCAGGGAGGGCTAAAAACCCCTTCACTTTTAGAAAGGACACCACCCAGGACACAGTCAGGCATCTTTTAAGGCAACTTTTAACTCCCTCTTGCACGGAGAGACTCCCTAGCTCTCTGGGAAAGGCTGCAGCTGACAGGCGTCGTTCTTTCATTCCGCCAGAGGTGGAAGCTAAAGTGATTTCAGGGAAGGGTTACTTGGCGATCAGAGAACGGACAGCATTGTGTGACGCTGTTCAGACGACATTTTCTAAGGAAACGGGACAAAGAGTGGGAAGAAGAAGCCAAAGAAGAAGAAGAAATGGAGGAAAAACTGAGTTCTTTTGAGAAAAACAGCTGCCACTTTGTTAAAAAACAGCTCAAGGACACAACTACAGAATTACAATAATTTATAAAAGTTATACCAATTTTTGAATTGTTGTTAGTGACTGGTTCCATGACATTTTCCCCAGAGAAACAGGAAGCAACTCACAAGCACTGGAGGAGCAGCAGATGGAAAAGTCACTTTCTGCACTCTCGTAGTCGTCAGGTTCAGTGAATTTGCACTTTGCCGGATTTTACTCCTGCAGAAAGAGGATTTAGCGAGTGAGTGAGCAGGTGATTTAGGGAGTACCACCGGGTCAGGTCTTTCCCGCTTAGGCAGAAAGCCTCCCCGCTCCCGGCGGTTTAGGCAAAAACCCTACATTTCATCCAAGCCCTAAGCTGTAGTCTAAAAAGCCACCAGCGTGACAGAGACGGTCTGTACCAGAATCCTACAATCGGCCTTATTTCACTCAAGTGCAGCCTACAGATTGTCTTGCCGAGTTTGTGCAGATGCTCCACAAGCACAAAGCTACAGCAGAAGGTGAGACGAGGAAAGCATTTCAGCTCTCTACCCCAACAGCCCCCAACAGCGAAGACCCTGTGTCTGATGCAGACCACAGATGTGACATCCCTCTCCATGAAAAAACAAACAAAACCAACACAGATCAGAACTTGACGCTGGAGCCACTTTACCCAGCTACCTCCTGCGGTTATTCCCCAACACGACTATACTTCCCTTCAAGAGTTGCAGTCCCCGTCTACCGTGGCGAAGCTCGCAGCAGTTCCCAAAGGCACTTCTGAACTTACGCTCTTTTTTACCTTGCTCGGTGCACCTGGACAGACAGACGTAGGCGCTGAGTGTCTCAGGACAGAACATACACGCAGCCTTCCCAGCACAGGGAGACAGTGGTGAGCAAGGCACTCCCAGCACACCACACCGCTCGCCTCTCCCAGCACGAATTCCAGAATCCCAGCACCAATTCCAGAATCCCAGCATCACAATGAAGAGAAAGGCCTTCCAGAATCACTGGAGGTCCTCTGGTCCAGCCCCCCTGCTCAGGCAGGGTCACCTACAGCAGGCTGCCCACGACCGTGTCCAGGCGGCTTTTGCGTATCTCATTCTGAAACATACTTTGACAAAGAGCAACCTGACAAGCCCAACTGCAAATGCATTTGCAACACGTGCAACAGGCCCGGCTTGTTGGTGACTCTCTCCTGCCAATTTAAGGCTTCTCTCCACCACACAAGTCAAGCAATACCACACCAGCAAAGCCTTGTCACCATTAGTTCTCTAAAACTGTATCCGACAGCTTCCTAGGTAGAAGGCACAAAATTAACAGAAGCCTGATTATGTTCGTTTCACTGTCTTAACAAAGCAAACCCCAGGCAGATCAATGCAGGAAAACCAGTTGATGCAGCAGGTGAACAAGAAGCTGTCCTCAGCAGAACAGGGTACGGTACTGTGTGCCCAAACGCCTGTGCCAGCTGCCAGCCAAGACCGATACAACCATCCAGAGGGAGCACCTCAACGACCCCGGTTAGCCATACACCCCACACAGGGCTCAGCATTCCCGACAGAATTAAGTCCCTAATTTTTATCAAACCCCCATCATTTTATCAAACATGATCAGGAAGCAATTATTAGATCTGAAAGACTGACGCCACGCTTCCTTTCTATTGGCAGAAGTTCCAGACCTGGAGTCACGGTTTATTAAGGAAGGGCAGAGAGGGGCGTGAGTAACAAATCTTAAAGATGACAAAAAGGGGAAAACATCAGACTCAGAAGACCAGAGGTTCATGGATCTGGCCGCAATGCCCGTTACTGGGAAACTCGCCTGAGCCACAGCAACGTACTGGTGCTCCCACTCCTTCCAGGCTTCCTCCGGACGGGACTCCCACGTGGCCTGTGTGCTCCGGATCCGCCACTCATTCCCAGCCAGCAGAAACTCTTCTCCCTCCTGCCTGCAATAGCCTTACTTACACTGGGTTTGGGCTTTTGTCTTGATCAGCACTTGATAAGGGAACTGACTCTGAGCAACTGGATGTGCCCACGCCAGTGCTGCACATGAGGACAGGGACCATTTCTCAAAGGCAGAGCTGTCTTCTTTTCTTCTCAAGTTTTTAAAAGCAATGTGTCTGTGGAGAAAAAAAACAAACAGAACACCTTTGAAAAAAAATCCCAAGTCACAGATATTAAGTACTACTCCTGTATCGCCAGGCAGAAATGCAGCGGTGCTGCTAAGATGCCTTAATAGAGCAGAGCACCAGCTGGCCAGCAGGCAGTAAGGGGAGAGCAGCCGCTGTCAGGGAGCGCCCACCCCAGACAAGGCTTCTGGGGGTCTTGGTTCACATGGGCCTCATCTCCGGGTCAGATGGAGTCCTAATTCAGACACAACAAGGGGGCTGCGTTCATCGGCACGTGAAAGCAATTCAGCTCTTTGCAGGACTGAACTGGTGCGGGAAACGTTCAATCTTCTGCTCCTGATATCTCCTCGTAGCCAGGCAGCTGCAGCCACGCGGTCACGGAGCCATGAACCGCGTTGGGACAGCAGACATCTAAGTGCCTGAGCTCTTTTCAGGGGAGCTGGAATAAGAAGGAATAATTAGTGCTGGAGTCCCAGCGAAAGCCTGTCTGGAAGGACTGCAAAGAGGGCCGTTTTCAGTTCTGAGCCCCAGAAAGGCCAGGAGGAGAGAGGGAACCTCCTCTTGCAGAAGGAGACGAGGGACTGGGGAAGTGGCCGGGAAGCAAACTGCTCCTGGGCAGGAAGGAATAGCTCTGTGTGGCACTGTCGCTGGGATCCGGCATCGGGAAGCAGAGACAACCAACGCCTGGCAGCAGGGGTCATCTGTACGCTCTACGTTTCAACTCTGTGCTGCATTGCCGGGAGAGAAAGGGAAGGAAAGAAGCTGAATTAAGTCACGCACACGAGAGAGACCCAGAATTCTCAGGAAAAAGAGCTACCTCCGTCACATAACTTAGCTGTCAAAATATACGCCGTGCGTTAATAAGAATACAGAATAAGCTCTTAATATGCTGCCCTCCCTTATTGGCACATTCACCCTTTCCTTCCTCCTCAGCTGTCAGTCACTTTGAGCTGGTATCTCTTCTCATTTTGCCCAGCACCTGACCGCAATTGGCACCGAGACCAGAGCGGGAAAAACTATGAAAGTGTGCCTTTCAGCGTATCGTCAGGTTGACAGAGTTCCTTCGTAACAGAGGTCTGCTGGAGTCTCGGCTGCAGTCTGTGAGCGTATCAAACGTATTACCTGCCATTGGGTTTTGAAGGAGGTTTTTAAAATTAGTTTTAAACCCTACCAAAAATGAGATAGGGATTAACATGGAAAAGATGACCATAAAGTCCTTAAACATAAAAGAAGAATCCTAGTGTCTTAGCAATCTGGCTATAAACTAACTCTTTTTAGCAGGTTAGCAATTTAGGAGAAAGAGAGACAGACAGATGAGAAGACAGAGGTGGGTTTTGTCAAAGTGAATACTGAAGGTGCTCAAATCCTGGTAACTCTGCCTTACGCTAGCACCAATGTAAAAAAAACCCTCAAAACCACGTCGATGGTATTGGTACAAGTAACAGTTGAAGAATCTGTCCTTAAATTTGTTCAAAACAGTAAGAAAGTTAGCATTTGAAGAAACTCAGGTAAGCTGTTTGAAGACTGTCAGCATTTACAGTCAACATTTTCACACGTGCACGTTTTCTATTTGTATTCTTCCATCTTTCATTTGATAGTACTTGCTTTAAGAAAAAATACCTCTTCAAAGGTGCTGGAGTATACAGTTAATTCACCCGAGACAAAGAGGACCCTGTGGGGGTTTCATCTTATTTAGGAATGCAACATCTGGTGCACAGGACCAACAGTAATCGCGGATTACAGGAAACAAAACTACTTGTTTTATAATACTGCCTCGCTTTATGTAAACAACACGGCGTTTATATAAAACAGGTGCTTATAGTTTTATAGCTGCATTTATCTCTATTTAGTTAAATTTTTCCAAATATGCAGAGAACTCTTGCAAAAGAAGCGGGGTTTCAATCTCTAACGTAGAAAGCGAGAGATCGATTTTGTGTCAGCCACGTTTCTGTTCTGAAAACAGAAATGGTCTCCATTTGAGTGATGCATTAATAGTGCTACGAATCTTTTAGAATCATAGAATGGTTTGGGTTGGAAGGGACCTTAAAGATCATGTAGTTCCAACCCCCCTGCCCTGGGCAGGGACACCTCCCACTAGGCCAGGCTGCTCAAAGCCCCATCCAGCCTGGCCTTGAACGCTTCCAGGGAAGGGGCATCCACAGCTTCCCTGGGCAACCTGTTCCAGTGCCTCACCACCCTGACAGTAAAGAATTTCTGCCTGATATCTCATCTAAATCTACCCTCCTTCAGCTGTAAACCGTTACCCCTCATCCTATCGCTACACTCCCTGATAAAGAGTCCCTCCCCATCCTTCCTGTAGGCCCCCTTTAGGTACTGGAAGGCTGCTATAAGATCTCCCCAGAGCCTTCTCTTCTGCAGGCTGAAGAACCCCAACTCTCTCAGCCTGTCTTCATAGGAGAGGTGCTCCAGCCCTCGGATCTTCCTTCTTAACCCCCTTTTTTCTTCAAAAAAGGAGGACAACCCAGAAAAGAGAAAGAAGGAATGTACTACAAGAGATGAAACAGCTTGGCCAGTGTTACGGCAGAGCAGCCGGGTGGCTCAAGCAGCAAAACGATGCTCTTAGGTCCAGGCAGCACCCACACACTTCAGCCAACATGCCCAGAAGGGTCACGTTAAGAGAGCATAAAGGATGATTTTCAAATTACAATGAGCAAAAAAGAAATCAATGTACACAGAAAACTAAGATTTGTTAATACGGAAGCAAAGCGACCTCATTACCTGGTCATTATAGATTTCCAGCACGTTGAAAGTGTTCTGTAAAGACAAGAAGTAATTAGAAGGTAAAACAGACAGGCAACAAACAGCAAAAGCTAGGCTCTGTATTTCAGCAGCTTAAACATTAAGTTTCTGCCCCATGACTTTTCTCTTCTCCCTGTTGCTTATTCCGTGTGCCTGCACTTTCAACAGAACCAAAGCAAGCACCGTGAGCTGCGCTGGAAAACCCGTGATTTCAGCAAAAATCCGGTACTGGGAAACCACTCTTAGAAATCCTTTTGCTCTGAAACAGGATATTTCACCACATCATTCTAGTAAGAAGCCATTTGCTACAGATAGGAGGGTTTTAAAAAATTTAAAACGGTGTTTAAATTTTAAGAGAAACTAAGGGATTTTATATCTTCAACATTTCCTACTAAAACTGTTTTCTCTTACCAGAGAAGACTTTCTAAACTCCATCGTAACATACGTTTCAATACACCATTTTATTGTATTTTTGTTGTATTTTCCCCTAGCCAAATGTGCACGAGGAAACCGCTAGCAGACCTCAGGGTGGGCTAGCCAGTGAGCAGGAGGAAAAGCCATCTCTGGAAAGATGCGGTGTCTCAGCCAGAGGTCAGAGACGGAGCCCAGAGTTGGGGCACAGACGACAGCTGGGCTCAAGGCTCTGCTGATCCTCTGGGGCTCTGCAAATGTGGCTGCGTGGGGGAACCTGCAGAGTGACAGCATGCCTCTGGTGTCACTCGTGAGCTTCAACTGCAACAAGCCAGAGAGGCGGCTTTCTGGGAGCTGCCCCAGTGCAAGATGGCAGGTGGTAAAGGCACGGCCCCGTCTCTGGCAGCCTGCGTAGCCAGCCGCGTTGCTGTCGTGCATGTGTGTGGTGCACCCTCAGCCTTGCTACTGGCCTGACCTGCAAACGGGAAAGCAGCAGCCGCATCCAAGGGTCTGGGACAGAGACACCCCCAGGTCTGGGGTGCACCAGGCCGGGCTCCTGCCGCCAGGAAGGACGAAGCCCCGGCTCAGCAGATTTGTAACAACCCTTCGCTACTTGGCAGACACCGGCATCAAGCTTTAAGCTTCGCAGTATTAAGTTCACCAATGCCAAAAAGAAACCTGTTCTGTACCAGGAAGACTACGGAGAAGTAAATGACTCGTGAGACCCTATGGATTGGTTTCTGCCCGTAGCTTGTTTTCCCCACCAGAAATCAACAACAAAGCTATTTACGAGTGGTTACACGGGAACTGATGAAATTGCAGCAAACAATTTTATTGAAATAACAAGCCTGAGAGTAGTGTTCCACGAGGGGAAGTTCTGATGGGGGATTAAACTGCTCGGTTATCCTCAGACATATTTGCACACCGGGCATATTCTTGCAATACGATCCATGGCTTTATCCAGTGCACTTCCAAAAGGAGAGACGAATTTTATTTCCACCGGTGGAGGTGACCAAGAGCCTCCTTTTCTTGTGGTCCTGAAAAGAAAGAGAAGTATCAAATTGATTTTTTGATTACCAACAGTATTCAGTAGAGGAAAACGTTTTGCAATGTTGGAATTACAAAATCGATGCCAAAGAATTATTTATGGGCTTCTTTGAAGATAGGGTCAAGGCAGAAAACATAGAGAAACAAGCTTCCTTTTGCTTTCGTTCCTTACCAGACTGTCCCAAGCATTCTCACTCAGTATTCGCGTGAGCTTTTTGAGCGCCCCCACGCCCTGATTTTAAGAGGCAACTCTCCCCAGACGGTTTTCCAGAAGGAACCGGAAAACACGGCCAGAAACAAGACGTTCTCTTTACTCGTCGTCTGACCCACTCCTGCCTTCTATGGGGAACTAAAGACCGTAAGAGCGTGGTTTCGTAAGGTGGAATGACAGGAGAGCACGCCATCATTGCAAAGAGTAGCACCCACTTGGCCTTTCCTAGCCCCTCCCTCTTCTGGTTCCAATAGAAAACTGAACCGTGAAGTGGGGAAAACGGTGCCCAGGAGACCAGCAAGCTGGACAGGCTCGCAAAGTCAGAGCAGAACTGTACCGCCAAGGGAGGAAGAGCAAGTGAGGTGGCCAAAAGCTGAATCGCTACCGCTGTTTCTTAATGACTGCAAGCTGGCTCTGTTCAGGGGAAGAGTGGGATTCTTTCCCCTTCTCAGACACTTTTTCAAGCATTTCATGAAGAAGTTTCGCACTTTTCTCATTTTGCTCAGCTATTGTCTTAGTCATTTTCTCCACCGCCTCCGGGCCGGAGCCGTGGCGTTTGCCGGGGCCCGTGTGGGGGCAGCCCATGCCGCTGGCGGCGGTGTCCCTACGGCCGGGCCGTGGCTTTGGCCTGTATGGGCGGAGGCGTGGCTTTCGCCGGGGCCTCTGGGCGGCGCAGCCGCCGTGGGCCTGGCCGATGCCGGGGCCGGTGGGGGGCAGCCGATGCCGCTCGGGCTGGTGTCGGGGCCGGTGGCGTTGTTTGTGCCTGTGTTGCGGCTTGGGCAGTCACCTGAGTTGTTTGAGTTTCTGCTGTAGCTTTCCGTGGGGGGGTTGTCTGAATTCCTACTGCAGCTTTCGGTGGCAGGGCTGCCCGAGTTTCTGCTGTCTTCGGCTTTGGCCCCGGGGTCTGAGTAGCAACATCACATGTCACATCATACTCACTCCTGCACCGATATTTAACAATAAACCAGCCCTGCAACACACTCGGGAAAACCGACAACAGGATCACGTACGAATGAAAGTAACCTTCACTCTCGAAACGGCCCGAAGGTTTCTCATCCCGATTCTGTTACTGTCGCTTTGGCATCATCACCGAAGGGCAAAGTCAACTTTCCCCAGGTACGACCAAGAGCGTAATGAGGAAAAGAATCCATCCCGAAAGTGTAATTAGGAAAAGCCTCCATCACGACATGCCCAAGATAGGCAGGCAGAACCGTTATCCAAGCAATTATTTTATACCTCTGAAGGCAAACCCACGCCAACGTGGCACGCTTAGACCACCGCGTCCAAACACAAACGAGAAACAGGCCATGCAATATATTTGACCGCTTAAACCCCACTGCATCCATTAACTTCATACAAAGCTCTCTAAAGGCACGATACCAGATTTCACGTAAGACCGACATGCTGTGAACTCTCTGTTCTCCCTGAACAAGCTGGAATTCAAACTATTCAGGCAATCTATCAGAGCTGCGTTCGTGCCCCACGTCGGGCGCCAATAAATCTGTCGTGGTTTTGGCCGAATTGGCCAATGGCCGGCGACAGATGCTCCCCCCCAACCTCTCGTACACGGAGAGGAGGAGGAGAGGTAGAGAGAGATTTACGAGCTTAGGAGAAACTAAACTGCTTTCATGAAATCCTAATAATAAAATAAAAAGGGAAAGAATGAAATAGATACAGTCCATACAAAACTGGACGAAGCTCCCAGGATGACGTCACCGCACAAACCTCAAATCTCAAATTCTCCTAATTCCGAGTGTTCCTGCAGGCAGGCAGGTGACGTTACAGAAGGCCTAACATAGCCGTTTAAGACCAAATGCAAGTCTGCCATTCTGATTTGCAGTTCCAGTTCTCAACGTAAGCAGTTTGAGCAAACTCTATAAAACTGCAAGTGTAATCACGGTCTGTAAAGCCTTTAACTGGAAAAATCACTAACTACAGCCCACCTTACTCCATCAGTCCACGTGGGGTTCGAGTTCTCCTTCCTGGAAGATATTCTGGGTTCCTTTGCTCGTAGAGGAGGGCGAACTGATCATCCCGGAGATGCAGAGGCGAGCTGCTAGGGGTGCGGTGCGAAGGCTGGGTCTGAGAAAGGACTCAGGAGGAAAAAAGACAAGATCCTGGGAGGGCACGTAGCCAGGACAGCTGACCCAAACTGACCAAAGGGATGTTCCATACCCTCTGCCGTCTGCTCAGCTACAAAAGCTAAGCGAGAGGAGGAGGGCTGGGGAGCATTCCTTATTACAACGCTTGTCTCTGAAAATTACTCTGAGGTGTAAAAAGCTCTCCGTCTCCTTCAGCTGCATCACATTCAACAATGTTTATTGACAGTCAAACAACATGCTGACTATGACTCTGGAGAATCCTAGCTGTATGGACGATCGCCCGACGGATGTCCTTCACTTTATCCTGGCGTTGCCGGTGCTGCTTCTGAGGTTGGTGACTTAAGCGCACTATCTTCCACCACCTACAGTTAAAAAAAAGCCTGTTAATGCAATAGTCATTACCAAACAGACTGACTTCACACTCACACAGATGAAACTGAGGACAGTGAAATGCCGCTTTTCCTTTCAGATCACTGCTGGGTGTAAAGTCAGAAACATACAGTGTACTCTCTGCTACCGATGACAGCCTCTGTGTTTAAGGGACGGAGAAGAGAGTGTTCAGTGTACGCCATCGCGTGCCCCGTTTCTGGTATTTCTGTTCCTGACTACGATTTGCCACCACTCCTGGACAAAGTGAGCAGTTTTACAATGCGAGCTGTAGCCACAACTGGCAGAAATCATCCCATTGCAGTACTTCCTGCACTGACGACAAATGCCCACACGGCGACCCACTCTGCATCTAACAGGGTAAAAGGCAGCGATGAGAGAAAAGCTGAAAGTTCCAGTCGGCAACACTTTGTCAAACTGGCCAGCCCTCACATCCGACAGCTCAACCCTGCACTTCAAGGAACCGCTTGGACTGCCTGAGACAACACAGTATATTCTAAATAGCTCCACCTCGTCTTTTCCCGTTCCCTGTGCTGAGCAACTATTCGTTCCTTCTAGATCCACGTGAAGATACTCGGGGTTTTACGGTGAGAACAAAAGCAGTAACCGTTACTTATTTCCAGGGACTCGGATGGTCGGGATAATTGAATCCACGTGTAAAGACCTTTGCCCAGCCCTCTAAGTTGCAGTGCTAGCCAACAACGGCAGAAGGAAGCAGCCCCTCAACAGCAGTCTCCATAGAATCAGCTTATTTTCTTGCCTCCCGCCTCGTCAAAACTTGCTAAAGCGATGTATTATTAGCAACACGCCATGCTTCAAAACTAAAGTCAAGAAATACTAGTCTGCGTAAACTTTCCTTTTATGCTTACAAATCTACGAACAAGAAAGCAGTAAGCAGTTTGTCCTAAATTCAGTGAGGGCCCACAAGCCAAAACCAGGCGCTTACATCTACATCAGTACCCACCAGTTATAACGAAAGCAGAAACACCTTCACTGCACTGCTACGGGAATGACTGCGGAAGCTTTGTGACCTGCTGCCTTCTTCCCAACCCAAATTTTCCATTGACTCCCATGAGGGATTTGCGTATTCCCAAGTCCAGCCCCGTCTTCTCTACAGTGTTGTCCTAAATCCCAAAGCCGAGACGAGCTGAATAAGTGAATGCATCTAAGGTCTCTTCTTGTTCCTGTCTCTAGTGAGGGACTGGCGGGTGCTGTTGAAACCCAACTGCTTGCTCTCCTGTTTGGATCTCAACAGGTCCCATTTTAGAAACATCCTCAATTTTAGAAACATCCTGCTGAAGAAACAGCACGTTTAGCAGCTATAAAAACGACAGCATCTTTAAAATCCACCTTGTGAGAAACCGGTTTTCTCCTTCATTCCTGCCCAGGATTCTTTAATTCTGGACAATATTTTCGCCAGAAAATTTGGTCTTCGACGCACATTTCCTGCTTTAGCTTGTTTTCTTACTGGAGTTAATGGCTTTGGTCTTGAGACTGGAAAGCAAGAGGGGGAAAATTTCAGCCTGGTGTCATCCAAGTGACAGGGAATTCTCCCCTCTATTTCCCCCCGCTACAAGTTACCTTCTCTTGAGGCCAGTGCAGGCAAATGGTAAAGCTTGGCTCTCTCTACGGCCAGCTGCCTTTCAATTCGTGGAAGGATCTTGCCATATTGGGCTAATAGAGAATTTCTGGCAACTGCTCTGTCGGTCAAGCGATGATCGCCGTCGTTCTGATGAAGGAAAAGCGGAAAGCAAAAGCTTAACTCATTACAAGAAGTTCATTGCACAGACCTCTCCGTGCTATTTCGCATTAGTGAGCAGATTTCCTCTACGGGTGTGGGAAAACACCTCCACTGCACAGAACAGCGGCAAGTTCTACCCATCCGCACACACCGATTTCACCTGGTACTTTTAGCAAAGTGGAAGGAAGACTGGAATAGCAACAGAGCCTACAACTTGAAGTTAAAACAATGCTGGCACTCTGCAGAACCTTCTTCTGATACGCCTGTTATCACCTGCAATTTTCTGATATCACCTGCAATTTGCTAACGACTTACTACATAGCAGGCTTTCCCTTGTTCTTCCTGAAACGCCAGTGCCCTGAATATATGGGACAACTGGAAATTACCCTGGACAACATGATGTGAAGATTAAAACAAGCAAGAAAAAGCGACCTACGCACACCACCTGGCCGCATGACAGTTTTCAAATGCAGGACCTACGACTTCCAAACCACCTTAGAAGTTTGAGTCACTGGAAAACTATGATTCCAGAAAACAGCAAACGCGTCACAAATCCAGAACACAAGTTCACGCTTACCATAAGATTGACATTCATGGATTGATTCAGCTCCAGTGCTGCAATGTAGTTGGCACGCTGCAGATGGTAGACTAAAAGGAATTCTTGATTCTGAACACCAGCACTGGTCCTTAAAAACTTCTCCAAACACTCCTATGAGAAAAAAAAAATCATTCCAAAAATCTGTTATGGCTCTGCCTTTTCTCTTTTCAAAGAGACAATGAACATTTTTCCTTGCTCCCACTTACTTGTTCGGTGTCTGTGAAGGGCAGCTTCAGCAAGTCTTCCATCAGGCCCATCTCCCGGCACATTTCGTACATGTGTTTTAAGAGGTCTTCTAAGTTTGCCTGAGCGGCATGTTGGTGCAACAGACCCCAAGCCTCCACCATGCACCTGTAATTAATGTTTCACACGTAAAGGCATGTTAATAGCATAACCAAAGAGATGCCCCAAGAGTCTTGTACTCAAAGTTTAAAGGAAACTTAGGGGATGATGATTTCTATTCTTTGTTCTCCATTTTCACAAGATTTGCGTGACAAAATGGTGGGGTATATTTCTTTACCTATTGGAGAGCAACACAGTGAGGAGAAGCTGCACTTCCCCGCTGCTTGCCGTGGGTGGCCTCATCAGCTGGATGTATCTGAGGGCTTGCCCATGCTCCCCTTGGCACAGGAGGGACTGAATAATTCTCTTGTGCTGCCATGACGCGGTTTTGATTGTAGCGGGATGAAAGAGCAGGGCCAGTGAATTCTGTACAAGTTAGAGATCGGGTTTTAAAATCATTTTCTAGATTATAGCTTTGTACTGCCATGTATCTCTAACTCAACTCTACCATACTTACTTCGTAATCATTGTGATCTAGAAGCCAAAAACCTTCAACAAGCTTAACAAGTCCCCAAGGCATGCCAAAGGCAGTTGCAAAGGAGTCGACTGAAGTCTCTGTCTCACTCGGAAAGGAACGCTTGATATCCAGCAGCAAGTAAATTGTCTGACATCAGGTATCTCATTAAGGCTAATCAGTTTGTAAGACCAAAAGTTTATCACATTACCTTTAGAAAAACATAATGAAGTAAGAATATAAAAGTGGTAGGAAGCAGAAAATACATTCAAAACATTGGAGCATCCAACGCTCAATTATTACAGCAAATAAATTCCACAGCTGGGTTTTTCCCTCATGTCCAGCGTCTATAAAACAGTGTAAATTGTGGCATCCTTACAGTACAGCTCAGCTCCGAATGATTAAAACTGGATTTAAACCAGTATGCGGGTCACTCATTGGTAGCGTCATTTTCTCTTTCTGACGTCCGTTTTTAGGGACATCATCTAACAAGACAGCTCTGGGCTATAAGCGTTTCTAAGCCCCTTGCTCTCTAGGCTCCCCTCGCGGGTTAGGCAACAAACAGCAAAAGCAAGGCTGTGTATTTCAGCAGCTTAAAAATTAAGTTTCTGCCCCATGACTTTTCTCTTCTCCCTGTTGCTTATTCCGTGTGCCTGCACTTTCAACGGAACCAAAGCAAGCACCGTGAGCTGCGCTGCAAAACCCGTGATTTCAGCAAAAATCCGGTACTGGTAAACCACTCTTAGAAATCCTTTTGCTCTGAAACAGAAATTGTTTTATAACCCATCATGGGTGTTTTAGAAAATTTTAAACGGTGTTTAAATTTGGAGAAAAACTAAGGACAAATGTTACGAAACAGGTCGGCGACCAACACTGAAGAACATTTATGTGCATCCCCTGGAGGTGTAATAAAAATAACTAGAAAGGATACAATTGCGTGTTTGCAGTTTTCTTCAATGCTTTCTATCAAATAGAGATCCAGCAGTGCCTGAAATGAAAAATTAAAAGTTCTGAAAAACGCCTGTCTTCCCTAAATCATTGGCTTTTGGGTGGGGTTTGGCGGGGAGGGCGGCCGTTTGTTGTTGTTCTCAGTGAACAGGACACTCACATGCAAACTGGCAGGCGGGTATTTCCCAGTTCCTCCTGCATCTCTCCGCCACAGCTTCTCCACTTGGTCTCCTAACTGGGAAACCATTCCATCAACCATCAAGCAGTCCGAGTCCCATTTTCCTCTGGAACAAAAGGTAGCAAGGATTTGGACAGAGTTAAACACTAATTCCAGCCTCCCGGTGTAACGGCTTTCCTCCAGTCTTCTGCTGACTGCAGCCCTGCCCTTTCATCTCCCGATGGCACAAAGCAGAAAAAGGACACTAGAGGCTCTGTGCTTCGAAGGAACACACGAGCCTGTATGTAAGTTACTTGAGAAGTAAGCCAAGGAAGATGAACTTTGAAGTCAATACCTCTTACCCTGCAGCTTCCACCTTAACTCACCTTGCAGCCTCTTGGTCACAGTGCCATCGCCAAAGCTTGGTCAGCTCTTTATTCAGTTTTCAGTACAATTTCCAAAGAAAAACCTATTATCGGCTAATCCAAGGCATGCCGCCTATGTGCTAGGCAGCTAGTCCAGGAAAGAGAGCTGACGTTAGCAAGTGACTTCTATCCGACAGCCAGCAGAGTGCGAGGCGTGCCAACTCCATGTAACTCCAACCATCTTACGAAATCACACCACGTACTTGGGAGAAGGGGACTTAGGCCAATACAGTTATGACCCTCTATTACCAGTCAAGGACGGAGATGATTGTTTGTTAAAAAACACGCTTTCTTCTGCTTCCAAAACAATTGTTCTGTGAACACCCTGCTTTGCTGAACTGGAGGTGACTGATCCTGTCCTAATCACATGGCCTTTTTCAGTAGTCAGAAATTATACACATTAGCCAATGAATAAAGTAGACTCCCGAAAAATGATGATACCAACCAGTGGTACTAAGCAGAGGTAGATAGCACCGTTTTAACACAGGAAAGTAACCTCTCTGTTCAACAGAACACACGTGTCACTGAAGTCAAGAGTATTGCTGGCAGCGGCATTACGCATAGCCCATGCAACTGTTGAGATAAAAGCCATTCCCTTCCACTTCTGAATTTGCCATGGAAGTGTTCTAGAGTCTTCCTCTAGCTCTTACCTTGATAAACGCTCAAGTTTCTGTTGCTGACCAGTATAGTAGCTCTCAATCAGAGGATAATTGTAGAAAGGTCTTGACAAACACGTATCGTCATCTACAGGCAACAAAGTAGAAGCAAGTTAAAGCAGTCATATCACACTTGTAAACGAAAATTTTTGCCTAAAGAGACAGAAGATCGTACAAGCTAAGCATCAAGAAGCCTCCAACTCTGAAAGAAGCCAATCCTCTTTCTGCCTTTGCTAAAAGAACTCTAAGAGACAAGACTCAATTCCTTCTTGCCCCAAGTGCCGTTTCAAGGTTACAGTTCACGCAGCATTCACAACATGTAGGGTAAGCTGAAGTTCACTATAAAAAAAACCACCCAGTTCTCAAAGGGAATGGTTTTAAAACCATTGTTTAAAACAATTGTTTGTGAGACAATTAAGGCTGGCAATGGAATTTCTAATCCATCCAACTAAAGAAGGATTTCCAAGGTGTACTTTCTCCTCAAGCAACTGATAGAAAGTTCAAAACATGCAGGTAATGCTCTCACTGTAAAAACAAGCATTCCGGTACTTGTTGTTTAATAGTACTTTGTTTAAAATCTCAAGTAGTTCAAGCTGTGGACACAAGCAGCGCCGTGACGTCAGGGGTCCATTGCTATTCCTAAAATCCACCCAGGAAAGAAACTGCCTGCCTCATTCTACGCCGTGTACTTGACAACCAGGCAAAATCTCAACTTCACCCACAGAACTTCAGCACACCCTGCCACTGAACCAGCACGACTTCTTCCTGACGAAACCGTTACAAAAACATGGCTAAGCATGCGTTCGTGGGAGTCACTCACTGGATGGTCGCCTTGCTACAAACGTATGACAGGTCACGCTTACCTAAACCCTCTGGAAGGAGACCGGATCGACAGAACCAGATGACCACTCGTGCATACAAAGAAATGAGGCCGGTTACCGCTTGCTTATTTGTCACGTCTGCAAAACCTGAAAAAAGGCAGGAGATGATTAGCGTTATGCAATTCTGTTCATTTTCACAAAACTCCCTTCATCCTACTAAACCAAAAGTATAAAAATAGCACATTAGAAATCTTTCTCTTTGCGTTTTTCATGCTGTATCGCTTTCTTATTTGAAGAAAAAACCCACTATCACCACCAAAACAAAAAGCAACCCCTATAAAGAACTAAACTCACTAAAGGCTAAAATAAAAAAAAAACAAAACCCCAAAGCCTGAACTACTAAATGCACGCAGGAATAAGACATCTGTTTCTCACGTAGCAGAGATTCTTCTGATAGCAAAGGGATATTCTTTTCTTTTCTCAATAGGCCAAGAACCATTTCTAAGAGAAAAAGCTGTAGAAACTCAAGTAACTTACTTTGCATGTTACTCGTTTACGCTTCCTTCGTATTGTTTAGCAATTTGCAACACGGTGTCTGCATGCAACTAGAACTTGCTAGCGAAGAACTCAAAGGAATAATTTTCAGCAATACCACATTCGGTTGCTGTAATTTCAGCCCAGTTGCCTACAAAGCTTCTCTCTGGATGTAGCCTCCCCCACCCCCTTGCATGAGCTCCACCATAAACTGTTGCCCTGAACTCCATGCGTGTTTTGTGGTGGTCCCAAGCGCTCAGCTTTAAGCCCCTTCTCCCAGCTAAATATGACTGTCTTCCAATCCTCAAAAACAACAAAAGCCCATGTTGCCACAATTCCAAATCTTAATAAAACATACCAAAGATTTTGTAGCACTACTACAAACCTTTTCCAGTAAGCTCTTGTGCTTCTGTGAGAAAACAGTTTAAGACCGTGCTAAGGTTGCTCAAAAGCAACTGGCAGCGCTGGAGAGACCGTAATGTCTGGGGGTCAATGAAGTTGCAAGAGCCATCAAACAGCGGAACACCTTTTCAAGAATAAATATTAAATCGTTAGCCGACAGAGCAATTCCAGAGTTTCAAGGCGCACTTCAAGGACCGCGTGCAATATCCTATAGCGGCGTATTACTGAGGAAGCTCAATCAGAAAGAACGACTTTAGGTTTGCAGAATGACTACACTAGTACTCACAGATTTGGTCAAATTCTTCCTTTGTAGAGATCACTTGGTTCCATGTCCACTCAAGAACAAACCGTAAATTACCAGCAGACCTTGGCTGCTCTGTAAACAAAGAGAACAAAAAAGAAATGAATCAACAGGCTCCAACTCAAAGAGGTACCACGTAAAAAAACAACGTTCCAAGTATTACCTTCAGATATCCAATGTTTAATGCATCCAGTCAGAAGTCCCACAGAACCTGTCTGGACAGCAGCTGACAATACTGCTTCCAGCTGCTCCTCCTAAACGTAACAGACAAACTCAAATGAGAATCTTACCTACTTGCACCATGTGAACCATCAACAGTAAATGTTTCTTTCTAACTGTATACTCATTCAGACATCACAAAGTCAATCAGGACACAGGCCAGGAATGCCACGTCCTTTCTCTTAATTCCAGCCACAGGCTGGACTGCCCACTGCTCTGAGGAACACATTAACACACTTCTCCTCTGACATTTCAACTTACTGCAGCCTAATTCTAATCTTTCTTCGCGTGCCTCTGCATTACAGTCTTCACGTACTGAGTTCCGACTTACTACGTCCAGAAACATCCTCTGCTAATACGCGTTACACATCTGTGCAGATAAGTTTGCCATCAGGAACGCAGGAAGGGGACAGGACAAACACAACTGTGCAACGTTTGCATGGAAACAGTGAAGCTACGGCCAAGCAGCTTTCTAGACCATGAAGACATGAAGCAGTTCTGACACCCAAAACAGTACGTTGGAATTTTGTAACGTGACAGAAAAGAAGCGAAACATTTACATCCTAATGGCTTAAATGTTAGGCTCTTCAAATACTGTATTATAGTGTAGTGGTAATCCTTACAAGGATAAATCACAGGTATGCACAGACGCGCGATACTAAGTAGTAGCTTATCTCAGCTGGTGTTCTCGTACTTCTCTCAGGTGAGAGGACCCTTCATAAGTTTTTACTTTGGTTTTTGGGATGGGATTTGGTTGGTTGGGTGGGTTTTTTTAAACACATTCAAAAGTATCTTTCCCCTCTAGGCAAAATCATGACATTCAAAGCGACTTCTACACATGTAGAACACACATGTGATATTGCCATCTTTTTCTGAAAACTGGTTTCAGACAAGGAAACACACCATTGGCCAGCTTGCCAAGAAATGTCTTTGAGCTACCACACTGTGCAGAAGCGTTCATGTCCTAACACACGTCCACAAATGTGGTGACGAATGCAGGAGACAGGAAGAGGAGGGCAGCGGGAAGGCTGCTCTCCCCTTCCTGCTGATTGCTCCAGGGAAAGGTTGGTGCATTGCAAACGGAAAACCTATGGCAGGGGGAGTGAAGTCACTGTGGTGGCATAAAGCACATAGAAGGTAGCGAGTGTCATGAGATAAAGGTGATTAAGGTGTTGCAGCTGCAAGAGGGCAGTCTCAGAGCAGCAAATTGGGCTACTGCAGCACAAGGCAGAGGCTACAGAGGTGAAGATCCGCCCGGAGAGGATGCAGAAAAGCCTACCGATGAAGGGAAAACGAGGGCAAGCCGTGAAGAAATTGCCAGGGAGAGCTGACAGCAGTAATCCTTTACCACAGCCCACTTCCTTGGAAGCAAATGATCACGTACAGTGACAGTGCAGCAAGCCGACGTCTGCAAGAGCTCGCATCCCAGTGAGACGCCCCCATTGTCGGCTACTGCACTGAACCACTGCTTTGAGAAACTGACAGGGATGGGGGTTACTCTGGGGGACACATGCGTTATGTTGGGCATGACCAGCACTGACTGCACGCTTCCTTGTGCGCATCTGTGTGTGGCACCGAATTAAGAGAGGGGTCTCTAAAGACAGATCTCTTAGGGCTGTTCCCAGTCAAAGTCACTACTTTGGATCTAAGGATACGGTTACTTCTGCTAGCTCAGGTCAACACCTGTATTTCAAATTGGAGTATCGTGTCTTGTAGCCCCTCCAGCCCTGTCAGACCAGATGGATGTATTTCCCCCTTGATTCCCTCATAGGCACTCACCTGACTCAAACTGGATGGCTGGACATCAACTGGTCTTGGAGACAGCAAGCCAGCTACAAGACACCTATTGTAGCTCTCCTGAATGGCTTCCCATATTGAAGGACCAGATTTCTTCAAAAAATTCAAGGTCTGAAACATCGATCGAAAACCACAGATTAAGACAGCATTGTTATTCCGTCACTACGCTTCTGGATAACCTCTAAAAGGAAGAATCTAAATGTTCACTGACACCGTCAGACAGCCTGAACCACTAAGATGCTTTAGGTTAGCAATCTGCGTAATTAAGTCTTTTCTACCTTCTCTGTCTATACACAGGCCTTGCTCTTTCCCTCAACACTGACACAAAATACATTCTATATAAG
The DNA here is from genome assembly GCF_963924245.1 of Chroicocephalus ridibundus. NCBI lineage: Eukaryota > Metazoa > Chordata > Aves > Charadriiformes > Laridae > Chroicocephalus > Chroicocephalus ridibundus. Next base: position 41,254,033 of record NC_086286.1, read on the forward strand.
CTAAGCTAACATGCAACTTCACGCTTTGGAAGATCCTTTCTATGCCTATTCGTATGGAAGCCGATTCATGTTGGAAACATTTAGTGAGCTGAAACTTCACTCAAAATTATCTGTCACAATCTGTGCTGCGGCTCGGAAGTTATAATTTGGCCGAGTTTTGGGAGAAAACAAAATTTTCATTCCTCAAACAGTTATGTGATTTTTCATTTTCTCCATTCCCTCCTTTTTCAAGAGAATTGGGGATCAAAACTCTAACTCAAGACTATGCAGGCAGTTCGACTGAGGGGCAATAAAGAAGTAACACCTTTCCCCGCCTTCTGCAGTGGTTTTGTTCTTGCTCCTGGAGCAACGTTGCATTCCTTTCTAGACATTCAATCCCCGATCGTGCTTCAAGAGGAGACAATGCGCAGGAGCAGGCTGTCCCCATGTGCCAGAAGACAAGCCGTCGGGGAAAAAGGCCGGCCTGGCTAAACAGGGAGCTAGTGTTGCAACTTCGGGAAAAAAAGAGGATCTATGGCCTCTGGAAGGAAGGACAGGCCACTCAAGACGACTACAAAGAGGTAGTTAAGCTATGTAGGGAAAAAATCAGGAGGGCCAAAGCCCAGCTGGAGCTAAACCTGGCTTCTGTTGTCAAGGACAACAAAAAAAGCTTCTATAAATATATTAGCAGTAGGAAGAGGACTAAGGATTATCTCTGTCCTCTAGTAGATGGGGCCGGCAACATAGTGACCAAGCATGAGGAAAAGGCTGAGGTACTTATTGAAGTCTTTGCCTCAGTCTTCAGCAGTAGGACCAGTTGTTCCCTGAGCACCCAGACCCCTGAACTAGAAGACAGGGATTGGGAGCAGAATGAAGCCCCTCTAATCCAAAGGGAAATGGTGAGGGACCTGCTTCAGCACCCGGAGGTGCACAAATCTATGGGGCCGGATGGGATCCACCCAAGGGTATTGAAAGAGCTGGCGGAGGTGCTCGCCAGGCCACTTGGTATCATTTATGAGCAGTCCTGTACAACCGGGGAGGTCCCAGCTGACTGGAGGTTAGCAAATGTGACACCCATCCACAAGAAGGGCCGGAAGGAGGATCCGGGGAACTACAGGCCAGTCAGTCTGACCTCGGTGCCTGGGAAGGTCATGGAACAGATCCTCCTCAGTGCCATTACACGGCACATGCAGGAGAACAGGGTGATCAGGCCCAGTCAGCATGGGTTTGTGAAGGGCAGGTCATGCCTATCAAACCTAATATCCTTCTATGATAAGGTGACCCACTTAGTGGATGAGGGAAAAGCTGTGGATGTTATCTACTTGGATTTTTGCAAAGCTTTTGATACTGTTTCCCACAGCATTCTCCTGGAGAAACTGGCTGCTCATGGCCTGGACAGGTGTACTCTTCGCTGGGTAAAAAACTGGCTGGATGGCCGTGCCCAGAGAGTGGTGGTAAATGGAGTTAAATCCAGTTGGTGTCCAGTCACAAGTGGTGTCCCCCAGGGTTCGGTGCTGGGGCCGTTTCTCTTTAATATCTTTATCAATGATCTGGATGAAGGGATTGAATGCACCCTCAGTAAGTTCGCAGATGACACTAAACTGGGCGGGCGTGTTGATCTGCTTGAGGGTAGGTTGGCTCTGCAGAGGGATCTGGACAGGCTGGACCGATGGGCTGAGACCAATGGTATGAGGTTCAACAAGGCCAAGTGCCGGGTCCTGCACTTGGGTCACAACAACCCCATGCAGCGCTACAGGATTGGGGCAGAATGGTTTGAACGCAGCTCGACAGAAAAGGACTTGGGAGTGTTGGTTGACAGCCGGCTGAATATGAGCCAGCACTGTGCCCAGGTGGCCAAGAAGGACAACAGCATCCTAGCCTGTATCAGGAATAGTGTGGTGAGCCGGACTAGGGAAGTGATCATCCCCCTGTACTCGGCACTGGTGAGGCCCCACCTCGAGTACTGCGTTCAGTTTTGGGCCCCTCGCTACAAGAGGGCCATTGAGGTGTTGGAGTGTGTCCAGAGAAGGGCTACAAAGCTGGTGAGGGCCCTGGAGGACAAACCTTATGAAGAACGACTGAGGGAGCTGGGGTTGTTTAGCCTGGAAAAGAGGAGGCTGAGGGGAGACCTTATCACCCTCTACAACTACCTGAAAGGAGGTTGTAGAGAGATGGGGGCTGACCTCTTCTCCCTGGTGACAAGTGATAGGACGAGGGGAAACGGGTTCAAGTTACGTCAGGGGAGGTTTAGATTAGATATTAGGAGACATTTTTTCACTGAAAGGGTTATTAAACATTGGAATAGGCTGCCCAGGGAGGTGGTGGATTCACCATCTCTGGAGGTGTTTAAAAAAAGGGTAGATGGGGCACTGAGGGACATGGTTTAGAAGTGGCTCTTGTCAGGGTAGGCTAAAGGTTGGACTCGATGATCTTAAAGGTCCCTTCCAACCTCAACAATTCTATGATTCTATGATTCTATGAACGGCAGTTGTACAGTCCCAAGAGGGGACCTAAAACATTACCATTTGCATACAGCTGGCGACAGGATACAATTGCAACTATGCGTGTGGACGGGCAGGATGAGCATGAAACGGTCCCTAACACGGAAAGCAGTGCAACAGAAAACTTTGAAAAGCTACATCTCCTGCCACTCACAATAAAGATACAGTAAAAGATCACCTCCTTCTGGAAGCCGGTGCAAGTCATGTGAACGACTCCGGAGGTCAGCAAGCACGTACCATCTGCAGAAACAGGGAACGTTTGACAACCTTCCGTACTCTCACAGTTATGGCATGACCAGTTTACATTTTTTACACACCGGTATCTAGAAACATATAACTGAGTGCTTTGAGCTTCAGTTCACAGTCATTTCAGGCTATAACCAGCACCACTTCACCGGCTACATTACAAAAGCACCAAAACTCAGCCGGCTGTCAGATATGTTTCACAATACTAAATACCTTGTCAGTACAACGTGATCAGAGTTGGGTTTGGGGGGGACTGGGTGTTTTTTTGGTTTGGGTTGGGTTTTGAATGACAAACAATGACTGAACAAGAGAACCAATGAATGGCATTTGACCTCATTTTAAGCTTATCACTCTCAAAAGCAGTGAAATACCTACCAAAGTTATAGTTGCCCGGATGAAAAAACCGCTCAGGTGGTGGATAAGAAGGAGGAACTCCCCGACTTAGACTCCGCTCATGGACCAGAATATCCAAAAGGAGCTTCGGAGAAGTCACGCTCGCTACGGTATCCAGCGACCACAGTGCAAAATAGGGGCACTCATGAGGGAATTCTTCCGGCCTTAAAGAAAACAAGCGCGTAAGCTAAATGCCGACATTCAAATGAATTATTGGCAGGCATATGGAAAACTACTGAAGAAAAATCTACCTTAGCGAATCTGGCATTTGAGCAGAATACCAGCGATTAATGTCAAATACACCCAGGTAAGTAGATGGTTTTCCCTGACCGTACGTATTCACTTGCCAACTGAAGACTGAGACACTGGTGTCAGGAGACGTGACTGTAAAAGACAAGACGTTGTTTCTGACTTGTAGAAAATACGATAGATCCGATAGTTTTAAAACACCACTTTCTATTTTGGCTTCATTCTCTTCTGTCACTCGTGAAACACAACACTTCCTAAGAGTGATTACAGTAATTACGGAATAGCAAACATCTCTGTGATAGGTTTCAGTCACACTGCCCCTTTTTCTTGTCCCCTCGTCCAGATCACTGGTCAAGATACTAAAGAGAAGTGGCCCCAGTGCAGTGCCCTGGGGAACAGCACTTGTGACGGGCTACCATCTGGATGCAGAGGCGGACATCGGTTTGAAGAAGGGAAAAAATTCTGGTAACATTCCTAAGCAATGGAGAGTTTGAACTTCTTGTTCAAAGATGGCAGCTGGAGGAGTAAAACGACTGACCGTCATCATACAAACGGCCCCACCATACATCGCGATAGCATGTCAGCAAGCATAAAATAAAACCCACTTTTTCCCTTAAAGAAGTCCCACATAACTTAAGCATCCATTTTTTCTTCGTAAATAATCCCAACAATCTAGTCTATGCAGATAGGCAAGACTTTCAGACTGTGGGGACAGAACAGCATTCGTTGCTTAGGTTCCAAAAGCACTTCTTTTAAAATCACCAAACACGGACATCAGAACAAACCTTCATTTACGCTATCCTCTCCGTCAACGTCGCTGCGGAATTTTTCGACAGTCTGGCAGCTGATTAATTTAGTACTCATCTGGCCTCTCAAGGGAAAGACTCCACCCGTGAGATCTAAACTGAACTTTTCGCCACAGTATTGCAAACCCTGGGGGAAAAAAATCAGAGAAGAGAGCAAAGGTCATTCTAAGATAAAAACATACATTATGGCTAAACATGAAAGACAGTCTAACAGAATAGGCTTATTATACTGTGTATTTCGCATGAGCCTATTTCTGATGGTAAATAGAAACTACGCCTGACATGCAAGAGAATGCAGTGTCAAATCGTAACGGGTAAGTTTGGCTGTAAAGGCTTTGCACTTTTTCAAAATTTAGAATTTCCCTAACATTCTTCAGATCTAAACATGTTTTGCAGAATTCCTTGCGACATCCAAGAATGTTCTTTATAAAAATAAATATATCGCTACAAAGAGATCTCTAAAATGATGCAACACACATGCATGCAAAGCTCTTTGCTCCATGTCTTGATTGCAGAACTGATGAAGTTAGAGAAGCCCCAGCAGCTAAAGCTGTCAAGAGGTATTTTCTATGGGCACACCACCAGAGTGACCGTGCACCCCTCTCTAGTTACTGTGAGAACTTCATACTGATTAGCAATCTTCTTTCAAGCCACGTAAGCTATGACAGCTCCTCCTCTCATCTTGTCAGAGACTAACGGGTGAAATATCCCTCAGCTCCTTCACCAAGCACAGCCAACAGCAAAAGGGAAAACCAGAAAGGACACGGGGTGCACGTGGCCAAGGCTTTTAGCATCACAAATTACTACACAGTAAACAAACTAATTTTGAGATACACAGAAACCCCGGCACGATTGTGTTGAACCTCTGATAGTGCCATTTTTTAAGTAAGCATGAAGTGAAATACCGTCTTTCCAAATACAGCATTCATTCAAACTGTCTACCATACAACACATGAATGGGTGTACTGGGGACAAATAGCAGCTCTATAATTAAAAAAAAAAGAGGGAAAAAGAAACCCAACCCACACAACCCATAAACTGATAACGCCACATTCTACCCAGGTTTCCTAAACTTGCAGAGCTCTGAAACGAACTGGCATGAGACCACACATTCCCGTATGATCTCATAGGATACATCTAATTCACCTAATCTGAGAAGAGGCGAGCTTTCTCTTAATGATTCCAGGAAGTGTTACAAATAAATATGAAGGTTGTCTAAAAAGAAAAATTAAATAATTAAAAAAAGTCTTTCATAACTAAAAAGAAAATGCTTCTGAAGCAAAGCAGTGCATTTTAAACTTTCCACGCCGGGCAAAGTCATTCTAAGGAACTCCATTGTATGGGAGATGTTAAGTAATGACTCCATTGACTAGCAAAACACAAAAACAAGTTTTCAAACGAGATGCACTGCTCAAACTCTGATATCAAAGTAGAGAGTGTATACTCTGCCCATCCGCAAGCATTGTGCAGAACGAGGGTAAAGATGCGCTCTACGATCGTGATTTGATGCACCAGATTTAGCAACTGCTGCGACAGTACAAAAAAGGTCTTTGGAAGCATTACTTAAACATACCTTTCTGTTTAATTACTTAAGCAGACTTAAACCAGCCTTGAAGGCAATGGAGACGAGAGTTTGACACGCATATAGAAAAACACAGTACCACATGTTCCATAAGTCCTATTTGTGACTCTTACCATGACACACAGTCAAAGAGGCACTGCTTCATAGCCTCAAACCTAATTCCTGGAACAAAAAGCACTGCTGTATTGAAAAAGTCTTTTGAGCTCCTGTGAACTCTATCCAATGAACAAGGATCAACAGTAGATTCCTCCTTCTTTACTCAAACTTGGCCTAGCAAAAGGGAGACACTTAAATTTTCTACCCCTGAAGATGGACAAGAAACTTGACTCAGACAGCCATGCAGGCAGACAGTCATGTAGTACTAACCAATCTGTGACTACAAGGAAGTGTTCTGAGACTAAAAGTATCCGCTGTGGAGCACAGGTCCCGCACATCAACAAAGATAAAGAGATAGCATCCAGCACGCGATGAATCCCTGGAAGATCCTTCTACTTGGTCACCGTGACAGATAATGCATTTTAAAGAAACACCACCTTTTCCAAACACCTAACCTCTATCTATGCAAAAGCAACAGTGCCAAATGAGGAAGCACCTTTCCTACACATAAGCAAAACACTCAAAATCTAAATTAATCCAAAAAAATCAAAAGGCACAGTCCCTACAAAAACCAGAGTACCACGATACAAGAGTCACCCCTGTTTCGTTCCATAGCTATTGAGAATATGCAAGAGAAAGTACCAAATCAGGAGGAAAGACTTGCTCTGAACTAAGATTACTGTCCCCTCAAAAAGATTTTGGAAGACTTCCAGGCGTACAACTGAATGGAATTACACATCTAACAGATGCGCCTTGTCTCTGTTAGCTATCTGAGATACAAGGATACCTCACATCTGTATTTTGAACGCATCCTCCTTGGAGCCAGATCTAACATTTAGGTACACTCTTCTGACCAAATTACATATTTTCCTGGCTTTAAGAGTAGATTGAATAGGTCACCCAGCCAAAAAGAAGAACGAGTTATCTTTACAGCTACTAAGTGTCAGGATCAACACTGAAGAGACACTGTAGGTGCATTTCATGTGAAAAGTCCGGCTGACAAAGCTCTAAGGGAAACCAAGAATATAAAACTGAAGATCAGCAAAGACTAGAGTATGACTGTATTTTAAGAAAGGGAGAGAGACAGAAGCTTCTTCAAGTCCGAAGCTTGGTTAAACCAAGCGATTCAAGGCCCAGTCTTCTCTTCCTACATGCCATTCGTTTGGTATTTCAGAATAATTTTATTTGCAAAAGCCGCGTCCTCTTCAGGAATTTCATTTATACGGGCTCTTTGCAGATGGATCTAGCTGGAACACACGACACTGCAGTATAAAATGGTACGCCTTCTTTCCAAAAGGTATGGACAAAGGCCGTGCCCAAGAAGACTCAGCAAAACATGATTATTTTTTCAGCCAGCTCTGAAGGTTGATGGTAAATCTCACCCCTGTAACTCAACTGATACTCCCTTAGAGAAAATTACTATTGTCTGCTTTTCCCACGCATGCACCTCTTACCTCATACATGACTTGTCCTGAGGCCACGCGTTTTCTGTCACCAAACGCTAACTGCTGCAGGTGTAAACTCACCACATCACCTTCACTGAAAAAGGGATAAATTATGAGATTTGGTTACAAAGCTGCTTGATAGTCCTCATCGTCGTGTTAGTAGACCTAGACGTTTTCTTAATAGCATGCTCCTGCTGAAAAGAACACCACCTCTTCCCAAAACATGATCATCGGCCACATTTAGCCACTGAAACATGAAGGAGGGCGTTTTGACACTAACAGCTTCAGGGGCAAAAGCCAACCGTACAATTGGAAAGCTGTAATATGTTGTATGGACTAAGAATTGTTGGAAATAGTTCTTCACAATGAAGAGTTCTCCATCAAAACTGCTTTGAAGTCAAATTTTAAAAGACTGCCACTCTACCAACAGCTGAGCTGATGGAATCGCTTGCTGATGCAGAGAGAGAGATCTCTCTGCCCTTCCCTTACCACCAAAGTTCCCCTCCCCCTCTTGCACACTCTGCACCCTTCCAAGTCCGATTTGATTCAGCAGAACAGCAGGAACCCATTGGCTTTTCTGCTGAATCGTCTTCTGCCCGGGGAGCTGCACTGCCTCACCAAGGCTCCACAGACTGCTGACGCTGGCACAAGGCCATCGGCAATACTGTCACCGCCGCCTTTAGGGGCGGCAGGCTGTTGTGTGGGCACGTCTGGTGTTCTAGATCTGCAGCCTCAACTGCTCCTAGTGGTATTTTAATACCACGGTGTGACTATCAAACAAATGATGAAGCGGTCATCGAGGAACAAAAGCAAACCATTTGAGAATGCGAGCAGAAGAATATGGCCACTGTTGCTTTGCCTTCTGACAGAAGGCAGGAACTAGTAGGTCCCTCTTCACGTCTGGTAAATCCTGTAAAAATTGCATTCTAAGTTTAACACCCTCCGTACCGGAAAGAATCGCAGACACACAACAAATACACATGTTCAACTGTATGGGAACAAATATCCTTAAAAAAAAAAGAATTAATTCAGTGGCTGATAGTCAAAGTTTTTATTCACCTTTCCTGCGTAGACTGAACAGCCCACAAGTAGCAACAATTGCGAGGATCATTCTCAGGCTCTTGAAAAGTGACAGCATAGACAGGAATCCTCCCTCCTTCAAGCTGAGAGTGGTGCCTACAGGTTTAGGGGAAAAAAAAAGCAAAACGAAAAAGAAAACAAAAGGTGAGCCTAGTGGCCCAAACACAGGTAGTTTCTCGTTTCTTGGACTACGTCAAGCATTGTTCTTCCTGACTTCTGAACCTTATTTGTACCTCCACACTCTACTCTTGCCACCTAATTATTCCTCCACTGTCTATTTATGCATCCAACAGCTTCTGGGGAGTCAGTGCTGATCTGCTGAAGGGAATCCCGACCAGAAGTTAGCCAAATATCTCAGGTGAGATTGCTCTTTCGGCCAAAGCTGACGTGCAGGAAAGAATACATTTTTCAGGCACAGGTCAGCAATTGAGTTTTCATGTCTCACTAGTTTCACCCTGGACACTTTAGAGAATATCGGCACCAAAATCACATCACTGACATACTTCAGCCTTTCAATGGATGCCCCAGTTGCAGTAACCGGTTCTGAAAACCCCAGGAAGCATGCTTCCCACAATTCCTCAATCCACAGGCACAATAAGGAAAACAATCCTAGTCCACTGGGGAGAAGGCGGACCACTTGATCCAGGTATGACTGAAAAGTTACGTCAGAAGAGGATTTCTGAACGTGCCAAGATTATACTCATACTCATGTCAGTCCCTGAAAAAGTTCTCTTTACATCCACATACTTCCTTAAGCAACAAATCGAGAGCCCCACACCTCCAGGCATGGCCAAGTGTAAAGGCCTACTTACTCTCTCTTCAAAGTTTTCATATTCCAGAGCGACAGGTAGCCATCCGAGAAACCCACAACGAGCTGGTTGCTTCTGCTTACGTAGCACAGGGCTGATACTGCTGTTCCGGAAGCATTTTGTAGTTGAAAACAGAGATGTCTCCCTTCGCTGGTCACAGTTTCTCTTCTTTGTGCAACTTCAGCAGGATTTTTAGTGACAACTTCTAGATCTACACACACAAAACCAAGCAATAAATGAATACGTTATGCCATTTAGGCTGCATTTTAGGCACTGACGTGACAACCCCTATCATCTAATGCTACCGTGCCAGGCAAAATAGCCATTTATGCAACACTTTTTTTTGCCATTTCCATTACTTATGTCTTCAAAGAACATAAGAACTCTCGGATCAGACAAGTATTCTCACTCACGTTTGAAAGCTAGGTAAAAGCGTAACTTTCATAGACAAATTTTTCCTGGACTCTGAAAAGCAGGAGTTTGGGCCTCGTGATGAAACTGTTTGAAGTGGCACCTCGTGTTTGAAGTGGCACCAATTTCTGAAGCTGCTGTTGTAATAGCCAAAACGGTGTATGCAATCTGAGTACACCTATTCGAGATTTCATTCATCCAAATGCATGGGTGTTGGTAAGTGGGGTTTATTTTAAAAAACAAGCCCAAAATTTGCCCCAAGTCAATTAACACAAGCAGAAGAGCATTCCCGGGAAACAGGGCTCCTCCAACACAACTTCCTACCAGGCGGCCGCACCGGCTCACGTGGCAAAATTCCTACACCTCTCTGGCAAGAATCATAGTGGCACAGGGATCTTGGTGGGAGGGGGCATTTACAACACTGCGAGGAGCAGTCAGACGCTCCCAGGTTTAATCAGGTCAGGACTATACGATGTCAAACTGCCACCTGTAACCAGTCGTCAGAAATGTCTGACACAAGGGTCTTCAAAGTGGGATGCATACTGTTTCGTTAGAAGACAGAAGTTTTCTTGCGTTTAAATTCATGTGGAAAAACTGCAGGCTTACCCAATGCTTCGATATCATTCTGAGTGCAGGAGCAATCATCCAAACTAAGGTCAACCAGAAGCAGATGGCCAGCATCTGTAGCCACTGCTGCCACCCCAAAGAGCCATCGCAGACTCTGATGGAGGTGCTGAGTGCTCACGCTGGGTCCTCCGTGATTCGCTATGGGTTCTATAGCGGTTACCTACAGGAAAACTACAAGTTACTATTTGAGCTCTTTGACAAGCTCAATAGAAAAAGTAAATACAGGAGCATCAAAGCATTGTTTGCAATTAGATCAAGAAAAGAGACAAAGACAAAAAAGCCCCGTACAAAAACCTGTTACTGCCTTCCATTTACTAGATTTCCTGCGGGTAAGTGACTTAACTTCAACTTACATGGGGCATTCTATTAGTACAGCTTAGCAATTTCCATTTCCTACTTCGCAGTAATTAACTGGAGGAAAACACAGAAAATCAGTTATACGCAAGAAACTTTATCGTATTCAAGGGGCTTAAGACAGACAAACACAACTACATCGAGGTCTCCCACCGCTCACAGCCCACCAGCACCGCGATACAGTCTATGCCTTCTTTGACAAACGGGCGTTAGGATAAATCAGGGCTCGAGAGTCAGACGAGGCAGCGGCCAAGTTGCATGGGAGACACACCATTTCCATGGGAGCGAAACGTATTTAGAAAGCGTTGAAGGGAGAGACCAGCTTAGTAAAATTCACACTAGTCCGCATTTAGAAGAAAAGTAACAACCACATAAAGGAAAAGAAGCTTTAAATGCACACCAGCGCTTTCACGAATGTTGAGAAAAATGTTAAAAGCCAGCCTAAAGCAGCAGCTTCTCAGATAAAAAGGTGACTCCACCTAAAGGAGGAAGCGCACACTGCTCTCTCACGTGCCCAGCAGTCTGCACGCAACTGTCTCACAAGGCGAAGACAGACCTTTCAGCACACGTTGCAGCACATCCCAGGACAACACTGACTGCTAGAGCAGAGACACGAGCACACAAAGACTCCTGCGCTAAAGCTGCACGTATTTCTCTCTCTCAGTCACCCCAATACGAATGCTTACTACTAGTCATCACACTGTAGCATTACAAACAAACAAAACTCCACCTGTATTCTAGCAAGTCAAACCAAAGCACCTGATGGAAAGCTGGCTAAGAAGTTAGTTAGTTAGTTGTTGCAGATTCTAAGATGATAAAAATGAATCTTGATGTTCTATTGACTGCCACCGATTCTTGTTTACATTAAGATAAGAGGCTAGGGGACACACATCATTTGAGTTTCTGGGTTACAGAAGACAGAAAACATCAGCAACATTACACCAGTGTGTCCCATCTACACAAACACACTAGTCAGAGAGCAGAGATTCAAGGACTGCAGGCTGAAAGGTGACCTCCCAACAATCTGTCAGATAACTCACTAGAGGCTCTTTTTTCCTCTCCTAAGTCAACAGAAAAATGTGTTCTCCTCAGCCTGCTTGCTAGGCTGAGATTCAAGGCAATGTGTCGAAGTCATTTACAGCACAACTATGGAATTCTGAGCCATTTTAAAGACGGTATTTCTGATGGAAATCAAGCAATTAGGGCCAAACAAAGGTGCTTTTCAATGCCTTTTTGCGGAAGGAGAGAATCAGGTAACTCTGTGCTCTACAATAAAACCAGAAAACTTGTTTTACTCTCAGTAAACTCCAACAATAATGGCACATTAAGCCCAAGATTTTACAGCAACACCATCTTGACTGGATACTCTCAAGTGACAGGATGTTAACGCACGATAGAAAAAATACCTCCTACAAAGAGACGCTCCAAAGCTTGTCCTAAAACAGGCCTACGCAGCACCTAACAACATCAAAGCTTCGTTTCTCCAATTAAAAAGTACCTACCCTCCCGGGAAGAACAACTGCTTTAACCACTCTTGAGAGTCCAAGGTCGTACAGACAGAGAACACTTCCCTCTGCGTCTTCCAACCCAACCAGCAGTCCAGTTCTCTTCTCCCAGGAAAACTCCTTCACCACACGAACAGTGGGAGGCTGTTCATTGACTCCACTGAAACGGTACGCAGAGAGCCGCTCTCCTGTCACACAGTTCACCACCTCAAGGTGAGGACCACGTGCCAACCACGCCAGGCCGTTTCTCCCTGTGAGAGAAAAGAAAGAGGACTGAAGCAAATGTCCAACGGAAGACTGAAAACAGCTGAAAAAAAATCACAGTGCCTGCCCCTTTCCTTCAATAAACGTACCTAGCAGAGGAAGACCGACCTACCTCATTCTAGTCAATGATTCAAAATCACCCGTTGAAATCCCCAAGCAATCCCTCCTAAAATTAACCACCTTGTTATTTTGCATTTCTACTTGTCATTCCCGCACCGAAGAATCTGGGTTGTTTGCGATAAAGATGACAAGGTCCTGATCGACAGCCTTTATACCATATTCGCCTTGGTTTTGCTAGAAATGATCTAAACGCATATGGGAATACAAGTCTTAGAGCGTAGAGGAAGAATCGAAGGCATTTTGTTTCACTGAACTACTGCCAGCCCAAAGGAAGTATGAGCTCAATTCCTGCATTTACACTCAGGTAGATAGATTCCACCTGGTCTTAACAGAAGCCTAGACCTCCAGATAGGCACCCAGCTCTACTGTCACATCACCTGGAAAGTCCACTTCAAAGTTTAACTATACTCACGTTTTAATATTAGCATTTGTCATCGCTGAAGCACCCTTTTTGTTCTCTCTCTCTAAACAGGATGCCTCTTAACAGCACCAACCTGACACAGCTGATACGATGACCTGAGGCTTCAGGTAGCCTCCAGGCAAGAACAGCTTTGTACCGAGACCAAATTTAAAGGAAAATGCTCACCTCCAGAAAACCTCCCGCACAGCACAGAGCCGAGGGTTCCCTCATCTTCCCCAAGTGCCTGAAGAGTCACCTCTGGAAACTGCAGCAGACTGCTCGTTACCTCAGCTGTTAGGTCTCGCATTCTTCGCTGTAAATACAGGAAAAAATTGCACAACTAGACTCACGTCAGCCAGAACTATTCTTGAGAGTGACAGAAGTTTCATCAGTATGCAGTGAAAAATCCCCTAGACATCACCTCTAGCTCTTTTCCTTGCAAATAATGGCACTCGGGAGACTTTTTGCTCTCCCGGCAGAGCAGAAGGAGAATCCTTTGCTTTTCTGATGCCTGTGAGATCACCAACAAAAAGTGACCCAGACGTATCCACAGAGAAATAACAGGAAAAAGCCCAATACACTGAGTTCAAGTCTACTCACACAGGTTAGGAAGATGGGAGCTGAGAAAAATCAGATTTTAAAAAGCTTCTCAGTAACAGGTACAACTTTCCATTTGTCCTTTCCCTTGATTTCGTACTTTACCCTTTGTTACTTATTGTCAGTTGTCTTCTAGCAGCCAAAATTACCATTGGTCTTCACCTTAGGTACTTACGACTTCCAAACTATTTCCAAAGAAAGGAGCGTACCACGAGTCACAGGCTGAGGATAGATTTTTGCATTAAAAAGCTCCAAGAAGAATAAACATGGAGAAATTACATGTTCAAGCAGAATCACATTCAGCCAAGTCAGGGTTCAGGGACGTCAGTTTTGACTGACGGTAGTACCTGAAAATCCGTTTCAAGGGCCAACAATGCAATGGGCTTACTGACGAAAAAGCTAAAAATATGGCCAGCCGCAGCTGAAGAGATGGTTTCACAAAACATGCTGACTTCCCTGCCACCAAAAGAGAGGACTTGCCGCCGCCTCCCATCTCTCCATCTGCTCCTTTGTTCTACTACCGTACTCCTGTGGCTCACCTCGCACTGCCTTAACAGTGCCTTAGAGCACTTTAGGAGCCAAGTTCACTCCCTGAGCAGGCAGGAAACTCACCCAGAAAAGCAGGTGGTGTTCCACCAGCTTCGAGAGCTCAACTGCCTTGCAGAGACAACCAGCAAGCATAAGAGGTGGCACAAGGAAGGAGGCAGGACCACGCATCGGGAAGAAGGAGAGGGAATTTGTCCATCTCCTTTTTGTGGCAGTCAGCCCGGGCTGCTAGCTCATACCCGGGTGAAACGGCACACTCAGTTTGCAGGGAGGGCTAAAAACCCCTTCACTTTTAGAAAGGACACCACCCAGGACACAGTCAGGCATCTTTTAAGGCAACTTTTAACTCCCTCTTGCACGGAGAGACTCCCTAGCTCTCTGGGAAAGGCTGCAGCTGACAGGCGTCGTTCTTTCATTCCGCCAGAGGTGGAAGCTAAAGTGATTTCAGGGAAGGGTTATAAAAGGGTTTATAAAAGTTATACCAATTTTTGAATTGTTGTTCGTGACTGGTTCCATGACATTTTCCCCAGAGAAACAGGAAGCAACTCACAAGCACTGGAGGAGCAGCAGATGGAAAAGTCACTTTCTGCACTCTCGTAGTCGTCAGGTTCAGTGAATTTGCACTTTGCCGGATTTTACTCCTGCAGAAAGAGGATTTAGCGAGTGAGTGAGCAGGTGATTTAGGGAGTACCACCGGGTCAGGTCTTTCCCGCTTAGGCAGAAAGCCTCCCCGCTCCCGGCGGTTTAGGCAAAAACCCTACATTTCATCCAAGCCCTAAGCTGTAGTCTAAAAAGCCACCAGCGTGACAGAGACGGTCTGTACCAGAATCCTACAATCGGCCTTTTTTCACTCAAGTGCAGCCTACAGATTGTCTTGCCGAGTTTGTGCAGATGCTCCACAAGCACAAAGCTACAGCAGAAGGTGAGACGAGGAAAGAATTTCAGCTCTCTACCCCAACAGCCCCCAACAGCGAAGACCCTGTGTCTGATGCAGACCACAGATGTGACATCCCTCTCCATGAAAAAACAAACAAAACCAACACAGATCAGAACTTGACGCTGGAGCCACTTTACCCAGCTACCTCCTGCGGTTATTCCCCAACACGACTATACTTCCCTTCAAGAGTTGCAGTCCCCGTCTACCGTGGCGAAGCTCGCAGCAGTTCCCAAAGGCACTTCTGACCTTACGCTCTTTTTTACCTTGCTCGGTGCACCTGGACAGACAGACGTAGGCGCTGAGTGTCTCAGGACAGAACATACACGCAGCCTTCCCAGCACAGGGAGACAGTGGTGAGCAAGGCACTCCCAGCACACCACACCGCTCGCCTCTCCCAGCACGAATTCCAGAATCCCAGCACGAATTCCAGAATCCCAGCATCACAATGAAGAGAAAGGCCTTCCAGAATCACTGGAGGTCCTCTGGTCCAGCCCCCCTGCTCAGGCAGGGTCACCTACAGCAGGCTGCCCACGACCGTGTCCAGGCGGCTTTTGCGTATCTCATTCTGAAACATACTTTGACAAAGAGCAACCTGACAAGCCCAACTGCAAATGCATTTGCAACACGTGCAACAGGCCCGGCTTGTTGGTGACTCTCTCCTGCCAATTTAAGGCTTCTCTCCACCACACAAGTCAAGCAATACCACACCAGCAAAGCCTTGTCACCATTAGTTCTCTAAAACTGTATCCGACAGCTTCCTAGGTAGAAGGCACAAAATTAACAGAAGCCTGATTATGTTCGTTTCACTGTCTTAACAAAGCAAACCCCAGGCAGATCAATGCAGGAAAACCAGTTGATGCAGCAGGTGAACAAGAAGCTGTCCTCAGCAGAACAGGGTACGGTACTGTGTGCCCAAACGCCTGTGCCAGCTGCCAGCCAAGACCGATACAACCATCCAGAGGGAGCACCTCAACGACCCCGGTTAGCCATACACCCCACACAGGGCTCAGCATTCCCGACAGAATTAAGTCCCTAATTTTTATCAAACCCCCATCATTTTATCAAACATGATCAGGAAGCAATTATTAGATCTGAAAGACTGACGCCACGCTTCCTTTCTGTTGGCAGAAGTTCCAGACCTGGAGTCACGGTTTATTAAGGAAGGGCAGAGAGGGGCGTGAGTAACAAATCTTAAAGATGACAAAAAGGGGAAAACATCAGACTCAGAAGACCAGAGGTTCATGGATCTGGCCGCAATGCCCGTTACTGGGAAACTCGCCTGAGCCACAGCAACGTACTGGTGCTCCCACTCCTTCCAGGCTTCCTCCGGACGGGACTCCCACGTGGCCTGTGTGCTCCGGATCCGCCACTCATTCCCAGCCAGCAGAAACTCTTCTCCCTCCTGCCTGCAATAGCCTTACTTACACTGGGTTTGGGCTTTTGTCTTGATCATCACTTGATAAGGGAACTGACTCTGAGCAACTGGATGTGCCCACGCCAGTGCTGCACATGAGGACAGGGACCATTTCTCAAAGGCAGAGCTGTCTTCTTTTCTTCTCAAGTTTCTAAAAGCAATGTGTCTGTGGAGAAAAAAACCAAACAGAACACCTTTGAAAAAAAATCCCAAGTCACAGATATTAAGTACTACTCCTGTATCGCCAGGCAGAAATGCAGCGGTGCTGCTAAGATGCCTTAATAGAGCAGAGCACCAGCTGGCCAGCAGGCAGTAAGGGGAGAGCAGCCGCTGTCAGGGAGCGCCCACCCCAGACAGGGCTTCTGGGGGTCTTGGTTCACATGGGCCTCATCTCCGGGTCAGATGGAGTCCTAATTCAGACACAACAAGGGGGCTGCGTTCATCGGCACGTGAAAGCAATTCAGCTCTTTGCAGGACTGAACTGGTGCGGGAAACGTTCAGTCTTCTGCTCCTGGTATCTCCTCGTAGCCAGGCAGCTGCAGCCACGCGGTCACTGAGCCATGAACCGCGTTGGGACAGCAGACATCTAAGTGCCTGAGCTCTTTTCAGGGGAGCTGGAATAAGAAGGAATAATTAGTGCTGGAGTCCCAGCGAAAGCCTGTCTGGAAGGACTGCAAAGAGGGCCGTTTTCAGTTCTGAGCCCCAGAAAGGCCAGGAGGAGAGAGGGAACCTCCTCTTGCAGAAGGAGACGAGGGACTGGGGAAGTGGCCGGGAAGCAAACTGCTCCTGGGCAGGAAGGAATAGCTCTGTGTGGCACTGTCGCTGGGATCCGGCATCGGGAAGCAGAGACAACCAACGCCTGGCAGCAGGGGTCATCTGTACGCTCTACGTTTCAACTCTGTGCTGCATTGCCGGGAGAGAAAGGGAAGGAAAGAAGCTGAATTAAGTCACGCACACGAGAGAGACACAGAATTCTCAGGAAAAAGAGCTACCTCCGTCACATAACTTAGCTGTCAAAATATACGCCGTGCGTTAATAAGAATACAGAATAAGCTCTTAATATGCTGCCCTCCCTTATTGGCACATTCACCCTTTCCTTCCTCCTCAGCTGTCAGTCACTTTGAGCTGGTATCTCTTCTCATTTTGCCCAGCACCTGACCGCAATTGGCACCGAGACCAGAGCGGGAAAAACTATGAAAGTGTGCCTTTCAGCGTATCGTCAGGTTGACAGAGTTCCTTCGTAACAGAGGTCTGCTGGAGTCTCGGCTGCAGTCTGTGAGCGTATCAAACGTATTACCTGCCATTGGGTTTTGAAGGAGGTTTTTAAAATTAGTTTTAAACCCTACCAAAAATGAGATAGGGATTAACATGGAAAAGATGACCATAAAGTCCTTAAACATAAAAGAAGAATCCTAGTGTCTTAGCAATCTGGCTATAAACTAACTCTTTTTAGCAGGTTAGCAATTTAGGAGAAAGAGAGACAGACAGATGAGAAGACAGAGGTGGGTTTTGTCAAAGTGAATACTGAAGGTGCTCAAATCCTGGTAACTCTGCCTTACGCTAGCACCAACTTAAAAAAAACCCTCAAAACCACGTCGATGGTATTGGTACAAGTAACAGTTGAAGAATCTGTCCTTAAATTTGTTCAAAACAGTAAGAAAGTTAGCATTTGAAGAAACTCAGATAAGCTGTTTGAAGACTGTCAGCATTTACAGTCAACATTTTCACACGTGCACGTTTTCTATTTGTATTCTTCCATCTTTCATTTGATAGTACTTGCTTTAAGAAAAAATACCTCTTCAAAGGTGCTGGAGTATACAGTTAATTCACCCGAGACAAAGAGGACCCTGTGGGGGTTCCATCTTATTTAGGAATGCAACATCTGGTGCACAGGACCAACAGTAATCTCAGATTACAGGAAACAAAACTACTTGTTTTATAATACTGCCTCGCTTTATGTAAAGAACACGGCGTTTACATAAAACGATGCTCTTAGGTCCAGGCAGCACCCACACACTTCAGCCAACATGCCCAGAAGGGTCACGTTAAGAGAGCATAAAGGATGATTTTCAAATTACAATGAGCAAAAAAGAAATCAGTGTACACAGAAAACTAAGATTTGTTAATACGGAAGCAAAGCGACCTCATTACCTGGTCATTATAGATTTCCAGCACGTTGAAAGTGTTCTGTAAAGACAAGAAGTAATTAGAAGGTAAAACAGACAGGCAACAAACAGCAAAAGCTAGGCTCTGTATTTCAGCAGCTTAAACATTAAGTTTCTGCCCCATGACTTTTCTCTTCTCCCTGTTGCTTATTCCGTGTGCCTGCACTTTCCACAGAACCAAAGCAAGCACCGTGAGCTGCGCTGGAAAACCCGTGATTTCAGCAAAAATCCGGTACTGGGAAACCACTCTTAGAAATCCTTTTGCTCTGAAACAGGATATTTCACCACATCATTCTAGTAAGAAGCCATTTGCTACAGATAGGAGGGTTTTAAAAAATTTAAAACGGTGTTTAAACTTTGAGAGAAACTAAGGGATTTTATATCTTCAACATTTCCTACTAAAACTGTTTTCTCTTATCAGAGAAGACTTTCTAAACTCCATCGTAACATACGTTTCAATACACCATTTTATTGTATTTTTGTTGTATTTTCCCCTAGCCAAATGTGCACGAGGAAACCGCTAGCAGACCTCAGGGTGGGCTAGCCAGTGAGCAGGAGGAAAAGCCACCTCTGGAAAGATGCGGTGTCTCAGCCAGAGGTGAGAGACGGAGCCCAGAATTGGGGCACAGACGACAGCTGGGCTCAAGGCTCTGCTGATCCTCTGGGGCTCTGCAAATGTGGCTGCGTGGGGGAACCTGCAGAGTGACAGCATGCCTCTGGTGTCACTCGTGAGCTTCAACTGCAACAAGCCAGAGAGGCGGCTTTCTGTGAGCTGCCCCAGTGCAAGATGGCAGGTGGTAAAGGCACGGCCCCGTCTCTGGCAGCCTGCGTAGCCAGCCGCGTTGCTGTCGTGCATGTGTGTGGTGCACCCTCAGCCTTGCTACTGGCCTGACCTGCAAACGGGAAAGCAGCAGCCGCATCCAAGGGTCTGGGACAGAGACACCCCCAGGTCTGGGGTGCACCAGGCCGGGCTCCTGCCGCCAGGAAGGACGAAGCCCCGGCTCAGCAGATTTGTAACAACCCTTCGCTACTTGGCAGACACCGGCATCAAGCTTTAAGCTTCGCAGTATTAAGTTCACCAACGCCAAAAAGAAACCTGTTCTGTACCAGGAAGACTACGGAGAAGAAGTAAACGACTCGTGAGACCCTATGGATTGGTTTCTGCCCGTAGCTTGTTTTCCCCACCAGAAATCAACAACAAAGCTATTTACGAGTGGTTACATGGGAACTGATGAAATTGCAGCAAACAATTTTATTGAAATAACAAGCCCGAGAGTAGTGTTCCACGAGGGGAAGTTCTGATGGGGGATTAAACTGCTCGGTTATCCTCAGACATATTTGCACACCGGGCATATTCTTGCAATACGATCCAGGCTTTATCCAGTGCACTTCCAAAAGGAGAGACGAATTTTATTTCCACCGGTGGAGGTGACCAAGAGCCTCCTTTTCTTGTGGTCCTGAAAAGAAAGAGAAGTATCAAATTGATTTTTTGATTACCAACAGTATTCAGTAGAGGAAAACGTTTTGCAATGTTGGAATTACAAAATCGATGCCAAAGAATTATTTATGGGCTTCTTTGAAGATAGGGTCAAGGCAGAAAACATAGAGAAACAAGCTTCCTTTTGCTTTCGTTCCTTACCAGACTGTCCCAAGCATTCTCACTCAGTATTCGCGTGAGCTTTTTGAGCGCCCCCACGCCCTGATTTTAAGAGGCAACTCTCCCCAGACGGTTTTCCAGAAGGAACCGGAAAACACGGCCAGAAACAAGACGTTCTCTTTACTCGTCGTCTGACCCACTCCTGCCTTCTATGGGGAACTAAAGACCGTAAGAGCGTGGTTTCGTAAGGTGGAATGACAGGAGAGCACGCCATCATTGCAAAGAGTAGCACCCACTTGGCCTTTCCTAGCCCCTCCCTCTTCTGGTTCCAATAGAAAACTGAACCGTGAAGTGGGGAAAACGGTGCCCAGGAGACCAGCAAGCTGGACAGGCTCGCAAAGTCAGAGCAGAACTGTACCGCCAAGGGAGGAAGAGCAAGTGAGGTGGCCAAAAGCTGAATCGCTACCGTTGTTTCTTAATGACTGCAAGCTGGCTCTGTTCAGGGGAAGAGTGGGATTCTTTCCCCTTCTCAGACACTTTTTCAAGCATTTCATGAAGAAGTTTCGCACTTTTCTCATTTTGCTCAGCTATTGTCTTAGTCATTTTCTCCACCGCCTCCGGGCCGGAGCCGTGGCGTTTGCCGGGGCCCGTGTGGGGGCAGCCCATGCCGCTGGCGGCGGTGTCCCTACGGCCGGGCCGTGGCTTTGGCCTGTATGGGCGGAGGCGTGGCTTTCGCCGGGGCCTCTGGGCGGCGCAGCCGCCGTGGGCCTGGCCGATGCCGGGGCCGGTGGGGGGCAGCCGATGCCGCTCGGGCTGGTGTCGGGGCCGGTGGCGTTGTTTGTGCCTGTGTTGCGGCTTGGGCAGTCACCTGAGTTGTTTGAGTTTCTGCTGTAGCTTTCCGTGGGGGGGTTGTCTGAATTCCTACTGCAGCTTTCGGTGGCAGGGCTGCCCGAGTTTCTGCTGTCTTCGGCTTTGGCCCCGGGGTCTGAGTAGCAACATCACATGTCACATCATACTCACTCCTGCACCGATATTTAACAATAAACCAGCCCTGCAACACACTCGGGAAAACCGACAACAGGATCACGTACGAATGAAAGTAACCTTCACTCTCGAAACGGCCCGAAGGTTTCTCATCCCGATTCTGTTACTGTCGCTTTGGCATCATCACCGAAGGGCAAAGTCAACTTTCCCCAGGTACGACCAAGAGCGTAATGAGGAAAAGAATCCATCCCGAAAGTGTAATTAGGAAAAGCCTCCATCACGACATGCCCAAGATAGGCAGGCAGAACCGTTATCCAAGCAATTATTTTATACCTCTGAAGGCAAACCCACGCCAACGTGGCACGCTTAGACCACCGCGTCCAAACACAAACGAGAAACAGGCCATGCAATATATTTGACCGCTTAAACCCCACTGCATCCATTAACTTCATACAAAGCTCTCTAAAGGCACGATACCAGATTTCACGTAAGACCGACATGCTGTGAACTCTCTGTTCTCCCTGAACAAGCTGGAATTCAAACTATTCAGGCAATCTATCAGAGCTGCGTTCGTGCCCCACGTCGGGCGCCAATAAATCTGTCGTGGTTTTGGCCGAATTGGCCAATGGCCGGCGACAGATGCTCCCCCCCAACCTCTCGTACACGGAGACGAGGAGGAGAGGTAGAGAGAGATTTACGAGCTTAGGAGAAACTAAACTGCTTTCATGAAATCCTAATAATAAAATAAAAAGGGAAAGAATGAAATAGATACAGTCCCTACAAAACTGGACGAAGCTCCCAGGATGACGTCACCGCACAAACCTCAAATCTCAAATTCTCCTAATTCCGAGTGTTCCTGCAGGCAGGCAGGTGACGTTACAGAAGGCCTAACATAGCCGTTTAAGACCAAATGCAAGTCTGCCATTCTGATTTGCAGTTCCAGTTCTCAACGTAAGCAGTTTGAGCAAACTCTATAAAACTGCAAGTGTAATCACGGTCTGTAAAGCCTTTAACTGGAAAAATCACTAACTACAGCCCACCTTACTCCATCAGTCCACGTGGGGTTCCAGTTCTCCTTCCTGGAAGATATTCTGGGTTCCTTTGCTCGTAGAGGAGGGCGAACTGATCATCCCGGAGATGCAGAGGGAGCTGCTAGGGGTGCGGTGCGAAGGCTGGGTCTGAGAAAGGACTCAGGAGGAAAAAAGACAAGATCCTGGGAGGGCACGTAGCCAGGACAGCTGACCCAAACTGACCAAAGGGATGTTCCATACCCTCTGCCGTCTGCTCAGCTACAAAAGCTAAGCGAGAGGAGGAGGGCTGGGGGGCATTCCTTATTACAACGCTTGTCTCTGAAAATTACTCTGAGGTGTAAAAAGCTCTCCGTCTCCTTCAGCTGCATCACATTCAACAATGTTTATTGACAGTCAAACAACATGCTGACTATGACTCTGGAGAATCCTAGCTGTATGGACGATCGCCCGATGGATGTCCTTCACTTTATCCTGGCGTTGCCGGTGCTGCTTCTGAGGTTGGTGACTTAAGCGCACTATCTTCCACCACCTACAGTTAAAAAAAAGCCTGTTAATGCAATAGTCATTACCAAACAGACTGACTTCACACTCACACAGATGAAACTGAGGACAGTGAAATGCCGCTTTTCCTTTCAGATCACTGCTGGGTGTAAAGTCAGAAACATACAGTGTACTCTCTGCTACCGATGACAGCCTCTGTGTTTAAGGGACGGAGAAGAGAGTGTTCAGTGTACGCCATCGCGTGCCCCGTTTCTGGTATTTCTGTTCCTGACTACGATTTGCCACCACTCCTGGACAAAGTGAGCAGTTTTACAATGCGAGCTGTAGCCACAACTGGCAGAAATCATCCCATTGCAGTACTTCCTGCACTGACGACAAATGCCCACACGGCGACCCACTCTGCATCTAACAGGGTAAAAGGCAACGATGAGAGAAAAGCTGAAAGTTCCAGTCGGCAACACTTTGTCAAACTGGCCAGCCCTCACATCTGACAGCTCAACCCTGCACTTCAAGGAACCGCTTGGACTGCCTGAGACAACACAGTATATTCTAAATAGCTCCACCTCGTCTTTTCCCGTTCCCTGTGCTGAGCAAGTATTCGTTCCTTCTAGATCCACGTGAAGATACTCAGGGTTTTACGGTGAGAACAAAAGCAGTAACCGTTAGTTATTTCCAGGGACTCGGATGGTCGGGATAATTGAATCCACGTGTAAAGACCTTTGCCCAGCCCTCTAAGTTGCAGTGCTAGCCAACAACGGCAGAAGGAAGCAGCCCCTCAACAGCAGTCTCCATAGAATCAGCTTATTTTCTTGCCTCCCGCCTCGTCAAAACTTGCTAAAGCGATATATTATTAGCAACACGCCATGCTTCAAAACTAAAGTCAAGAAATACTAGTCTGCGTAAACTTTCCTTTTATGCTTACAAATCTACGAACAAGAAAGCAGTAAGCAGTTTGTCCTAAATTCAGTGAGGGCCCACAAGCCAAAACCAGGCGCTTACATCTACATCAGTACCCACCAGTTATAACGAAAGCAGAAACACCTTCACTGCACTGCTACGGGAATGACTGCGGAAGCTTTGTGACCTGCTGCCTTCTTCCCAACCCAAATTTTCCATTGACTCCCAGGAGGGATTTGCGTATTCCCAAGTCCAGCCCCGTCTTCTCCACAGTGTTGTCCTAAATCCCAAAGCCGAGACGAGCTGAATAAGTGAATGCATCTAAGGTCTCTTCTTGTTCCTGTCTCTAGTGAGGGACTGGCGGGTGCTGTTGAAACCCAACTGCTTGCTCTCCTGTTTGGATCTCAACAGGTCCCATTTTAGAAACATCCTCAATTTTAGAAACATCCTGCTGAAGAAACAGCACGTTTAGCAGCTATAAAAACGACAGCATCTTTAAAATCCACCTTGTGAGAAACCGGTTTTCTCCTTCATTCCTGCCCAGGATTCTTTAATTCTGGACAATATTTTCGCCAGAAAATTTGGTCTTCGACGCACATTTCCTGCTTTAGCTTGTTTTCTTACTGGAGTTAATGGCTTTGGTCTTGAGACTGGAAAGCAAGAGGGGGAAAATTTCAGCCTGGTGTCATCCAAGTGACAGGGAATTCTCCCCTCTATTTCCCCCCGCTACAAGTTACCTTCTCTTGAGGCCAGTGCAGGCAAATGGTAAAGCTTGGCTCTCTCTACGGCCAGCTGCCTTTCAATTCGTGGAAGGATCTTGCCATATTGGGCTAATAGAGAATTTCTGGCAACTGCTCTGTCGGTCAAGCGATGATCGCCGTCGTTCTGATGAAGGAAAAGCGGAAAGCAAAAGCTTAACTCATTACAAGAAGTTCATTGCACAGACCTCTCCGTGCTGTTTCGCATTAGTGAGCCGATTTCCTCTACGGGTGTGGTAAAACACCTCCACTGCACAGAACAGCGGCAAGTTCTACCCATCCGCACACACCGATTTCACCTGGTACTTTTAGCAAAGTGGAAGGAAGACTGGAATAGCAACAGAGCCTACAACTTGAAGTTAAAACAATGCTGGCACTCTGCAGAACCTTCTTCTGATACGCCTGTTATCACCTGCAATTTTCTGATATCACCTGCAATTTGCAAACGACTTACTACATAGCAGGCTTTCCCTTGTTCTTCCTGAAACGCCAGTGCCCTGAATATACGGGACAACTGGAAATTACCCTGGACAACATGATGTGAAGATTAAAACAAGCAAGAAAAAGCGACCTACGCACACCACCTGGCCGCATGACATTTTTCAAATGCAGGACCTACGACTTCCAAACCACCTTAGAAGTTTGAGTCACTGGAAAACTATGATTCCAGAAAACAGCAAACGCGTCACAAATCCAGAACACAAGTTCACGCTTACCATAAGATTGACATTCATGGATTGATTCAGCTCTAGTGCTGCAATGTAGCTGGCACGCTGCAGATGGTAGACTAAAAGGAATTCTTGATTCTGAACACCAGCACTGGTCCTTAAAAACTTCTCCAAACACTCCTATGAGAAAAAAAAAATCATTCCAAAAATCTGTTATGGCTCTGCCTTTTCTCTTTTCAAAGAGACGATGAACATTTTTCCTTGCTCCCACTTACTTGTTCGGTGTCTGTGAAAGGCAGCTTCAGCAAGTCTTCCATCAGGCCCATCTCCCGGCACATTTCGTACATGTGTTTTAAGAGGTCTTCTAAGTTTGCCTGAGCGGCATGTTGGTGCAACAGACCCCAAGCCTCCACCATGCACCTGTAATTAATGTTTCACACGTAAAGGGATGTTAATAGCATAACCAAAGAGATGCCCCAAGAGTCTTGTACTCAAAGTTTAAAGGAAACTTAGGGGATGATGATTTCTATTCTTTGTTCTCCATTTTCACAAGATTTGCGTGACAAAATGGTGGGGTGTATTTCTTTACCTATTGGAGAGCAACACAGTGAGGAGAAGCTGCACTTCCCCGCTGCTTGCCGTGGGTGGCCTCATCAGCTGGATGTATCTGAGGGCTTGCCCATGCTCCCCTTGGCACAGGAGGGACTGAATAATTCTCTTGTGCTGCCATGACGCCGTTTTGATTGTAGCGGGATGAAAGAGCAGGGCCAGTGAATTCTGTACAAGTTAGAGATCGGGTTTTAAAATCATTTTCTAGATTATAGCTTTGTACTGCCATGTATCTCTAACTCAACTCTACCATACTTACTTCGTAATCATTGTGATCTAGAAGCCAAAAACCTTCAACAAGCTTAACAAGTCCCCAAGGCATGCCAAAGGCAGTTGCAAAGGAGTCGACTGAAGTCTCTGTCTCACTCGGAAAGGAACGCTTGATATCCAGCAGCAAGTAAATTGTCTGACATCAGGTATCTCATTAAGGCTAATCAGTTTGTAAGACCAAAACTTTATCACATTACCTTTAGAAAAACATAATGAAGTAAGAATATAAAAGTGGTAGGAAGCAGAAAATACATTCAAAACATTGGAGCATCCAACGCTCAATTATTACAGCAAATAAATTCCACAGCTGGGTTTTTCCCTCATGTCCAGCGTCTATAAAACAGTGTAAATTGTGGCATCCTTACAGTACAGCTCAGCTCCGAATGATTAAAACTGGATTTAAACCAGTATGCGGGTCACTCATTGGTAGCGTCATTTTCTCTTTCTGACGTCCGTTTTTAGGGACATCATCTAACGAGACAGCTCTGGGCTATAAGCGTTTCTAAGCCCCTTGCTCTCTAGGCTCCCCTCGCGGGTTAGGCAACAAACAGCAAAAGCAAGGCTGTGTATTTCAGCAGCTTAAAAATTAAGTTTCTGCCCCATGACTTTTCTCTTCTCCCTGTTGCTTATTCCGTGTGCCTGCACTTTCAACGGAACCAAAGCAAGCACCGTGAGCTGCGCTGCAAAACCCGTGATTTCAGCAAAAATCCGGTACTGGTAAACCACTCTTAGAAATCCTTTTGCTCTGAAACAGGATATTTTACCACATCATTCTAGTAAGAAGCAATTTGCTACAGATAGGAGGGTTTTAAAAAATTTAGAACGGTGTTTAAATTTGGAGAAAAACTAAGGGCTTTTGTTTTTATCTCCAGCATTTCTTACTAAACCTGTTTTCTCCTACCAGAGAAGTCTTTTGCAACAAAACATTTAAGAAAAAATCATCAAAAATCCACAGTACAAAGAAATAAAACAGCGCTTCTGTCTACAACTTAACGCTAAACTAAATGTTTTCACTTGCATCGTCTTTGAAGCATAAATGAAAAAATGTTACGAAACAGGTCGGCGACCAACACTGAAGAACATTTATGTGCATCCCCTGAAGGTGTAATAAAAATAACTAGAAAGGATACAATTGCGTGTTTGCAGTTTTCTTCAATGCTTTCTAGCAAATAGAGATCCAGCAGTGCCTGAAATGAAAAATTAACAGTTCTGAAAAAACGCCTGTCTTCCCTAAATCATTGGCTTTTGGGTGGGGTTTGGCGGGGAGGGCGGCCGTTTGTTGTTGTTCTCAGTGAACAGGACACTCACATGCAAACTGGCAGGCGGGTATTTCCCAGTTCCTCCTGCATCTCTCCGCCACAGCTTCTCCACTTGGTCTCCTAACTGGGAAACCATTCCATCAACCATCAAGCAGTCCGAGTCCCATTTTCCTCTGGAACAAAAGGTAGCAAGGATTTGGACAGAGTTAAACACTAATTCCAGCCTCCCGGTGTAACGGCTTTCCTCCAGTCTTCTGCTGACTGCAGCCCTGCCCTTTCATCTCCCGATGGCACAAAGCAGAAAAAGGACACTAGAGGCTCTGTGCTTCGAAGGAACACACGAGCCTGTATGTAAGTTACTTGAGAAGTAAGCCAAGGAAGATGAACTTTGAAGTCAATACCTCCTACCCTGCAGCTTCCACCTTAACTCACCTTGCAGCCTCTTGGTCACAGTGCCATCGCCGAAGCTTGGTCAGCTCTTTATTCAGTTTTCAGTACAATTTCCAAAGAAAAACCTATTATCGGCTAATCCAAGGCATGCCGCCTATGTGCTAGGCAGCTAGTCCAGGAAAGAGAGCTGACGTTAGCAAGTGACTTCTATCCGACAGCCAGCAGAGTGCGAGGCGTGCCAACTCCATGTAACTCCAACCATCTTACGAAATCACACCACGTACTTGGGAGAAGGGGACTTAGGCCAATACAGTTATGACCCTCTATTACCAGTCAAGGACGGAGATGATTGTTTGTTAAAAAACACGCTTTCTTCTGCTTCCAAAACAATTGTTCTGTCAACACCCTGCTTTGCTGAACTGGAGGTGACTGATCCTGTCCTAATCACATGGCCTTTTTCAGTAGTCAGAAATTATACACATTAGCCAATGAATAAAGTAGACTCCCGAAAAATGATGATACCAACCAGTGGTACTAAGCAGAGGTAGATAGCACCGTTTTAACACAGGAAAGTAACCTCTCTGTTCAACAGAACACACGTGTCACTGAAGTCAAGAGTATTGCTGGCAGCGGCATTACGCATAGCCCATGCAACTGTTGAGATAAAAGCCATTCCCTTCCACTTCTGAATTTGCCGTGGAAGTGTTCTAGAGTCTTCCTCTAGCTCTTACCTTGATAAATGCTCAAGTTTCTGTCGCTGACCAGTATAGTAGCTCTCAATCAGAGGATAATTGTAGAAAGGTCTTGACAAACGCGTATCGTCATCTACAGGCAACAAAGTAGAAGCAAGTTAAAGCAGTCATATCACACTTGTAAACGAAAATTTTTGCCTAAAGAGACAGAAGATCGTACAAGCTAAGCATCAAGAAGCCTCCAACTCTGAAAGAAGCCAATCCTCTTTCTGCCTTTGCTAAAAGAACTCTGAGAGACAAGACTCAATTCCTTCTTGCCCCAAGTGCCGTTTCAAGGTTACAGTTCACGCAGCATTCACAACATGTAGGGTAAGCTGAAGTCCACTATAAAAAAAACCACCCAGTTCTCAAAGGGAATGGTTTTAAAACCATTGTTTAAAACAATTGTTTGTGAGACAATTAAGGCTGACAATGGAATTTCTAATCCATCCAACTAAAGAAGGATTTCCAAGGTGTACTTTCTCCTCAAGCAACTGATAGAAAGTTCAAAACATGCAGGTAATGCTCTCACTGTAAAAACAAGCATTCCGGTACTTGTTGTTTAATAGTACTTTGTTTAAAATCTCACGTAGTTCAAGCTGTGGACACAAGCAGCGCCGTGACGTCAGGGGTCCATTGCTATTCCTAAAATCCACCCAGGAAAGAAACTGCCTGCCTCATTCTACGCCGTGTACTTGACAACCAGGCAAAATCTCAACTTCACCCACAGAACTTCAGCACACCCTGCCACTGAACCAGCACGACTTCTTCCTGACGAAACCGTTACAAAAACATGGCTAAGCATGCGTTCGTGGGAGTCACTCACTGGATGGTCGCCTTGCTACAAACGTATGACAGGTCACGCTTACCTAAACCCTCTGGAAGGAGACCGGATCGACAGAACCAGATGACCACTCGTGCATACAAAGAAATGAGGCCGGTTACCGCTTGCTTATTTGTCACGTCTGCAAAACCTGAAAAAAGGCAGGAGATGATTAGCGTTATGCAATTCTGTTCATTTTCACAAAACTCCCTTCATCCTACTAAACCAAAAGTATAAAAATAGCACATTACAAATCTTTGTCTTTGCGTTTTTCATGCTGTATCGCTTTCTTATTTGAAGAAAAAACCCACTATCACCACCAAAACAAAAAGCAACCCCTATAAAGAACTAAACTCACTAAAGGCTAAAATAAAAAAAAAAACAAAACCCCAAAGCCTGAACTACTAAATGCACGCAGGAATAAGACATCTGTTTCTCACGTAGCAGAGATTCTTCTGATAGCAAAGGGATATTCTTTTCTTTTCTCAATAGGCCAAGAACCATTTCTAAGAGAAAAAGCTGTAGAAACTCAAGTAACTTACTTTGCATGTTACTCGTTTACGCTTCCTTCGTATTGTTTAGCAATTTGCAACACGGTGTCTGCATGCAACTAGAACTTGCTAGCTAAGAACTCAAAGGAATAATTTTCAGCAATACCACATTCGGTTGCTGTAATTTCAGCCCAGTTGCCTACTAAGCTTCTCTCTGGATGTAGCCTCCCCCACCCCCTTGCATGAGCTCCACCATAAACTGTTGCCCTGAACTCCATGCGTGTTTTGTGGTGGTCCCAAGCGCTCAGCTTTAAGCCCCTTCTCCCAGCTAAATGTGACTGTCTTCCAATCCTCAAAAACAACAAAAGCCCATGTTGCCACAATTCCAAATCTTAATAAAACATACCAAAGATTTTGTAGCACTACTACAAACCTTTTCCAGTAAGCTCTTGTGCTTCTGTGAGAAAACAGTTTAAGACCGTGCTAAGGTTGCTCAAAAGCAACTGGCAGCGCTGGAGAGACCGTAATGTCTGGGGGTCAATGAAGTTGCAAGAGCCATCAAACAGCGGAACACCTTTTCAAGAATAAATATTAAATCGTTAGCCGACAGAGCAATTCCAGAGTTTCAAGGCGCACTTCAAGGACCGCGTGCAATATCCTATAGCGGCGTATTACTGAGGAAGCTCAATCAGAAAGAACGACTTTAGGTTTGCAGAATGACTACACTAGTACTCACAGATTTGGTCAAATTCTTCCTTTGTAGAGATCACTTGGTTCCATGTCCACTCAAGAACAAACCGTAAATTACCAGCAGACCTTGGCTGCTCTTTAAACAAAGAGAACAAAAAAGAAATGAATCAACAGGCTCCAACTCAAAGAGGTACCACGTAAAAAAACAACGTTCCAAGTATTACCTTCAGATATCCAATGTTTAATGCATCCAGTCAGAAGTCCCACAGAACCTGTCTGGACAGCAGCTGACAATACTGCTTCCAGCTGCTCCTCCTAAACGTAACAGACAAACTCAAATGAGAATCTTACCTACTTGCACCATGTGAACCATCAACAGTAAATGTTTCTTTCTAACTGTATACTCATTCAGACATCACAAAGTCAATCAGGACACAGGCCAGGAATGCCACGTCCTTTCTCTTAATTCCAGCCACAGGCTGGACTGCTCACTGCTCTGAGGAACACATTAACACACTTCTCCTCTGACATTTCAACTTACTGCAGCCTAATTCTAATCTTTCTTCGCGTGCCTCTGCATTACAGTCTTCACGTACTGAGTTCCGACTTACTACGTCCAGAAACATCCTCTGCTAATACGCGTTACACATCTGTGCAGATAAGTTTGCCATCAGGAACTCAGGAAGGGGACAGGACAAACACAACTGTGCAACGTTTGCATGGAAACAGTGAAGCTACGGCCAAGCAGCTTTCTAGACCATGAAGACATGAAGCAGTTCTGACACCCAAAACAGTACGTTGGAATTTTGTAACGTGACAGAAAAGAAGCGAAACATTTACATCCTAATGGTTTAAATGTTAGGCTCTTCAAATACTGTATTATAGTGTAGTGGTAATCCTTACAAGGATAAATCACGGGTATGCACAGACGCGCGATATTAAGTAGTAGCTTATCTCAGCTGGTGTTCTCGTACTTCTCTCAGGTGAGAGGACCCTTCGTAAGTTTTTACTTTGGTTTTTGGGATGGGATTTGGTTGGTTGGTTGGGTTTTTTTAAACACATTCAAAAGTATCTTTCCCCTCTAGGCAAAATCATGACATTCAAAGCGACTTCTACACATGTAGAACACACATGTGATATTGCCATCTTTTTCTGAAAACTGGTTTCAGACAAGGAAACACACCATTGGCCAGCTTGCCAAGAAATGTCTTTGAGCTACCACACTGTGCAGAAGCGTTCATGTCCTAACACACGTCCACAAATGTGGTGACGAATGCAGGAGACAGGAAGAGGAGGGCAGCGGGAAGGCTGCTCTCCCCTTCCTGCTGATTGCTCCAGGGAAAGGTTGGTGCATTGCAAATGGAAAACCTATGGCAGGGGGAGTGAAGTCACTGTGGTGGCATAAAGCACATAGAAGGTAGCGAGTGTCATGAGATAAAGGTGATTAAGGTGTTGCAGCTGCAAGAGGGCAGTCTCAGAGCAGCAAATTGGGCTACTGCAGCACAAGGCAGAGGCTACAGAGGTGAAGATCCGCCCGGAGAGGATGCAGAAAAGCCTACCGATGAAGGGAAAACGAGGGCAAGCCGTGAAGAAATTGCCAGGGAGAGCTGACAGCAGTAATCCTTTACCACAGCCCACTTCCTTGGAAGCAAATGATCACGTACAGTGACAGTGCAGCAAGCCGACGTCTGCAAGAGCTCGCATCCCAGGGAGACGCCCCCATCGTCGGCTACTGCACTGAACCACTGCTTTGAGAAACTGACAGGGATGGGGGTTACTCTGGGGGACACATGCGTTATGTTGGGCATGACCAGCACTGACTGCACGCTTCCTTGTGCGCATCTGTGTGTGGCACCGAATTAAGAGAGGGGTCTCTAAAGACAGATCTCTTAGGGCTGTTCCCAGTCAAAGTCACTACTTTGGATCTAAGGATACGGTTACTTCTGCTAGCTCAGGTCAACACCTGTATTTCAAATTGGAGTATCGTGTCTTGTAGCCCCTCCAGCCCTGTCAGACCAGATGGATGTATTTCCCCCTTGATTCCCTCATAGGCACTCACCTGACTCAAACTGGATGGCTGGACGTCAACTGGTCTTGGAGACAGCAAGCCAGCTACAAGACACCTATTGTAGCTCTCCTGAATGGCTTCCCATATTGAAGGACCAGATTTCTTCAAAAAATTCAAGGTCTGAAACATCAATCGAAAACCACAGATTAAGACAGCATTGTTATTCCGTCACTACGCTTCTGGATAACCTCTAAAAGGAAGAATCTAAATGTTCACTGACACCGTCAGACAGCCTGAACCACTAAGATGCTTTAGGTTAGCAATCTGCGTAATTAAGTCTTTTCTACCTTCTCTGTCTATACACAGGCCTTGCTCTTTCCCTCAACACTGACACAAAATACATTCTATATAAGCTAAGCTAACATGCAACTTCACGCTTTGGAAGATCCTTTCTATGCCTATTCGTATGGAAGCCGATTCATGTTGGAAACATTTAGTGAGCTGAAACTTCACTCAAAATTATCTGTCACAATCTGTGCTGCGGCTCGGAAGTTATAATTTGGCCGAGTTTTGGGAGAAAACAAAATTTTCATTCCTCAAACAGTTATGTGATTTTTCATTTTCTCCATTCCCTCCTTTTTCAAGAGAATTGGGGATCAAAACTCTAACTCAAGACTATGCAGGCAGTTCGACTGAGGGGCAATAAAGAAGTAACACCTTTCCCCGCCTTCTGCAGTGGTTTTGTTCTTGCTCCTGGAGCAACGTTGCATTCCTTTCTAGACATTCAATCCCCGATCGTGCTTCAAGAGGAGACAATGCGCAGGAGCAGGCTGTCCCCATGTGCCAGAAGACAAGCCGTCGGGGAAAAAGGCCGGCCTGGCTAAACAGGGAGCTAGTGTTGCAACTTCGGGAAAAAAAGAGGATCTATGGCCTCTGGAAGGAAGGGCAGGCCACTCAAGACGACTACAAAGAGGTAGTTAAGCTATGTAGGGAAAAAATCAGGAGGGCCAAAGCCCAGCTGGAGCTAAACCTGGCTTCTGTTGTCAAGGACAACAAAAAAAGCTTCTATAAATATATTAGCAGTAGGAAGAGGACTAAGGATTATCTCTGTCCTCTAGTAGATGGGGCCGGCAACATAGTGACCAAGCATGAGGAAAAGGCTGAGGTACTTATTGAAGTCTTTGCCTCAGTCTTCAGCAGTAGGACCAGTTGTTCCCTGAGCACCCAGACCCCTGAACTAGAAGACAGGGATTGGGAGCAGAATGAAGCCCCTCTAATCCAAAGGGAAATGGTGAGGGACCTGCTTCAGCACCCGGAGGTGCACAAATCTATGGGGCCGGATGGGATCCACCCAAGGGTATTGAAAGAGCTGGCGGAGGTGCTCGCCAGGCCACTTGGTATCATTTATGAGCAGTCCTGTACAACCGGGGAGGTCCCAGCTGACTGGAGGTTAGCAAATGTGACACCCATCCACAAGAAGGGCCGGAAGGAGGATCCGGGGAACTACAGGCCAGTCAGTCTGACCTCGGTGCCTGGGAAGGTCATGGAACAGATCCTCCTCAGTGCCATTACACGGCACATGCAGGAGAACAGGGTGATCAGGCCCAGTCAGCATGGGTTTGTGAAGGGCAGGTCATGCCTATCAAACCTAATATCCTTCTATGATAAGGTGACCCACTTAGTGGATGAGGGAAAAGCTGTGGATGTTATCTACTTGGATTTTTGCAAAGCTTTTGATACTGTTTCCCACAGCATTCTCCTGGAGAAACTGGCTGCTCATGGCCTGGACAGGTGTACTCTTCGCTGGGTAAAAAACTGGCTGGATGGCCGTGCCCAGAGAGTGGTGGTAAATGGAGTTAAATCCAGTTGGTGTCCAGTCACAAGTGGTGTCCCCCAGGGTTCGGTGCTGGGGCCGTTTCTCTTTAATATCTTTATCAATGATCTGGATGAAGGGATTGAATGCACCCTCAGTAAGTTCGCAGATGACACTAAACTGGGCGGGCGTGTTGATCTGCTTGAGGGTAGGTTGGCTCTGCAGAGG
Organism: Chroicocephalus ridibundus; assembly: GCF_963924245.1. Lineage (NCBI taxonomy): Eukaryota > Metazoa > Chordata > Aves > Charadriiformes > Laridae > Chroicocephalus > Chroicocephalus ridibundus. Next base: position 41,288,307 of record NC_086286.1, read on the forward strand.
GATCTGGACAGGCTGGACCGATGGGCTGAGACCAATGGTATGAGGTTCAACAAGGCCAAGTGCCGGGTCCTGCACTTGGGTCACAACAACCCCATGCAGCGCTACAGGATTGGGGCAGAATGGCTTGAACGCAGCTCGACAGAAAAGGACTTGGGAGTGTTGGTTGACAGCCGGCTGAATATGAGCCAGCACTGTGCCCAGGTGGCCAAGAAGGACAACAGCATCCTAGCCTGTATCAGGAATAGTGTGGTGAGCCGGACTAGGGAAGTGATCATCCCCCTGTACTCGGCACTGGTGAGGCCCCACCTCGAGTACTGCGTTCAGTTTTGGGCCCCTCGCTACAAGAGGGCCATTGAGGTGTTGGAGTGTGTCCAGAGAAGGGCTACAAAGCTGGTGAGGGCCCTGGAGGACAAACCTTATGAAGAACAACTGAGGGAGCTGGGGTTGTTTAGCCTGGAAAAGAGGAGGCTGAGGGGAGACCTTATCACCCTCTACAACTACCTGAAAGGAGGTTGTAGAGAGATGGGGGCTGACCTCTTCTCCCTGGTGACAAGTGATAGGACGAGGGGAAACGGGTTCAAGTTACGTCAGGGGAGGTTTAGATTAGATATTAGGAGACATTTTTTCACTGAAAGGGTTATTAAACATTGGAATAGGCTGCCCAGGGAGGTGGTGGATTCACCATCTCTGGAGGTGTTTAAAAAAAGGGTAGATGGGGCACTGAGGGACATGGTTTAGAAGTGGCTCTTGTCAGGGTAGGCTAAAGGTTGGACTCGATGATCTTAAAGGTCCCTTCCAACCTCAACAATTCTATGATTCTATGATTCTATGAATGGCAGTTGTACAGTCCCAAGAGGGGACCTAAAACATTACCATTTGCATACAGCTGGCGACAGGATACAATTGCAACTATGCGTGTGGACGGGCAGGATGAGCATGAAACGGTCCCTAACACGGAAAGCAGTGCAACAGAAAACTTAGAAAAGCTACATCTCCTGCCACTCGCAATAAAGATACAGTAAAAGATCACCTCCTTCTGGAAGCCGGTGCAAGTCATGTGAACGACTCCGGAGGTCAGCAAGCACGTACCATCTGCAGAAACAGGGAACGTTTGACAACCTTCCGTACTCTCACAGTTATGGCATGACCACTTTACATTTTTTACACACCGGTATCTAGAAACATATAACTGAGTGCTTTGAGCTTCAGTTCACAGTCATTTCAGGCTATAACCAGCACCACTTCACCAGCTACATTACAAAAGCACCAAAACTCAGCCGGCTGTCAGATATGTTTCACAATAGTAAATACCTTGTCAGTACAACGTGATCAGAGTTGGGTTTGGGGGGGACTGGGTGTTTTTTTGGTTTGGGTTGGGTTTTGAATGACAAACAATGACTGAACAAGAGAACCAATGAATGGCCAATGAATACCTACCAAAGTTATAGTTGCCCGGATGAAAAAACCGCTCAGGTGGTGGATAAGAAGGAGGAACTCCCCGACTTAGACTCCGCTCATGGACCAGAATATCCAAAAGGAGCTTCGGAGAAGTCACGCTCACTACGGTATCCAGCGACCACAGTGCAAAATAGGGGCACTCATGAGGGAATTCTTCCGGCCTTAAAGAAAACAAGCGCGTAAGCTAAATGCCGACATTCAAATGAATTATTGGCAGGCATATGGAAAACTACTGAAGAAAAATCTACCTTAGCGAATCTGGCATTTGAGCAGAATACCAGCGATTAATGTCAAATACACCCAGGTAAGTAGATGGTTTTCCCTGACCGTACGTATTCACTTGCCAACTGAAGACTGAGACACTGGTGTCAGGAGACGTGACTGTAAAAGACAAGACGTTGTTTCTGACTTGTAGAAAATACGATAGATCCGATAGTTTTAAAACACCACTTTCTATTTTGGCTTCATTCTCTTCTGTCACTCGTGAAACACAACACTTCCTAAGAGTGATTACAGTAATTACGGAATAGCAAACATCTCTGTGATAGGTTTCAGTCACACTGCCCCTTTTTCTTGTCCCCTCGTCCAGATCACTGGTCAAGATACTAAAGAGAAGTGGCCCCAGTGCAGTGCCCTGGGGAACAGCACTTGTGACGGGCTACCATCTGGATGCAGAGGCGGACATCGGTTTGAAGAAGGGAAAAAATTCCGGTAACATTCCTAAGCAATGGAGAGTTTGAACTTCTTGTTCAAAGATGGCAGCTGGAGGAGTAAAACGACTGACCGTCATCATACAAACGGCCCCACCATACATCGCGATAGCATGTCAGCAAGCATAAAATAAAACCCACTTTTTCCCTTAAAGAAGTCCCACATAACTTAAGCATCCATTTTTTCTTCGTAAATAATCCCAACAATCTAGTCTATGCAGATAGGCAAGACTTTCAGACTGTGGGGACAGAACAGCATTCGTTGCTTAGGTTCCAAAAGCACTTCTTTTAAAATCACCAAACACGGACATCAGAACAAACCTTCATTTACGCTATCCTCTCCGTCAACGTCGCTGCGGAATTTTTCGACAGTCTGGCAGCTGATTAATTTAGTACTCATCTGGCCTCTCAAGGGAAAGACTCCACCCGTGAGATCTAAACTGAACTTTTCGCCACAGTATTGCAAACCCTGGGGGAAAAAAATCAGAGAAGAGAGCAAAGGTCATTCTAAGATAAAAACATACATTATGGCTAAACATGAAAGACAGTCTAACAGAATAGGCTTATTATACTGTGTATTTCGCATGAGCCTATTTCTGATGGTAAATAGAAACTACGCCTGACATGCAAGAGAATGCAGTGTCAAATCGTAACGGGTAAGTTTGGCTGTAAAGGCTTTGCACTTTTTCAAAATTTAGAATTTCCCTAACATTCTTCAGATCTAAACATGTTTTGCAGAATTCCTTGCGACATCCAAGAATGTTCTTTATAAAAATAAATATATCGCTACAAAGAGATCTCTAAAATGATGCAACACACATGCATGCAAAGCTCTTTGCTCCATGTCTTGATTGCAGAACTGATGAAGTTAGAGAAGCCCCAGCAGCTAAAGCTGTCAAGAGGTATTTTCTATGGGCACACCACCAGAGTGACCGTGCACCCCTCTCTAGTTACTGTGAGAACTTCATACTGATTAGCAATCTTCTTTCAAGCCACGTAAGCTATGACAGCTCCTCCTCTCATCTTGTCAGAGACTAACGGGTGAAATATCCCTCAGCTCCTTCACCAAGCACAGCCAACAGCAAAAGGGAAAACCAGAAAGGACACGGGGTGCACGTGGCCAAGGCTTTTAGCATCACGAATTACTACACAGTAAACAAACTAATTTTGAGATACACAGAAACCCCGGCACGATTGTGTTGAACCTCTGATAGTGCCATTTTTTAAGTAAGCATGAAGTGAAATACCGTCTTTCCAAATACAGCATTCATTCAAACTGTCTACCATACAACACATGAATGGGTGTACTGGGGACAAATAGCAGCTCTATAATTAAAAAAAAAAGAGGGAAAAAGAAACCCAACCCACACAACCCATAAACTGATAACGCCACATTCTACCCAGGTTTCCTAAACTTGCAGAGCTCTGAAACGAACTGGCATGAGACCACACATTCCCGTATGATCTCATAGGATACATCTAATTCACCTAATCTGAGAAGAGGCGAGCTTTCTCTTAATGATTCCAGGAAGTGTTACAAATAAATATGAAGGTTGTCTAAAAAGAAAAATTAAATAATTAAAAAAAGTCTTTCATAACTAAAAAGAAAATGCTTCTGAAGCAAAGCAGTGCATTTTAAACTTTCCACGCCGGGCAAAGTCATTCTAAGGAACTCCATTGTATGGGAGATGTTAAGTAATGACTCCATTGACTAGCAAAACACAAAAACAAGTTTTCAAACGAGATGCACTGCTCAAACTCTGATATCAAAGTAGAGAGTGTATACTCTGCCCATCCGCAAGCATTGTGCAGAACGAGGGTAAAGATGCGCTCTACGATCGTGATTTGATGCACCAGATTTAGCAACTGCTGCGACAGTACAAAAAAGGTCTTTGGAAGCATTACTTAAACATACCTTTCTGTTTAATTACTTAAGCAGACTTAAACCAGCCTTGAAGGCAATGGAGACGAGAGTTTGACACGCATATAGAAAAACACAGTACCACATGTTCCATAAGTCCTATTTGTGACTCTTACCATGACACACAGTCAAAGAGGCACTGCTTCATAGCCTCAAACCTAATTCCTGGAACAAAAAGCACTGCTGTATTGAAAAAGTCTTTTGAGCTCCTGTGAACTCTATCCAATGAACAAGGATCAACAGTAGATTCCTCCTTCTTTACTCAAACTTGGCCTAGCAAAAGGGAGACACTTAAATTTTCTACCCCTGAAGATGGACAAGAAACTTGACTCAGACAGCCATGCAGGCAGACAGTCATGTAGTACTAACCAATCTGTGACTACAAGGAAGTGTTCTGAGACTAAAAGTATCCGCTGTGGAGCACAGGTCCCGCACATCAACAAAGATAAAGAGATAGCATCCAGCACGCGATGAATCCCTGGAAGATCCTTCTACTTGGTCACCGTGACAGATAATGCATTTTAAAGAAACACCACCTTTTCCAAACACCTAACCTCTATCTATGCAAAAGCAACAGTGCCAAATGAGGAAGCACCTTTCCTACACATAAGCAAAACACTCAAAATCTAAATTAATCCAAAAAAATCAAAAGGCACAGTCCCTACAAAAACCAGAGTACCACGATACAAGAGTCACCCCTGTTTCGTTCCATAGCTATTGAGAATATGCAAGAGAAAGTACCAAATCAGGAGGAAAGACTTGCTCTGAACTAAGATTACTGTCCCCTCAAAAAGATTTTGGAAGACTTCCAGGCGTACAACTGAATGGAATTACACATCTAACAGATGCGCCTTGTCTCTGTTAGCTATCTGAGATACAAGGATACCTCACATCTGTATTTTAAACGCATCCTCCTTGGAGCCAGATCTAACATTTAGGTACACTCTTCTGACCAAATTACATATTTTCCTGGCTTTAAGAGTAGATTGAATAGGTCACCCAGCCAAAAAGAAGAACGAGTTATCTTTACAGCTACTAAGTGTCAGGATCAACACTGAAGAGACACTGTAGGTGCATTTCATGTGAGAAGTCCGGCTGACAAAGCTCTAAGGGAAACCAAGAATATAAAACTGAAGATCAGCAAAGACTAGAGTATGACTGTATTTTAAGAAAGGGAGAGAGACAGAAGCTTATTCAAGTCCGAAGCTTGGTTAAACCAAGCGATTCAAGGCCCAGTCTTCTCTTCCTACATGCCATTCGTTTGGTATTTCAGAATAATTTTATTTGCAAAAGCCGCGTCCTCTTCAGGAATTTCATTTATACGGGCTCTTTGCAGATGGATCTAGCTGGAACACACGACACTGCAGTATAAAATGGTACGCCTTCTTTCCAAAAGGTATGGACAAAGGCCGTGCCCAAGAAGACTCAGCAAAACATGATTATTTTTTCAGCCAGCTCTGAAGTTTGATGGTAAATCTCACCCCTGTAACTCAACTGATACTCCCTTAGAGAAAATTACTATTGTCTGCTTTTCCCACGCATGCACCTCTTACCTCATACATGACTTGTCCTGAGGCCACGCGTTTTCTGTCACCAAACGCTAACTGCTGCAGGTGTAAACTCACCACATCACCTTCACTGAAAAAGGGATAAATTATGAGATTTGGTTACAAAGCTGCTTGATAGTCCTCATCGTCGTGTTAGTAGACCTAGACGTTTTCTTAATAGCATGCTCCTGCTGAAAAGAACACCACCTCTTCCCAAAACATGATCATCGGCCACATTTAGGCACTGAAACATGAAGGAGGGCGTTTTGACACTAACAGCTTCAGGGGCAAAAGCCAACCGTACAATTGGAAAGCTGTAATATGTTGTATGGACTAAGAATTGTTGGAAATAGTTCTTCACAATGAAGAGTTCTCCATCAAAACTGCTTTGAAGTCAAATTTTAAAAGACTGCCACTCTACCAACAGCTGAGCTGATGGAATCGCTTGCTGATGCAGAGAGAGAGATCTCTCTGCCCTTCCCTTACCACCAAAGTTCCCCTCCCCCTCTTGCACACTCTGCACCCTTCCAAGTCCGATTTGATTCAGCAGAACAGCAGGAACCCATTGGCTTTTCTGCTGAATCGTCTTCTGCCCGGGGAGCTGCACTGCCTCACCAAGGCTCCACAGACTGCTGACGCTGGCACAAGGCCATCGGCAATACTGTCACCGCCGCCTTTAGGGGCGGCAGGCTGTTGTGTGGGCACGTCTGGTGTTCTAGATCTGCAGCCTCAACTGCTCCTAGTGGTATTTTAATACCACGGTGTGACTATCAAACAAATGATGAAGCGGTCATCGAGGAACAAAAGCAAACCATTTGAGAATGCGAGCAGAAGAGTATGGCCACTGTTGCTTTGCCTTCTGACAGAAGGCAGGAACTAGTAGGTCCCTCTTCACGTCTGGTAAATCCTGTAAAAATTGCATTCTAAGTTTAACACCCTCCGTACCGGAAAGAATCGCAGACACACAACAAATACACATGTTCAACTGTATGGGAACAAATATCCTTAAAAAAAAAAGAATTAATTCAGTGGCTGATAGTCAAAGTTTTTATTCACCTTTCCTGCGTAGACTGAACAGCCCACAAGTAGCAACAATTGCGAGGATCATTCTCAGGCTCTTGAAAAGTGACAGCATAGACAGGAATCCTCCCTCCTTCAAGCTGAGAGTGGTGCCTACAGGTTTAGGGGAAAAAAAAAGCAAAACGAAAAAGAAAACAAAAGGTGAGCCTAGTGGCCCAAACACAGGTAGTTTCTCGTTTCTTGGACTACGTCAAGCATTGTTCTTCCTGACTTCTGAACCTTACTTGTACCTCCACACTCTACTCTTGCCACCTAATTATTCCTCCACTGTCTATTTATGCATCCAACAGCTTCTGGGGAGTCAGTGCAGATCTGCTGAAGGGAATCCCGACCAGAAGTTAGCCAAATATTTCAGGTGAGATTGCTCTTTCGGCCAAAGCTGACACGCAGGAAAGAATACATTTTTCAGGCACAGGTCAGCTATTGAGTTTTCATGTCTCACTAGTTTCACCCTGGACACTTTAGAGAATATCGGCACCAAAATCACATCACTGACATACTTCAGCCTTTCAATGGATGCCCCAGTTGCAGTAACCGGTTCTGAAAACCCCAGGAAGCATGCTTCCCACAATTCCTCAATCCACAGGCACAATAAGGAAAACAATCCTAGTCCACTGGGGAGAAGGCGGACCACTTGATCTAGGTATGACTGATAAGTTATGTCAGAAGAGGATTTCTGAATGTGCCAAGATTATACTCATACTCATGTCAGTCCCTGAAAAAGTTCTCTTTACATCCACATACTTCCTTAAGCAACAAATCGAGAGCCCCACACCTCCAGGCATGGCCAAGTGTAAAGGCCTACTTACTCTCTCTTCAAAGTTTTCATATTCCAGAGCGACAGGTAGCCATCTGAGAAACCCACAACGAGCTGGTTGCTTCTGCTTATGTAGCACAGGGCTGATACTGCTGTTCCGGAAGCATTTTGTAGTTGAAAACAGAGACGTCTCCCTTCGCTGGTCACAGTTTCTCTTCTTTGTGCAACTTCAGCAGGATTTTTAGTGACAACTTCTAGATCTACACACACAAAACCAAGCAATAAATGAATACGTTATGCCATTTAGGCTGCATTTTAGGCACTGACGTGACAACCCCTATCATCTAATGCTACCGTGCCAGGCAAAATAGCCATTTACGCAACACTTTTTTTTGCCATTTCCATTATGTATGTCTTCAAAGAACATAAGAACTCTCGGATCAGACAAGTATTCTCACTCACGTTTGAAAGCTGCGTAAAAGCGTAACCTTAATAACTAAGCCAAATTCTTCCTGGACTCTGAAAAGCAGGAGTTTGGGCCTCGTGATGAAATTTGAAGTGGCACCTCGTGTTTGAAGTGGCACCAATTGCTGAAGCTGCTGTTGTAATAGCCAAAACGGTGTATGCAATCTGAGTACACCTATTCGAGATTTCATTCATCCAAATGCATGGGTGTTGGTAAGTGGGGTTTATTTTAAAAAACAAGCCCAAAATTTGCCCCAAGTCAATTAACACAAGCAGAAGAGCATTCCCGGGAAACAGGGCTCCTCCAACACAACTTCCTACCAGGCGGCCGCACCGGCTCACGTGGCAAAATTCCTACACCTCTCTGGCAAGAATCATAGTGGCACAGGGATCTTGGTGGGAGGGGGCATTTACAACACTGCGAGGAGCAGTCAGACGCTCCCAGGTTTAATCAGGTCGGGACTATACGATGTCAAACTGCCACCTGTAACCAGTCGTCAGAAATGTCTGACACAAGGGTCTTCAAAGTGGGATGCATACTGTTTCGTTAGAAGACAGAAGTTTTCTTGCGTTTAAATTCATGTGGAAAAACTGCAGGCTTACCCAATGCTTCGATATCATTCTGAGTGCAGGAGCAATCATCCAAACTAAGGTCAACCAGAAGCAGATGGCCAGCATCTGTAGCCACTGCTGCCACCCCAAAGAGCCATCGCAGACTCTGATGGAGGTGCTGAGTGCTCACGCTGGGTCCTCCGTGATTCGCTATGGGTTCTATAGCGGTTACCTACAGGAAAACTACAAGTTACTATTTGAGCTCTTTGACAAGCTCAATAGAAAAAGTAAATACAGGAGCATCAAAGCATTGTTTGCAATTAGATCAAGAAAAGAGACAAAGACAAAAAAGCCCCGTACAAAAACCTGTTACTGCCTTCCATTTACTAGATTTCCTGCGGGTAAGTGACTTAACTTCAACTTACATGGGGCATTCTATTAGTACAGCTTAGCAATTTCCATTTCCTACTTCGCAGTAATTAACTGGAGGAAAACACAGAAAATCAGTTATACGCAAGAAACTTTATCGTATTCAAGGGGCTTAAGACAGACAAACACAACTACATCGAGGTCTCCCACCGCTCACAGCCCACCAGCACCGCGATACAGTCTATGCCTTCTTTGACAAACGGGCATTAGGATAAATCAGGGCTCCAGAGTCAGACGAGGCAGCGGCCAAGTTGCATGGGAGACACACCATTTCCATGGGAGCGAAACGTATTTAGAAAGCGTTGAAGGGAGAGACCAGCTTAGTAAAATTCACACTAGTCCGCATTTAGAAGAAAAGTAACAACCACATAAAGGAAAAGAAGCTTTAAATGCACACCAGCGCTTTCACGAATGTTGAGAAAAATGTTAAAAGCCAGCCTAAAGCAGCAGCTTCTCAGATAAAAAGGTGACTCCACCTAAAGGAGGAAGCGCACACTGCTCTCTCACGTGCCCAGCAGTCTGCACGCAACTGTCTCACAAGGCGAAGACAGACCTTTCAGCACACGTTGCAGCACATCCCAGGACAACACTGACTGCTAGAGCAGAGACACGAGCACACAAAGACTCCTGCGCTAAAGCTGCACGTATTTCTCTCTCTCAGTCACCCCAATACGAATGCTTACTACTAGTCATCACACTGTAGCATTACAAACAAACAAAACTCCACCTGTGTTCTAGCAAGTCAAACCAAAGCACCTGATGGAAAGCTGGCTAAGAAGTTAGTTAGTTAGTTGTTGCAGATTCTAAGATGATAAAAAAGAATCTTGATGTTCTATTGACTGCCACCGATTCTTGTTTACATTAAGATAAGAGGCTAGGGGACACACATCATTTGAGTTTCTGGGTTACAGAAGACAGAAAACATCAGCAACATTACACCAGTGTGTCCCATCTACACAAACACACTAGTCAGAGAGCAGAGATTCAAGGACTGCAGGCTGAAAGGTGACCTCCCAACAATCTGTCAGATAACTCACTAGAGGCTCTTTTTTCCTCTCCTAAGTCAACAGAAAAATGTGTTCTCCTCAGCCTGCTTGCTAGGCTGAGATTCAAGGCAATGTGTCGAAGTCATTTACAGCACAACTATGGAATTCTGAGCCATTTTAAAGACGGTATTTCTGATGGAAATCAAGCAATTAGGGCCAAACAAAGGTGCTTTTCAATGCCTTTTTGCAGAAGGAGAGAATCAGGTAACTCTGTGCTCTACAATAAAACCAGAAAACTTGTTTTACTCTCAGTAAACTCCAACAATAATGGCACATTAAGCCCAAGATTTTACAGCAACACCGTCTTGACTGGATACTCTCAAGTGACAGGATGTTAACGCGCGATAGAAAAAATACCTCCTACAAAGAGACGCTCCAAAGCTTGTCCTAAAACAGGCCTACGCAGCACCTAACAACATCAAAGCTTCGTTTCTCCAATTAAAAAGTACCTACCCTCCCGGGAAGAACAACTGCTTTAACCACTCTTGAGAGTCCAAGGTCGTACAGACAGAGAACACTTCCCTCTGCGTCTTCCAACCCAACCAGCAGTCCAGTTCTCTTCTCCCAGGAAAACTCCTTCACCACACGAACAGTGGGAGGCTGTTCATTGACTCCACTGAAACGGTACGCAGAGAGCCGCTCTCCTGTCACACAGTTCACCACCTCAAGGTGAGGACCACGTGCCAACCACGCCAGGCCGTTTCTCCCTGTGAGAGAAAAGAAAGAGGACTGAAGCAAATGTCCAACGGAAGACTGAAAACAGCTGAAAAAAAATCACAGTGCCTGCCCCTTTCCTTCAATAAACGTACCTAGCAGAGGAAGACCGACCTACCTCATTCTAGTCAATGATTCAAAATCACCCGTTGAAATCCCCAAGCAATCCCTCCTAAAATTAACCAGCTTGTTATTTTGCATTTGTACTTGTCATTCCCGCACCGAAGAATCTGGGTTGTTTGGGATAAAGATGACAAGGTCCTGATCGACAGCCTTTATACCATATTCGCCTTGGTTTTGCTAGAAATGATCTAAACGCATATGGGAATACAAGTCTTAGAGCGTAGAGGAAGAATCGGAGGCATTTTGTTTCACTGAACTACTGCCAGCCCAAAGGAAGTATGAGCTCAATTCCTGCATTTACACTCAGGTAGATAGATTCCACCTGGTCTTAACAGAAGCCTAGACCTCCAGATAGGCACCCAGCTCTACTGTCACATCACCTGGAAAGTCCACTTCAAAGTTTAACTATACTCACGTTTTAATATTAGCATTTGTCATCGCTGAAGCACCCTTTTTGTTCTCTCTCTCTAAACAGGATGCCTCTTAACAGCACCAACCTGACACAGCTGATACGATGACCTGAGGCTTCAGGTAGCCTCCAGGCAAGAACAGCTTTATACCGAGACCAAATTTAAAGGAAAATGCTCACCTCCAGAAAACCTCCCGCACAGCACAGAGCCGAGGGTTCCCTCATCTTCCCCAAGTGCCTGAAGAGTCACCTCTGGAAACTGCAGCAGACTGCTCGTTACCTCAGCTGTTAGGTCTTGCATTCTTCGCTGTAAATACAGGAAAAAATTGCACAACTAGACTCACGTCAGCCAGAAATATTCTTGAGAGTGACAGAAGTTTCATCAGTATGCAGTGAAAAATCCCCTAGACATCACCTCTAGCTCTTTTCCTTGCAAATAATGGCACTCGGGAGACTTTTTGCTCTCCCGGCAGAGCAAAAGGAGAATCCTTTGCTTTTCTGATGCCTGTGAGATCACCAACAAAAAGTGACCCAGACGTATCCACAGAGAAATAACAGGAAAAAGCCCAATACACTGAGTTCAAGTCTACTCACACAGGTTCGGAAGATGGGAGCTGTGAAAAATCAGATTTTAAAAAGCTTCTCAGTAACAGGTACAACTTTCCATTTGTCCTTTCCCTTGATTTCGTACTTTACCCTTTGTTACTTATTGTCAGTTGTCTTCTAGCAGCCAAAATTACCATTGGCCTTCACCTTAGGTACTTATGACTTCCAAACTATTTCCAAAGAAAGGAGCGTACCACGAGTCACAGGCTGAGGATAGATTTTTGCATTAAAAAGCTCCAAGAAGAATAAACATGGAGAAATTACATGTTCAAGCAGAATCACATTCAGCCAAGTCAGGGTTCAGGGACGTCAGTTTTGACTGACGGTAGTACCTGAAAATCCGTTTCAAGGGCCAACAATGCAATGGGCTTACTGACGAAAAAGCTAAAAATATGGCCAGCCGCAGCTGAAGAGATGGTTTCACAAAACATGCTGACTTCCCTGCCACCAAAAGAGAGGACTTGCCGCCGCCTCCCATCTCTCCATCTGCTCCTTTGTTCTACTACCGTACTCCTGTGGCTCACCTCGCACTGCCTTAACAGTGCCTTAGAGCACTTTAGGAGCCAAGTTCACTCCCTGAGCAGGCAGGAAACTCACCCAGAAAAGCAGGTGGTGTTCCACCAGCTTCAAGAGCTCAACTGCCTTGCAGAGACAACCAGCAAGCATAAGAGGTGGCACAAGGAAGGAGGCAGGACCACGCATCGGGAAGAAGGAGAGGGAATTTGTCCATCTCCTTTTTGTGGCAGTCAGCCCGGGCTGCTAGCTCATACCCGGGTGAAACGGCACACTCAGTTTGCAGGGAGGGCTAAAAACCCCTTCACTTTTAGAAAGGACACCACCCAGGACACAGTCAGGCATCTTTTAAGGCAACTTTTAACTCCCTCTTGCACGGAGAGACTCCCTAGCTCTCTGGGAAAGGCTGCAGCTGACAGGCGTCGTTCTTTCATTCCGCCAGAGGTGGAAGCTAAAGTGATTTCAGGGAAGGGTTATAAAAGGGTTTATAAAAGTTATACCAATTTTTGAATTGTTGTTCATGACTGGTTCCATGACATTTTCCCCAGAGAAACAGGAAGCAACTCACAAGCACTGGAGGAGCAGCAGATGGAAAAGTCACTTTCTGCACTCTCGTAGTCGTCAGGTTCAGTGAATTTGCACTTTGCCGGATTTTACTCCTGCAGAAAGAGGATTTAGCGAGTGAGTGAGCAGGTGATTTAGGGAGTACCACCGGGTCAGGTCTTTCCCGCTTAGGCAGAAAGCCTCCCCGCTCCCGGCGGTTTAGGCAAAAACCCTACATTTCATCCAAGCCCTAAGCTGTAGTCTAAAAAGCCACCAGCGTGACAGAGACGGTCTGTACCAGAATCCTACAATCGGCCTTATTTCACTCAAGTGCAGCCTACAGATTGTCTTGCCGAGTTTGTGCAGATGCTCCACAAGCACAAAGCTACAGCAGAAGGTGAGACGAGGAAAGAATTTCAGCTCTCTACCCCAACAGCCCCCAACAGCGAAGACCCTGTGTCTGATGCAGACCACAGATGTGACATCCCTCTCCATGAAAAAACAAACAAAACCAACACAGATCAGAACTTGACGCTGGAGCCACTTTACCCAGCTACCTCCTGCGGTTATTCCCCAACACGACTATACTTCCGTTCAAGAGTTGCAGTCCACGTCTACCGTGGCGAAGCTCGCAGCAGTTCCCAAAGGCACTTCTGACCTTACGCTCTTTTTTACCTTGCTCGGTGCACCTGGACAGACAGACGTAGGCGCTGAGTGTCTCAGGACAGAACATACACGCAGCCTTCCCAGCACAGGGAGACAGTGGTGAGCAAGGCACTCCCAGCACACCACACCGCTCGCCTCTCCCAGCACGAATTCCAGAATCCCAGCACGAATTCCAGAATCCCAGCATCACAATGAAGAGAAAGGCCTTCCAGAATCACTGGAGGTCCTCTGGTCCAGCCCCCCTGCTCAGGCAGGGTCACCTACAGCAGGCTGCCCACGACCGTGTCCAGGCGGCTTTTGCGTATCTCATTCTGAAACATACTTTGACAAAGAGCAACCTGACAAGCCCAACTGCAAATGCATTTGCAACACGTGCAACAGGCCCGGCTTGTTGGTGACTCTCTCCTGCCAATTTAAGGCTTCTCTCCACCACACAAGTCAAGCAATACCACACCAGCAAAGCCTTGTCACCATTAGTTCTCTAAAACTGTATCCGACAGCTTCCTAGGTAGAAGGCACAAAATTAACAGAAGCCTGATTATGTTCGTTTCACTGTCTTAACAAAGCAAACCCCAGGCAGATCAATGCAGGAAAACCAGTTGATGCAGCAGGTGAACAAGAAGCTGTCCTCAGCAGAACAGGGTACGGTACTGTGTGCCCAAACGCCTGTGCCAGCTGCCAGCCAAGACCGATACAACCATCCAGAGGGAGCACCTCAACGACCCCGGTTAGCCATACACCCCACACAGGGCTCAGCATTCCCGACAGAATTAAGTCCCTAATTTTTATCAAACCCCCATCATTTTATCAAACATGATCAGGAAGCAATTATTAGATCTGAAAGACTGACGCCACGCTTCCTTTCTATTGGCAGAAGTTCCAGACCTGGAGTCACGGTTTATTAAGGAAGGGCAGAGAGGGGCGTGAGTAACAAATCTTAAAGATGACAAAAAGGGGAAAACATCAGACTCAGAAGACCAGAGGTTCATGGATCTGGCCGCAATGCCCGTTACTGGGAAACTCGCCTGAGCCACAGCAACGTACTGGTGCTCCCACTCCTTCCAGGCTTCCTCCGGACGGGACTCCCACGTGGCCTGTGTGCTCCGGATCCGCCACTCATTCCCAGCCAGCAGAAACTCTTCTCCCTCCTGCCTGCAATAGCCTTACTTACACTGGGTTTGGGCTTTTGTCTTGATCAGCACTTGATAAGGGAACTGACTCTGAGCAACTGGATGTGCCCACGCCAGTGCTGCACATGAGGACAGGGACCATTTCTCAAAGGCAGAGCTGTCTTCTTTTCTTCTCAAGTTTTTAAAAGCAATGTGTCTGTGGAGAAAAAAACCAAACAGAACACCTTTGAAAAAAAATCCCAAGTCACAGATATTAAGTACTACTCCTGTATAGCCAGGAGCTGCGCGGGAAAACCCGTGATTTCAGCAAAAATCCGGTACTGGTAAACCACTCTTAGAAATCCTTTTGCTCTGAAACAGGATATTTCACCACATCATTCTAGTAAGAAGCCATTTGCTACAGATAGGAGGGTTTTAAAAAAATTAAAACAGTGTTTAAACTTTGAGAGAAACTAAGGGATATTTTCAACATTTCCTACTAAAACTGTTTTATCAGAGAAGACTTTCTAAACTCCATCGTAACATACGTTTCAATACACCATTTTATTGTATTTTTGTTGTATTTTCCCCTAGCCAAATGTGCACGAGGAAACCGCTAGCAGACCTCAGGGTGGGCTAGCCAGTGAGCAGGAGGAAAAGCCATCTCTGGAAAGATGCGGTGTCTCAGCCAGAGGTGAGAGACGGAGCCCAGAATTGGGGCACAGACGACAGCTGGGCTCAAGGCTCTGCTGATCCTCTGGGGCTCTGCAAATGTGGCTGCGTGGGGGAACCTGCAGAGTGACAGCATGCCTCTGGTGTCACTCGTGAGCTTCAACTGCAACAAGCCAGAGAGGCGGCTTTCTGTGAGCTGCCCCAGTGCAAGATGGCAGGTGGTAAAGGCACGGCCCCGTCTCTGGCAGCCTGCGTAGCCAGCCGCGTTGCTGTCGTGCATGTGTGTGGTGCACCCTCAGCCTTGCTACTGGCCTGACCTGCAAACGGGAAAGCAGCAGCCGCATCCAAGGGTCTGGGACAGAGACACCCCCAGGTCTGGGGTGCACCAGGCCGGGCTCCTGCCGCCAGGAAGGACGAAGCCCCGGCTCAGCAGATTTGTAACAACCCTTCGCTACTTGGCAGACACCGGCATCAAGCTTTAAGCTTCGCAGTATTAAGTTCACCAACGCCAAAAAGAAACCTGTTCTGTACCAGGAAGACTACGGAGAAGAAGTAAACGACTCGTGAGACCCTATGGATTGGTTTCTGCCCGTAGCTTGTTTTCCCCACCAGAAATCAACAACAAAGCTATTTACGAGTGGTTACATGGGAACTGATGAAATTGCAGCAAACAATTTTATTGAAATAACAAGCCTGAGAGTAGTGTTCCACGAGGGGAAGTTCTGATGGGGGATTAAACTGCTCGGTTATCCTCAGACATATTTGCACACCGGGCATATTCTTGCAATACGATGCATGGCTTTATCCAGTGCACTTCCAAAAGGAGAGACGAATTTTATTTCCACCGGTGGAGGTGACCAAGAGCCTCCTTTTCTTGTGGTCCTGAAAAGAAAGAGAAGTATCAAATTGATTTTTTGATTACCAACAGTATTCAGTAGAGGAAAACGTTTTGCAATGTTGGAATTACAAAATCGATGCCAAAGAATTATTTATGGGCTTCTTTGAAGATAGGGTCAAGGCAGAAAACATAGAGAAACAAGCTTCCTTTTGCTTTCGTTCCTTACCAGACTGTCCCAAGCATTCTCACTCAGTATTCGCGTGAGCTTTTTGAGCGCCCCCACGCCCTGATTTTAAGAGGCAACTCTCCCCAGACGGTTTTCCAGAAGGAACCGGAAAACACGGCCAGAAACAAGACGTTCTCTTTACTCGTCGTCTGACCCACTCCTGCCTTCTATGGGGAACTAAAGACCGTAAGAGCGTGGTTTCGTAAGGTGGAATGACAGGAGAGCACGCCATCATTGCAAAGAGTAGCACCCACTTGGCCTTTCCTAGCCCCTCCCTCTTCTGGTTCCAATAGAAAACTGAACCGTGAAGTGGGGAAAACGGTGCCCAGGAGACCAGCAAGCTGGACAGGCTCGCAAAGTCAGAGCAGAACTGTACCGCCAAGTGAGGAAGAGCAAGTGAGGTGGCCAAAAGCTGAATCGCTACCGTTGTTTCTTAATGACTGCAAGCTGGCTCTGTTCAGGGGAAGAGTGGGATTCTTTCCCCTTCTCAGACACTTTTTCAAGCATTTCATGAAGAAGTTTCGCACTTTTCTCATTTTGCTCAGCTATTGTCTTAGTCATTTTCTCCACCGCCTCCGGGCCGGAGCCGTGGCGTTTGCCGGGGCCCGTGTGGGGGCAGCCCATGCCGCTGGCGGCGGTGTCCCTACGGCCGGGCCGTGGCTTTGGCCTGTATGGGCGGAGGCGTGGCTTTCGCCGGGGCCTCTGGGCGGCGCAGCCGCCGTGGGCCTGGCCGATGCCGGGGCCGGTGGGGGGCAGCCGATGCCGCTCGGGCTGGTGTCGGGGCCGGTGGTGTTGTTTGTGCCTGTGTTGCGGCTTGGGCAGTCACCTGAGTTGTTTGAGTTTCTGCTGTAGCTTTCCGTGGGGGGGTTGTCTGAATTCCTACTGCAGCTTTCGGTGGCAGGGCTGCCCGAGTTTCTGCTGTCTTCGGCTTTGGCCCCGGGGTCTGAGTAGCAACATCACATGTCACATCATACTCACTCCTGCACCGATATTTAACAATAAACCAGCCCTGCAACACACTCGGGAAAACCGACAACAGGATCACGTACGAATGAAAGTAACCTTCACTCTCGAAACGGCCCGAAGGTTTCTCATCCCGATTCTGTTACTGTCGCTTTGGCATCATCACCGAAGGGCAAAGTCAACTTTCCCCAGGTACGACCAAGAGCGTAATGAGGAAAAGAATCCATCCCGAAAGTGTAATTAGGAAAAGCCTCCATCACGACATGCCCAAGATAGGCAGGCAGAACCGTTATCCAAGCAATTATTTTATACCTCTGAAGGCAAACCCACGCCAACGTGGCACGCTTAGACCACCGCGTCCAAACACAAACGAGAAACAGGCCATGCAATATATTTGACCGCTTAAACCCCACTGCATCCATTAACTTCATACAAAGCTCTCTAAAGGCACGATACCAGATTTCACGTAAGACCGACATGCTGTGAACTCTCTGTTCTCCCTGAACAAGCTGGAATTCAAACTATTCAGGCAATCTATCAGAGCTGCGTTCGTGCCCCACGTCGGGCGCCAATAAATCTGTCGTGGTTTTGGCCGAATTGGCCAATGGCCGGCGACAGATGCTCCCCCCCAACCTCTCGTACACGGAGAGGAGGAGGAGAGGTAGAGAGAGATTTACGAGCTTAGGAGAAACTAAACTGCTTTCATGAAATCCTAATAATAAAATAAAAAGGGAAAGAATGAAATAGATACAGTCCATACAAAACTGGACGAAGCTCCCAGGATGACGTCACCGCACAAACCTCAAATCTCAAATTCTCCTAATTCCGAGTGTTCCTGCAGGCAGGCAGGTGACGTTACAGAAGGCCTAACATAGCCGTTTAAGACCAAATGCAAGTCTGCCATTCTGATTTGCAGTTCCAGTTCTCAACGTAAGCAGTTTGAGCAAACTCTATAAAACTGCAAGTGTAATCACGGTCTGTAAAGCCTTTAACTGGAAAAATCACTAACTACAGCCCACCTTACTCCATCAGTCCACGTGGGGTTCCAGTTCTCCTTCCTGGAAGATATTCTGGGTTCCTTTGCTCGTAGAGGAGGGCGAACTGATCATCCCGGAGATGCAGAGGGAGCTGCTAGGGGTGCGGTGCGAAGGCTGGGTCTGAGAAAGGACTCAGGAGGAAAAAAGACAAGATCCTGGGAGGGCACGTAGCCAGGACAGCTGACCCAAACTGACCAAAGGGATGTTCCATACCCTCTGCCGTCTGCTCAGCTACAAAAGCTAAGCGAGAGGAGGAGGGCTGGGGGGCATTCCTTATTACAACGCTTGTCTCTGAAAATTACTCTGAGGTGTAAAAAGCTCTCCGTCTCCTTCAGCTGCATCACATTCAACAATGTTTATTGACAGTCAAACAACATGCTGACTATGACTCTGGAGAATCCTAGCTGTATGGACGATCGCCCGATGGATGTCCTTCACTTTATCCTGGCGTTGCCGGTGCTGCTTCTGAGGTTGGTGACTTAAGCGCACTATCTTCCACCACCTACAGTTAAAAAAAAGCCTGTTAATGCAATAGTCATTACCAAACAGACTGACTTCACACTCACACAGATGAAACTGAGGACAGTGAAATGCCGCTTTTCCTTTCAGATCACTGCTGGGTGTAAAGTCAGAAACATACAGTGTACTCTCTGCTACCGATGACAGCCTCTGTGTTTAAGGGACGGAGAAGAGAGTGTTCAGTGTACGCCATCGCGTGCCCCGTTTCTGGTATTTCTGTTCCTGACTACGATTTGCCACCACTCCTGGACAAAGTGAGCAGTTTTACAATGCGAGCTGTAGCCACAACTGGCAGAAATCATCCCATTGCAGTACTTCCTGCACTGACGACAAATGCCCACACGGCGACCCACTCTGCATCTAACAGGGTAAAAGGCAGCGATGAGAGAAAAGCTGAAAGTTCCAGTCGGCAACACTTTGTCAAACTGGCCAGCCCTCACATCCGACAGCTCAACCCTGCACTTCAAGGAACCGCTTGGACTGCCTGAGACAACACAGTATATTCTAAATAGCTCCACCTCGTCTTTTCCCGTTCCCTGTGCTGAGCAAGTATTCGTTCCTTCTAGATCCACGTGAAGATACTCGGGGTTTTACGGTGAGAACAAAAGCAGTAACCGTTAGTTATTTCCAGGGACTCGGATGGTCGGGATAATTGAATCCACGTGTAAAGACCTTTGCCCAGCCCTCTAAGTTGCAGTGCTAGCCAACAACGGCAGAAGGAAGCAGCCCCTCAACAGCAGTCTCCATAGAATCAGCTTATTTTCTTGCCTCCCGCCTCGTCAAAACTTGCTAAAGCGATATATTATTAGCAACACGCCATGCTTCAAAACTAAAGTCAAGAAATACTAGTCTGCGTAAACTTTCCTTTTATGCTTACAAATCTACGAACAAGAAAGCAGTAAGCAGTTTGTCCTAAATTCAGTGAGGGCCCACAAGCCAAAACCAGGCGCTTACATCTACATCAGTACCCACCAGTTATAACGAAAGCAGAAACACCTTCACTGCACTGCTACGGGAATGACTGCGGAAGCTTTGTGACCTGCTGCCTTCTTCCCAACCCAAATTTTCCATTGACTCCCATGAGGGATTTGCGTATTCCCAAGTCCAGCCCCGTCTTCTCTACAGTGTTGTCCTAAATCCCAAAGCCGAGACGAGCTGAATAAGTGAATGCATCTAAGGTCTCTTCTTGTTCCTGTCTCTAGTGAGGGACTGGCGGGTGCTGTTGAAACCCAACTGCTTGCTCTCCTGTTTGGATCTCAACAGGTCCCATTTTAGAAACATCCTCAATTTTAGAAACATCCTGCTGAAGAAACAGCACGTTTAGCAGCTATAAAAACGACAGCATCTTTAAAATCCACCTTGTGAGAAACCGGTTTTCTCCTTCATTCCTGCCCAGGATTCTTTAATTCTGGACAATATTTTCGCCAGAAAATTTGGTCTTCGACGCACATTTCCTGCTTTAGCTTGTTTTCTTACTGGAGTTAATGGCTTTGGTCTTGAGACTGGAAAGCAAGAGGGGGAAAATTTCAGCCTGGTGTCATCCAAGTGACAGGGAATTCTCCCCTCTATTTCCCCCCGCTACAAGTTACCTTCTCTTGAGGCCAGTGCAGGCAAATGGTAAAGCTTGGCTCTCTCTACGGCCAGCTGCCTTTCAATTCGTGGAAGGATCTTGCCATATTGGGCTAATAGAGAATTTCTGGCAACTGCTCTGTCGGTCAAGCGATGATCGCCGTCGTTCTGATGAAGGAAAAGCGGAAAGCAAAAGCTTAACTAATTACAAGAAGTTCCTTGCACAGACCTCTCCGTGCTGTTTCGCATTAGTGAGCAGATTTCCTCTACGGGTGTGGGAAAACACCTCCACTGCACAGAACAGCGGCAAGTTCTACCCATCCGCACACACCGATTTCACCTGGTACTTTTAGCAAAGTGGAAGGAAGACTGGAATAGCAACAGAGCCTACAACTTGAAGTTAAAACAATGCTGGCACTCTGCAGAACCTTCTTCTGATACGCCTGTTATCACCTGCAATTTTCTGATATCACCTGCAATTTGCAAACGACTTACTACATAGCAGGCTTTCCCTTGTTCTTCCTGAAACGCCAGTGCCCTGAATATACGGGACAACTGGAAATTACCCTGGACAACATGATGTGAAGATTAAAACAAGCAAGAAAAAGCGACCTACGCACACCACCTGGCCGCATGACAGTTTTCAAATGCAGGACCTACGACTTCCAAACCACCTTAGAAGTTTGAGTCACTGGAAAACTATGATTCCAGAAAACAGCAAACGCGTCACAAATCCAGAACACAAGTTCACGCTTACCATAAGATTGACATTCATGGATTGATTCAGCTCTAGTGCTGCAATGTAGTTGGCACGCTGCAGATGGTAGACTAAAAGGAATTCTTGATTCTGAACACCAGCACTGGTCCTTAAAAACTTCTCCAAACACTCCTATGAGAAAAAAAAAATCATTCCAAAAATCTGTTATGGCTCTGCCTTTTCTCTTTTCAAAGAGACGATGAACATTTTTCCTTGCTCCCACTTACTTGTTCGGTGTCTGTGAAAGGCAGCTTCAGCAAGTCTTCCATCAGGCCCATCTCCCGGCACATTTCGTACATGTGTTTTAAGAGGTCTTCTAAGTTTGCCTGAGCGGCATGTTGGTGCAACAGACCCCAAGCCTCCACCATGCACCTGTAATTAATGTTTCACACGTAAAGGCATGTTAATAGCATAACCAAAGAGATGCCCCAAGAGTCTTGTACTCAAAGTTTAAAGGAAACTTAGGGGATGATGATTTCTATTCTTTGTTCTCCATTTTCACAAGATTTGCGTGACAAAATGGTGGGGTGTATTTCTTTACCTATTGGAGAGCAACACAGTGAGGAGAAGCTGCACTTCCCCGCTGCTTGCCGTGGGTGGCCTCATCAGCTGGATGTATCTGAGGGCTTGCCCATGCTCCCCTTGGCACAGGAGGGACTGAATAATTCTCTTGTGCTGCCATGACGCCGTTTTGATTGTAGCGGGATGAAAGAGCAGGGCCAGTGAATTCTGTACAAGTTAGAGATCGGGTTTTAAAATCATTTTCTAGATTATAGCTTTGTACTGCCATGTATCTCTAACTCAACTCTACCATACTTACTTCGTAATCATTGTGATCTAGAAGCCAAAAACCTTCAACAAGCTTAACAAGTCCCCAAGGCATGCCAAAGGCAGTTGCAAAGGAGTCGACTGAAGTCTCTGTCTCACTCGGAAAGGAACGCTTGATATCCAGCAGCAAGTAAATTGTCTGACATCAGGTATCTCATTAAGGCTAATCAGTTTGTAAGACCAAAACTTTATCACATTACCTTTAGAAAAACATAATGAAGTAAGAATATAAAAGTGGTAGGAAGCAGAAAATACATTCAAAACATTGGAGCATCCAACGCTCAATTATTACAGCAAATAAATTCCACAGTTGGGTTTTTCCCTCATGTCCAGCGTCTATAAAACAGTGTAAATTGTGGCATCCTTACAGTACAGCTCAGCTCCGAATGATTAAAACTGGATTTAAACCAGTATGCGGGTCACTCATTGGTAGCGTCATTTTCTCTTTCTGACGTCCGTTTTTAGGGACATCATCTAACAAGACAGCTCTGGGCTATAAGCGTTTCTAAGCCCCTTGCTCTCTAGGCTCCCCTCGCGGGTTAGGCAACAAACAGCAAAAGCAAGGCTGTGTATTTCAGCAGCTTAAAAATTAAGTTTCTGCCCCATGACTTTTCTCTTCTCCCTGTTGCTTATTCCGTGTGCCTGCACTTTCAACGGAACCAAAGCAAGCACTGTGAGCTGCGCTGGAAAACCCGTGATTTCAGCAAAAATCCGGTACTGGGAAACCACTCTTAGAAATCCTTTTGCTCTGAAACAGAAATTGTTTTATAACCCATCATGGGTGTTTTAGAAAATTTTAAACGGTGTTTAAATTTGGAGAAAAACTAAGGACATTTTATATCTTCAACCCTTATTACTAAAACTGTTTTCTCCCTATCGGAGAAGTCTTTTGCAACAAAACGTTTAAGAAAAAAGTCATCAAAAATCCACAGTACAAAGAAATAAAACAGCGCTTCTGTCTACAACTTAACGCTAAACTAAATGTTTTCCCTTGCATCGTCTTTGAAGCATAAATGAAAAAATGTCATGAAACAGGTCGGCGACCAACACTGAAGAACATTTATGTGCATCCCCTGGAGGTGTAATAAAAATAACTAGAAAGGATACAATTGCGTGTTTGCAGTTTTCTTCAATGCTTTCTAGCAAATAGAGATCCAGCAGTGCCTGAAATGAAAAATTAAAAGTTCTGAAAAAACGCCTGTCTTCCCTAAATCATTGGCTTTTGGGTGGGGTTTGGCGGGGAGGGCGGCCGTTTGTTGTTGTTCTCAGTGAACAGGACACTCACATGCAAACTGGCAGGCGGGTATTTCCCAGTTCCTCCTGCATCTCTCCGCCACAGCTTCTCCACTTGGTCTCCTAACTGGGAAACCATTCCATCAACCATCAAGCAGTCCGAGTCCCATTTTCCTCTGGAACAAAAGGTAGCAAGGATTTGGACAGAGTTAAACACTAATTCCAGCCTCCCGGTGTAACGGCTTTCCTCCAGTCTTCTGCTGACTGCAGCCCTGCCCTTTCATCTCCCGATGGCACAAAGCAGAAAAAGGACACTAGAGGCTCTGCGCTTCGAAGGAACACACGAGCCTGTATGTAAGTTACTTGAGAAGTAAGCCAAGGAAGATGAACTTTGAAGTCAATACCTCCTACCCTGCAGCTTCCACCTTAACTCACCTTGCAGCCTCTTGGTCACAGTGCCATCGCCGAAGCTTGGTCAGGTCTTTATTCAGTTTTCAGTACAATTTCCAAAGAAAAACCTATTATCGGCTAATCCAAGGCATGCCGCCTATGTGCTAGGCAGCTAGTCCAGGAAAGAGAGCTGACGTTAGCAAGTGACTTCTATCCGACAGCCAGCAGAGTGCGAGGCGTGCCAACTCCATGTAACTCCAACCATCTTACGAAATCACACCACGTACTTGGGAGAAGGGGACTTAGGCCAATACAGTTATGACCCTCTATTACCAGTCAAGGACGGAGATGATTGTTTGTTAAAAAACACGCTTTCTTCTGCTTCCAAAACAATTGTTCTGTGAACACCCTGCTTTGCTGAACTGGAGGTGACTGATCCTGTCCTAATCACATGGCCTTTTTCAGTAGTCAGAAATTATACACATTAGCCAATGAATAAAGTAGACTCCCGAAAAATGATGATACCAACCAGTGGTACTAAGCAGAGGTAGATAGCACCGTTTTAACACAGGAAAGTAACCTCTCTGTTCAACAGAACACACGTGTCACTGAAGTCAAGAGTATTGCTGGCAGCGGCATTACGCATAGCCCATGCAACTGTTGAGATAAAAGCCATTCCCTTCCACTTCTGAATTTGCCGTGGAAGTGTTCTAGAGTCTTCCTCTAGCTCTTACCTTGATAAACGCTCAAGTTTCTGTCGCTGACCAGTATAGTAGCTCTCAATCAGAGGATAATTGTAGAAAGGTCTTGACAAACGCGTATCGTCATCTACAGGCAACAAAGTAGAAGCAAGTTAAAGCAGTCATATCACACTTGTAAACGAAAATTTTTGCCTAAAGAGACAGAAGATCGTACAAGCTAAGCATCAAGAAGCCTCCAACTCTGAAAGAAGCCAATCCTCTTTCTGCCTTTGCTAAAAGAACTCTAAGAGACAAGACTCAATTCCTTCTTGCCCCAAGTGCCGTTTCAAGGTTACAGTTCACGCAGCATTCACAACGTGTAGGGTAAGCTGAAGTTCACTATAAAAAAACCCACCCAGTTCTCAAAGGGAATGGTTTTAAAACCATTGTTTAAAACAATTGTTTGTGAGACAATTAAGGCTGACAATGGAATTTCTAATCCATCCAACTAAAGAAGGATTTCCAAGGTGTACTTTCTCCTCAAGCAACTGATAGAAAGTTCAAAACATGCAGGTAATGCTCTCACTGTAAAAACAAGCATTCCGGTACTTGTTGTTTAATAGTACTTTGTTTAAAATCTCAAGTAGTTCAAGCTGTGGACACAAGCAGCGCCGTGACATCAGGGGTCCATTGCTATTCCTAAAATCCACCCAGGAAAGAAACTGCCTGCCTCATTCTATGCTGTGTACTTGACAACCAGGCAAAATCTCAACTTCACCCACAGAACTTCAGCACACCCTGCCACTGAACCAGCACGACTTCTTCCTGACGAAACCGTTACAAAAACATGGCTAAGCATGCGTTCGTGGGAGTCACTCACTGGATGGTCGCCTTGCTACAAACGTATGACAGGTCACGCTTACCTAAACCCTCTGGAAGGAGACCGGATCGACAGAACCAGATGACCACTCGTGCATACAAAGAAATGAGGCCGGTTACCGCTTGCTTATTTGTCACGTCTGCAAAACCTGAAAAAAGGCAGGAGATGATTAGCGTTATGCAATTCTGTTCATTTTCACAAAACTCCCTTCATCCTACTAAACCAAAAGTATAAAAATAGCACATTACAAATCTTTGTCTTTGCGTTTTTCATGCTGTATCGCTTTCTTATTTGAAGAAAAAACCCACTATCACCACCAAAACAAAAAGCAACCCCTATAAAGAACTAAACTCACTAAAGGCTAAAATAAAAAAAAAAAAAACAAAACCCCAAAGCCTGAACTACTAAATGCACGCAGGAATAAGACATCTGTTTCTCACGTAGCAGAGATTCTTCTGATAGCAAAGGGATATTCTTTTCTTTTCTCAATAGGCCAAGAACCATTTCTAAGAGAAAAAGCTGTAGAAACTCAAGTAACTTACTTTGCATGTTACTCGTTTACGCTTCCTTCGTATTGTTTAGCAATTTGCAACACGGTGTCTGCATGCAACTAGAACTTGCTAGCTAAGAACTCAAAGGAATAATTTTCAGCAATACCACATTCGGTTGCTGTAATTTCAGCCCAGTTGCCTACTAAGCTTCTCTCTGGATGTAGCCTCCCCCACCCCCTTGCATGAGCTCCACCATAAACTGTTGCCCTGAACTCCATGCGTGTTTTCTGGTGGTCCCAAGCGCTCAGCTTTAAGCCCCTTCTCCCAGCTAAATGTGACTGTCTTCCAATCCTCAAAAACAACAAAAGCCCATGTTGCCACAATTCCAAATCTTAATAAAACATACCAAAGATTTTGTAGCACTACTACAAACCTTTTCCAGTAAGCTCTTGTGCTTCTGTGAGAAAACAGTTTAAGACCGTGCTAAGGTTGCTCAAAAGCAACTGGCAGCGCTGGAGAGACCGTAATGTCTGGGGGTCAATGAAGTTGCAAGAGCCATCAAACAGCGGAACACCTTTTCAAGAATAAATATTAAATCGTTAGCCGACAGAGCAATTCCAGAGTTTCAAGGCGCACTTCAAGGACCGCGTGCAATATCCTATAGCGGCGTATTACTGAGGAAGCTCAATCAGAAAGAACGACTTTAGGTTTGCAGAACGACTACACTAGTACTCACAGATTTGGTCAAATTCTTCCTTTGTAGAGATCACTTGGTTCCATGTCCACTCAAGAACAAACCGTAAATTACCAGCAGACCTTGGCTGCTCTGTAAACAAAGAGAACAAAAAAGAAATGAATCAACAGGCTCCAACTCAAAGAGGTACCACGTAAAAAAACAACGTTCCAAGTATTACCTTCAGATATCCAATGTTTAATGCATCCAGTCAGAAGTCCCACAGAACCTGTCTGGACAGCAGCTGACAATACTGCTTCCAGCTGCTCCTCCTAAACGTAACAGACAAACTCAAATGAGAATCTTACCTACTTGCACCATGTGAACCATCAACAGTAAATGTTTCTTTCTAACTGTATACTCATTCAGACATCACAAAGTCAATCAGGACACAGGCCAGGAATGCCACGTCCTTTCTCTTAATTCCAGCCACAGGCTGGACTGCTCACTGCTCTGAGGAACACATTAACACACTTCTCCTCTGACATTTCAACTTACTGCAGCCTAATTCTAATCTTTCTTCGCGTGCCTCTGCATTACAGTCTTCACGTACTGAGTTCCGACTTACTACGTCCAGAAACATCCTCTGCTAATACGCGTTACACATCTGTGCAGATAAGTTTGCCATCAGGAACGCAGGAAGGGGACAGGACAAACACAACTGTGCAACGTTTGCATGGAAACAGTGAAGCTACGGCCAAGCAGCTTTCTAGACCATGAAGACATGAAGCAGTTCTGACACCCAAAACAGTACGTTGGAATTTTGTAACGTGACAGAAAAGAAGCAAAACATTTACATCCTAATGGTTTAAATGTTAGGCTCTTCAAATACTGTATTATAGTGTAGTGGTAATCCTTACAAGGATAAATCACAGGTATGCACAGACGCGCGATATTAAGTAGTAACTTATCTCAGCTGGTGTTCTCGTACTTCTCTCAGGTGAGAGGACCCTTCATAAGTTTTTACTTTGGTTTTTGGGATGGGATTTGGTTGGTTGGGTGGGTTTTTTTAAACACATTCAAAAGTATCTTTCCCCTCTAGGCAAAATCATGACATTCAAAGCGACTTCTACACATGTAGAACACACACGTGATATTGCCATCTTTTTCTGAAAACTGGTTTCAGACAAGGAAACACACCATTGGCCAGCTTGCCAAGAAATGTCTTTGAGCTACCACACTGTGCAGAAGCGTTCATGTCCTAACACACGTCCACAAATGTGGTGACGAATGCAGGAGACAGGAAGAGGAGGGCAGCGGGAAGGCTGCTCTCCCCTTCCTGCTGATCGCTCCAGGGAAAGGTTGGTGCATTGCAAATGGAAAACCTATGGCAGGGGGAGTGAAGTCACTGTGGTGGCATAAAGCACATAGAAGGTAGCGAGTGTCATGAGATAAAGGTGATTAAGGTGTTGCAGCTGCAAGAGGGCAGTCTCAGAGCAGCAAATTGGGCTACTGCAGCACAAGGCAGAGGCTACAGAGGTGAAGATCCGCCCGGAGAGGATGCAGAAAAGCCTACCGATGAAGGGAAAACGAGGGCAAGCCGTGAAGAAATTGCCAGGGAGAGCTGACAGCAGTAATCCTTTACCACAGCCCACTTCCTTGGAAGCAAATGATCACGTACAGTGACAGTGCAGCAAGCCGACGTCTGCAAGAGCTCGCATCCCAGGGAGACGCCCCCATCGTCGGCTACTGCACTGAACCACTGCTTTGAGAAACTGACAGGGATGGGGGTTACTCTGGGGGACACATGCGTTATGTTGGGCATGACCAGCACTGACTGCACGCTTCCTTGTGCGCATCTGTGTGTGGCACCGAATTAAGAGAGGGGTCTCTAAAGACAGATCTCTTAGGGCTGTTCCCAGTCAAAGTCGCTACTTTGGATCTAAGGATACGGTTACTTCAGCTAGCTCAGGTCAACACCTGTATTTCAAATTGGAGTATCGTGTCTTGTAGCCCCTCCAGCCCTGTCAGACCAGATGGATGTATTTCCCCCTTGATTCCCTCATAGGCACTCACCTGACTCAAACTGGATGGCTGGACGTCAACTGGTCTTGGAGACAGCAAGCCAGCTACAAGACACCTATTGTAGCTCTCCTGAATGGCTTCCCATATTGAAGGGCCAGATTTCTTCAAAAAATTCAAGGTCTGAAACATCGATCGAAAACCACAGATTAAGACAGCATTGTTATTCCGTCACTACGCTTCTGGATAACCTCTAAAAGGAAGAATCTAAATGTTCACTGACACCGTCAGACAGCCTGAACCACTAAGATGCTTTAGGTTAGCAATCTGCGTAATTAAGTCTTTTCTACCTTCTCTGTCTATACACAGGCCTTGCTCTTTCCCTCAACACTGACACAAAATACATTCTATGTAAGCTCAGCTAACATGCAACTTCACGCTTTGGAAGATCCTTTCTATGCCTATTCGTATGGAAGCCGATTCATGTTGGAAACATTTAGTGAGCTGAAACTTCACTCAAAATTATCTGTCACAATCTGTGCCGTGGCTCAGAAGTTATAATTTGGCCGAGTTTGGGAGAAAACAAAATTTTCACTCCTCAAACAGTTATGTCATTTTTCATTTTCTCCATTCCCTCCTTTTTCAAGAGAATTGGGGATCAAAACTCTAACTCAAGACTATGCAGGCAGTTCGACTGAGGGGCAATAAAGAAGTAACACCTTTCCCCGCCTTCTACAGTGGTTTTGTTCTTGCTCCTGGAGCAACGTCGCATTCCTTTCTAGACATTCAATCCCCGATCGTGCTTCAAGAGGAGACAACGGCAGTTGTACAGTCCCAAGAGGGGACCTAAAACATTACCATTTGCATACAACTGGCGACAGGATACAATTGCAACTATGCGTGTGGACGGGCAGTATGAGCATGAAACGGTCCCTAACACGGAAAGCAGTGCAACAGAAAACTTAGAAAAGCTACATCTCCTGCCACTCGCAATAAAGATACAGTAAAAGATCACCTCCTTCTGGAAGCCGGTGCAAGTCATGTGAACGACTCCGGAGGTCAGCAAGCACGTACCATCTGCAGAAACAGGGAACGTTTGACAACCTTCCGTACTCTCACAGTTATGGCATGACCACTTTACATTTTTTACACACCGGTATCTAGAAACATATAACTGAGTGCTTTGAGCTTCAGTTCACAGTCATTTCAGGCTATAACCAGCACCACTTCACCGGCTACATTACAAAAGCACCAAAACTCAGCCGGCTGTCAGATATGTTCCACAATAGTAAATACCTTGTCAGTACAACGTGATCAGAGTTGGGTTTGGGGGGGACTGGGTGTTTTTTTGGTTTGGGTTGGGTTTTGAATGACAAACAATGACTGAACAAGAGAACCAATGAATGGCATTTGACCTCATTTTAAGCTTATCACTCTCAAAAGCAGTGAAATACCTACCAAAGTTATAGTTGCCTGGATGAAAAAACCGCTCAGGTGGTGGATAAGAAGGAGGAACTCCCCGACTTAGACTCCGCTCATGGACCAGAATATCCAAAAGGAGCTTCGGAGAAGTCACGCTCACTACGGTATCCAGCGACCACAGTGCAAAATAGGGGCACTCATGAGGGAATTCTTCCGGCCTTAAAGAAAACAAGCGCGTAAGCTAAATGCCGACATTCAAATGAATTATTGGCAGGCATATGGAAAACTACTGAAGAAAAATCTACCTTAGCGAATCTGGCATTTGAGCAGAATACCAGCGATTAATGTCAAATACACCCAGGTAAGTAGATGGTTTTCCCTGACCGTACGTATTCACTTGCCAACTGAAGACTGAGACACTGGTGTCAGGAGACGTGACTGTAAAAGACAAGACGTTGTTTCTGACTTGTAGAAAATACGATAGATCCGATAGTTTTAAAACACCACTTTCTATTTTGGCTTCATTCTCTTCTGTCACTCGTGAAACACAACCCTTCCTAAGAGTGATTACAGTAATTACGGAATAGCAAACATCTCTGTGATAGGTTTCAGTCACACTGCCCCTTTTTCTTGTCCCCTCATCCAGATCACTGGTCAAGATACTAAAGAGAAGTGGCCCCAGTGCAGTGCCCTGGGGAACAGCACTTGTGACGGGCTACCATCTGGATGCAGATGCGGACATCGGTTTGAAGAAGGGAAAAAATTCTGGTAACATGCCTAAGCAATGGAGAGTTTGAACTTCTTGTTCAAAGATGGCAGCTGGAGGAGTAAAACGACTGACCATCATCATACAAACGGCCCCACCATACATCGCGATAGCATGTCAGCAAGCATAAAATAAAACCCACTTTTTCCCTTAAAGAAGTCCCACATAACTTAAGCATCCATTTTTTCTTCGTAAATAATCCCAACAATCTAGTCTATGCAGATAGGCAAGACTTTCAGACTGTGGGGACAGAACAGCATTCGTTGCTTAGGTTCCAAAAGCACTTCTTTTAAAATCACCAAACACGGACATCAGAACAAACCTTCATTTACGCTATCCTCTCCGTCAACGTCGCTGCGGAATTTTTCGACAGTCTGGCAGCTGATTAATTTAGTACTCATCTGGCCTCTCAAGGGAAAGACTCCACCCGTGAGATCTAAACTGAACTTTTCGCCACAGTATTCCAAACCCTGGGGGAAAAAAATCAGAGAAGACAGCAAAGGTCATTCTAAGATAAAAACATACATTATGGCTAAATATGAAAGACAGTCTAACAGAATAGGCTTATTATACTGTGTATTTCGCATGAGCCTATTTCTGATGGTAAATAGAAACTACGCCTGACATGCAAGAGAATGCAGTGTCAAATCGTAACGGGTAAGTTTGGCTGTAAAGGCTTTGCACTTTTTCAAAATTTAGAATTTCCCTAAGATTCTTCAGATCTAAACATGTTTTGCAGAATTCCTTGCGACATCCAAGAATGTTCTTTATAAAAATAAATATATCGCTACAAAGAGATATCTAAAATGATGCAACACACATGCATGCAAAGCTCTTTGCTCCATGTCTTGATTGCAGAACTGATGAAGTTAGAGAAGCCCCAGCATTCGAGCAGCTAAAGCTGTCAAGAGGTATTTTCTATGGGCACACCACCAGAGTGACCGTGCACCCCTCTCTAGTTACTGTGAGAACTTCATACTGATTAGCAATCTTCTTTCAAGCCACGTAAGCTATGACAGCTCCTCCTCTCATCTTGTCAGAGACTAACGGGTGAAATACCCCTCAGCTCCTTCACCAAGCACAGCCAACAGCAAAAGGGAAAACCAGAAAGGACACGGGGTGCACGTGGCCAAGGCTTTTAGCATCACGAATTACTACACAGTAAACAAACTAATTTTGAGATACACAGAAACCCCGGCACGATTGTGTTGAACCTCTGATAGTGCCATTTTTTAAGTAAGCGTGAAGTGAAATACCGTCTTTCCAAATACAGCATTCATTCAAACTGTCTACCATACAACACATGAATGGGTGTACTGGGGACAAATAGCAGCTCTATAATTAAAAAAAAAAAAAAAAAGAGGGAAAAAGAAACCCAACCCACACAACCCATAAACTGATAACGCCACATTCTACCCAGGTTTCCTAAACTTGCAGAGCTCTGAAACGAACTGGCATGAGACCACACATTCCCGTATGATCTCATAGGATACATCTAATTCACCTAATCTGAGAAGAGGCGAGCTTTCTCTTAATGATTCCAGGAAGTGTTACAAATAAATATGAAGGTTGTCTAAAAAGAAAAATTAAATAATTAAAAAAAGTCTTTCATAACTAAAAAGAAAATGCTTCTGAAGCAAAGCAGTGCATTTTAAACTTTCCACGCCGGGCAAAGTCATTCTAAGGAACTCCATTGTATGGGAGATGTTAAGTAATGACTCCATTGACTAGCAAAACACAAAAACAAGTTTTCAAACGAGATGCACTGCTCAAACTCTGATATCAAAGTAGAGAGTGTATACTCTGCCCATCCGCAAGCATTGTGCAGAACGAGGGTAAAGATGCGCTCTACGATCGTGATTTGATGCACCAGATTTAGCAACTGCTGCGACAGTACAAAAAGGGTCTTTGGAAGCATTACTTAAACATACCTTTCTGTTTAATTACTTAAGCAGACTTAAACCAGCCTTGAAGGCAATGGAGACGAGAGTTTGACACGCATATAGAAAAACACAGTACCACATGTTCCATAAGTCCTATTTGTGACTCTTACCATGACACACAGTCAAAGAGGCACTGCTTCATAGCCTCAAACCTAATTCCTGGAACAAAAAGCACTGCTGTATTGAAAAAGTCTTTTGAGCTCCTATGAACTCTATCCAGTGAACAAGGATCAACAGTAGATTCCTCCTTCTTTACTCAAACTTGGCCTAGCAAACGGGAGACACTTAAATTTTCTACCCCTGAAGATGGACAAGAAACTTGACTCAGACAGCCATGCAGGCAGACAGTCATGTAGTACTAACCAATCTGTGACTACAAGGAAGTGTTCTGAGACTAAAAGTATCCGCTGTGGAGCACAGGTCCCGCACATCAACAAAGATAAGGAGATGGCATCCAGCACGCGATGAATCCCTGGAAGATCCTTCTACTTGGTCACCGTGATAGATAATGCATTTTAAAGAAACACCACCTTTTCCAAACACCTAACCTCTATCTATGCAAAAGCAACAGTGCCAAATGAGGAAGCACCTTTCCTACACATAAGCAAAACACTCAAAATCTAAATTAATCCAAAAAAATCAACAAAAACCAGAGTACCACGATACAAGAGTCACCCCTGTTTCGTTCCATAGCTATTGAGAATATGCAAGAGAAAGTACCAAATCAGGAGGAAAGACTTGCTCTGAACTAAGATTACTGTCCCATCAAAAAAGATTTTGGAAGACTTCCAGGCGTACAACTGAATGGAATTACACATCTAACAGATGCGCCTTGTCTCTGTTAGCTATCTGAGATGCAATGATACCTCACATCTGTATTTTAAACGCATCCTCTTGGAGCCAGATCTAACATTTAGGTACACTCTTCTGACCAAATTACATATTTTCCTGGCTTTAAGAGTAGATTGAATAGGTCACCCAGCCAAAAAGAAGAACGAGTTATCTTTACAGCTACTAAGTGTCAGGATCAACACTGAAGAGACACTGTAGGTGCATTTCATGTGAGAAGTCCGGCTGACAAAGCTCTAAGGGAAACCAAGAATATAAAACTGAAGATCAGCAAAGACTAGAGTATGACTGTATTTTAAGAAAGGGAGAGAGACAGAAGCTTATTCAAGTCCGAAGCTTGGTTAAACCAAGCGATTCAAGGCCCAATCTTCTCTTCCTACATGCCATTCGTTTGGTATTTCAGAATAATTTTATTTGCAAAAGCCGCGTCCTCTTCAGGAATTTCATTTATACGGGGTCTTTGCAGATGGATCTAGCTGGGACACACGACACTGCAGTATAAAATGCTACGCCTTCTTTCCAAAAGGTATGGACAAAGGCCGTGCCCAAGAAGACTCAGCAAAACATGATTATTTTTTCAGCCAGCTCTGAAGTTTGATGGTAAATCTCACCCCTGTAACTCAACTGATACTCCCTTAGAGAAAATTACTATTGTCTGCTTTTCCCACGCATGCACCTCTTACCTCATACATGACTTGTCCTGAGGCCACGCGTTTTCTGTCACCAAACGCTAACTGCTGCAGGTGTAAACTCACCACATCACCTTCACTGAAAAAGGGATAAATTATGAAATTTGGTTACAAAGCTGCTTGATAGTCCTCATCGTCGTGTTAGTAGACCTAGACGTTTTCTTAATAGCATGCTCCTGCTGAAAAGAACACCACCTCTTCCCAAAACATGATCATCGGCCACATTTAGCCACTGAAACATGAAGGAGGGCGTTTTGACACTAACAGCTTCAGGGGCAAAAGCCAACCGTACAATTGGAAAGCTGTAATATGTTGTATGGACTAAGAATTGTTGGAAATAGTTCTTCACAATGAAGAGTTCTCCATCAAAACTGCTTTGAAGTCAAATTTTAAAAGACTGCCACTCTACCAACAGCTGAGCTGATGGAATCGCTTGCTGATGCAGACAGAGAGATCTCTCTGCCCTTCCCTTACCACCAAAGTTCCCCTCCCCCTCTTGCACACTCTGCACCCTTCCAAGTCCGATTTGATTCAGCAGAACAGCAGGAACCCATTGGCTTTTCTGCTGAATCGTTTTCTGCCCGGGGAGCTGCACTGCCTCACCAAGGCTCCACAGACTGCTGACGCTGGCACAAGGCCATCGGCAACACTGTCACCGCCGCCTTTAGGGGCGGCAGGCTGTTGTGTGGGCACGTCTGGTGTTCTAGATCTGCAGCCTCAACTGCTCCTAGTGGTATTTTAATACCACGGTGTGACTATCAAACAAATGATGAAGCGGTCATCGAGGAACAAAAGCAAACCATTTGAGAATGCGAGCAGAAGAATATGGCCACTGTTGCTGTGCCTTCTGACAGAAGGCAGGAACTAGTAGGTCCCTCTTCACGTCTGGTAAATCCTGTAAAAATTGCATTCTAAGTTTAACACCTTCCGTACCGGAAAGAATCGCAGACACACAACAAATACACATGTTCAACTGTATGGGAACAAATATCCTTAAAAAAAAAAGAATTAATTCATTGGCTGATAGTTAAAGTTTTTATTCACCTTTCCTGCGTAGACTGAACAGCCCA
Organism: Chroicocephalus ridibundus; assembly: GCF_963924245.1. Lineage (NCBI taxonomy): Eukaryota > Metazoa > Chordata > Aves > Charadriiformes > Laridae > Chroicocephalus > Chroicocephalus ridibundus. The sequence goes on from NC_086286.1 coordinate 41,323,472, forward strand.
CAAGTAGCAACAATTGCGAGGATCATTCTCAGGCTCTTGAAAAGTGACAGCATAGACAGGAATCCTCCCTCCTTCAAGCTGAGAGTGGTGCCTACAGGTTTAGGGGAAAAAAAAAGCAAAACGAAAAAGAAAAAAAAAGGTGAGCCTAGTGGCCCAAACACAGGTAGTTTCTCGTTTCTTGGACTACGTCAAGCATTGTTCTTCCTGACTTCTGAACCTTACTTGTACCTCCACACTCTACTCTTGCCACCTAATTATTCCTCCACTGTCTATTTATGCATCCAACAGCTTCTGGGGAGTCAGTGCAGATCTGCTGAAGGGAATCCCGACCAGAAGTTAGCCAAATATTTCAGGTGAGATTGCTCTTTCGGCCAAAGCTGACACGCAGGAAAGAATACATTTTTCAGGCACAGGTCAGCTATTGAGTTTTCATGTCTCACTAGTTTCACCCTGGACACTTTAGAGAATATCGGCACCAAAATCACATCACTGACATACTTCAGCCTTTCAATGGATGCCCCAGTTGCAGTAACCGGTTCTGAAAACCCCAGGAAGCATGCTTCCCACAATTCCTCAATCCACAGGCACAATAAGGAAAACAATCCTAGTCCACTGGGGAGAAGGCGGACCACTTGATCCAGGTATGACTGAAAAGTTATGTCAGAAGAGGATTTCTGAACGTGCCAAGATTATACTCATACTCATTTCACTCCCTGAAAAAGTTCTCTTTACATCCACATACTTCCTTAAGCAACAAATCGAGAGCCCCACACCTCCAGGCATGGCCAAGTGTAAAGGCCTACTTACTCTCTCTTCAAAGTTTTCATATTCCAGAGCGACAGGTAGCCGTCTGAGAAACCCACAACGAGCTGGTTGCTTCTGCTTATGTAGCACAGGGCTGATACTGCTGTTCCGGAAGCATTTTGTAGTTGAAAACAGAGACGTCTCCCTTCGCTGGTCACAGTTTCTCTTCTTTGTGCAACTTCAGCAGGAGTTTTAGTGACAACTTCTAGATCTACACACACAAATCCAAGCAATAAATGAATACGTTATGCCATTTAGGCTGCATTTTAGGCACTGACGTGACAACCCCTATCATCTAATGCTACCGTGCCAGGCAAAATAGCCATTTACGCAACACTTTTTTTTGCCATTTCCATTATGTATGTCTTTGAACAACATAAGAACTCTCGGATCAGACAAGTATTCTCACTCACGTTTGAAAGCTGCGTAAAAGCGTAACCTTAATAACTAAGCCAAATTCTTCCTGGACTCTGAAAAGCAGGAGTTTGGGCCTCGTGATGAAATTTGAAGTGGCACCTCGTGTTTGAAGTGGCACCAATTGCTGAAGCTGCTGTTGTAATAGCCAAAACGGTGTATGCAATCTGAGTACACCTATTTGAGATTTCATTCATCCAAATGCATGGGTGTTGGTAAGTGGGGTTTATTTTAAAAAACAAGCCCAAAATTTGCCCCAAGTCAATTAACACAAGCAGAAGAGCATTCCCGGGAAACAGGGCTCCTCCAACACAACTTCCTACCAGGCGGCCGCACCGGCTCACGTGGCAAAATTCCTACACCTCTCTGGCAAGAATCATAGTGGCACAGGGATCTTGGTGGGAGGGGGCATTTACAACACTGCGAGGAGCAGTCAGACGCTCCCAGGTTTAATCAGGTCAGGACTATACGATGTCAAACTGCCACCTGTAACCAGTCGTCAGAAATGTCTGACACAAGGGTCTTCAAAGTGGGATGCATACTGTTTCGTTAGAAGACAGAAGTTTTCTTGCGTTTAAATTCATGTGGAAAAACTGCAGGCTTACCCAATGCTTCGATATCATTCTGAGTGCAGGAGCAATCATCCAAACTAAGGTCAACCAGAAGCAGATGGCCAGCATCTGTAGCCACTGCTGCCACCCCAAAGAGCCATCGCAGACTCTGATGGAGGTGCTGAGTGCTCACGCTGGGTCCTCCGTGATTCGCTATGGGTTCTATAGCGGTTACCTACAGGAAAACTACAAGTTACTATTTGAGCTCTTTGACAAGCTCAATAGAGAAAGTAAATACAGGAGCATCAAAGCATTGTTTGCAATTAGATCAAGAAAAGAGACAAAGACAAAAAAGCCCCGTACAAAAACCTGTTACTGCCTTCCATTTACTAGATTTCCTGCGGGTAAGTGACTTAACTTCAACTTAAATGGGGCATTCTATTAGTACAGCTTAGCAATTTCCATTTCCTACTTCGCAGTAATTAACTGGAGGAAAACACAGAAAATCAGTTATACGCAAGAAACTTTATCGTATTCAAGGGGCTTAAGACAGACAAACACAACTACATCGAGGTCTCCCACCGCTCACAGCCCACCAGCACCGCGATACAGTCTATGCCTTCTTTGACAAACGGGCGTTAGGATAAATCAGGGCTCGAGAGTCAGACGAGGCAGCGGCCAAGTTGCATGGGAGACACACCATTTCCATGGGAGCGAAACGTATTTAGAAAGCGTTGAAGGGAGAGACCAGCTTAGTAAAATTCACACTAGTCCGCATTTAGAAGAAAAGTAACAACCACATAAAGGAAAAGAAGCTTTAAATGCACACCAGCGCTTTCACGAATGTTGAGAAAAATGTTAAAAACCAGCCTAAAGCAGCAGCTTCTCAGATAAAAAGGTGACTCCACCTAAAGGAGGAAGCGCACACTGCTCTTTCACGTGCCCAGCAGTCTGCACGCAACTGTCTCACAAGGCGAAGACAGACCTTTCAGCACACGTTGCAGCACATCCCAGGACAACACTGACTGCTAGAGCAGAGACACGAGCACACAAAGACTCCTGCGCTAAAGCTGCACGTATTTCTCTCTCTCAGTCACCCCAATACGAATGCTTACTACTAGTCATCACACTGTAGCATTACAAACAAACAAAACTCCACCTGTATTCTAGCAAGTCAAACCAAAGCAGCTGATGGAAAGCTGGCTAAGAAGTTAGTTAGTTAGTTGTTGCAGATTCTAAGATGATAAAAATGAATCTTGATGTTCTATTGACTGCCACCGATTCTTGTTTACATTAAGATAATGAGGCTAGGGGACACACATCATTTGAGTTTCTGGGTTACAGAAGACAGAAAACATCAGCAACATTACACCAGTGTGTCCCATCTACACAAACACACTAGTCAGAGAGCAGAGATTCAAGGACTGCAGGCTGAAAGGTGACCTCCCAACAATCTGTCAGATAACTCACTAGAGGCTCTTTTTTCCTCTCCTAAGTCAACAGAAAAATGTGTTCTCCTCAGCCTGCTTGCTAGGCTGAGATTCAAGGCAATGTGTCGAAGCCACTTACAGCACAACTATGGAATTCTGAGCCATATTAAAGACGGTATTTCTGATGGAAATCAAGCAATTAGGGCCAAAAAAAGGTGCTTTTCAATGCCTTTTTGCGGAAGGAGAGAATCAGGTAACTCTGTGCTCTACAATAAAACCAGAAAACTTGACTGGATACTCTCAAGTGACAGGATGTTAACGCGCGATAGAAAAAATACCTCCTACAAAGAGACGCTCCAAAGCTTGTCCTAAAACAGGCCTACGCAGCACCTAACAACATCAAAGCTTCGTTTCTCCAATTAAAAAGTACCTACCCTCCCGGGAAGAACAACTGCTTTAACCACTCTTGAGAGTCCAAGGTCGTACAGACAGAGAACACTTCCCTCTGCGTCTTCCAACCCAACCAGCAGTCCAGTTCTCTTCTCCCAGGAAAACTCCTTCACCACACGAACAGTGGGAGGCTGTTCATTGACTCCACTGAAACGGTACGCAGAGAGCCGCTCTCCTGTCACACAGTTCACCACCTCAAGGTGAGGACCACGTGCCAACCACGCCAGGCCGTTTCTCCCTGTGAGAGAAAAGAAAGAGGACTGAAGCAAATGTCCAACGGAAGACTGAAAACAGCTGAAAAAAAATCACAGTGCCTGCCCCTTTCCTTCAATAAACGTACCTAGCAGAGGAAGACCGACCTACCTCATTCTAGTCAATGATTCAAAATCACCCGTTGAAATCCCCAAGCAATCCCTCCTAAAATTAACCACCTTGTTATTTTGCATTTGTACTTGTCATTCCCGCACCGAAGAATCTGGGTTGTTTGCGATAAAGATGACAAGGTCCTGATCGACAGCCTTTATACCATATTCGCCTTGGTTTTGCTAGAAATGATCTAAACGCATATGGGAATACAAGTCTTAGAGCGTAGAGGAAGAATCGAAGGCATTTTGTTTCACTGAACTACTGCCAGCCCAAAGGAAGTATGAGCTCAATTCCTGCATTTACACTCAGGTAGATAGATTCCACCTGGTCTTAACAGAAGCCTAGACCTCCAGATAGGCACCCAGCTCTACTGTCACATCACCTGGAAAGTCCACTTCAAAGTTTAACTATACTCACGTTTTAATATTAGCATTTGTCATCGCTGAAGCACCCTTTTTGTTCTCTCTCTCTAAACAGGATGCCTCTTAACAGCACCAACTTGACACAGCTGATACGATGACCTGAGGCTTCAGGTAGCCTCCAGGCAAGAACAGCTTTGTACCGAGACCAAATTTAAAGGAAAATGCTCACCTCCAGAAAACCTCCCGCACAGCACAGAGCCGAGGGTTCCCTCATCTTCCCCAAGTGCCTGAAGAGTCACCTCTGGAAACTGCAGCAGACTGCTCGTTACCTCAGCTGTTAGGTCTTGCATTCTTCGCTGTAAATACAGGAAAAAATTGCACAACTAGACTCACGTCAGCCAGAACTATTCTTGAGAGTGACAGAAGTTTCATCAGTATGCAGTGAAAAATCCCCTAGACATCACCTCTAGCTCTTTTCCTTGCAAATAATGGCACTCGGGAGACTTTTTGCTCTCCCGGCAGAGCAAAAGGAGAATCCTTTGCTTTTCTGATGCCTGTGAGATCACCAACAAAAAGCGACCCAGACGTATCCACAGAGAAATAACAGGAAAAAGCCCAATACACTGAGTTCAAGTCTACTCACACAGGTTAGGAAGATGGGAGCTGAGAAAAATCAGATTTTAAAAAGCTTCTCAGTAACAGGTACAACTTTCCATTTGTCCTTTCCCTTGATTTCGTACTTTACCCTTTGTTACTTATTGTCAGTTGTCTTCTAGCAGCCAAAATTACCATTGGTCTTCACCTTAGGTACTTATGACTTCCAAACTATTTCCAAAGAAAGGAGCGTACCACGAGTCACAGGCTGAGGATAGATTTTTGCATTAAAAAGCTCCAAGAAGAATAAACATGGAGAAATTACATGTTCAAGCAGAATCACATTCAGCCAAGTCAGGGTTCAGGGACGTCAGTTTTGACTGACGGTAGTACCTGAAAATCCGTTTCAAGGGCCAACAATGCAATGGGCTTACTGACGAAAAAGCTAAAAATATGGCCAGCCGCAGCTGAAGAGATGGTTTCACAAAACATGCTGACTTCCCTGCCACCAAAAGAGAGGACTTGCCGCCGCCTCCCATCTCTCCATCTGCTCCTTTGTTCTACTACCGTACTCCTGTGGCTCACCTCGCACTGCCTTAACAGTGCCTTAGAGCACTTTAGGAGCCAAGTTCACTCCCTGAGCAGGCAGGAAACTCACCCAGAAAAGCAGGTGGTGTTCCACCAGCTTCGAGAGCTCAACTGCCTTGCAGAGACAACCAGCAAGCATAAGAGGTGGCACAAGGAAGGAGGCAGGACCACGCATCGGGAAGAAGGAGAGGGAATTTGTCCATCTCCTTTTTGTGGCAGTCAGCCCGGGCTGCTAGCTCATACCCGGGTGAAACGGCACACTCAGTTTGCAGGGAGGGCTAAAAACCCCTTCACTTTTAGAAAGGACACCACCCAGGACACAGTCAGGCATCTTTTAAGGCAACTTTTAACTCCCTCTTGCACGGAGAGACTCCCTAGCTCTCTGGGAAAGGCTGCAGCTGACAGGCGTCGTTCTTTCATTCCGCCAGAGGTGGAAGCTAAAGTGATTTCAGGGAAGGGTTATAAAAGGGTTTATAAAAGTTATACCAATTTTTGAATTGTTGTTCATGACTGGTTCCATGACATTTTCCCCAGAGAAACAGGAAGCAACTCACAAGCACTGGAGGAGCAGCAGATGGAAAAGTCACTTTCTGCACTCTCGTAGTCGTCAGGTTCAGTGAATTTGCACTTTGCCGGATTTTACTCCTGCAGAAAGAGGATTTAGCGAGTGAGTGAGCAGGTGATTTAGGGAGTACCACCGGGTCAGGTCTTTCCCGCTTAGGCAGAAAGCCTCCCTGCTCCCGGCGGTTTAGGCAAAAACCCTACATTTCATCCAAGCCCTAAGCTGTAGTCTAAAAAGCCACCAGCGTGACAGAGACGGTCTGTACCAGAATCCTACAATCGGCCTTATTTCACTCAAGTGCAGCCTACAGATTGTCTTGCCGAGTTTGTGCAGATGCTCCACAAGCACAAAGCTACAGCAGAAGGTGAGACGAGGAAAGCATTTCAGCTCTCTACCCCAACAGCCCCCAACAGCGAAGACCCTGTGTCTGATGCAGACCACAGATGTGACATCCCTCTCCATGAAAAAACAAACAAAACCAACACAGATCAGAACTTGACGCTGGAGCCACTTTACCCAGCTACCTCCTGCGGTTATTCCCCAACACGACTATACTTCCCTTCAAGAGCTGCAGTCCCCGTCTACCGTGGCGAAGCTCGCAGCAGTTCCCAAAGGCACTTCTGACCTTACGCTCTTTTTTACCTTGCTCGGTGCACCTGGACAGACAGACGTAGGCGCTGAGTGTCTCAGGACAGAACATACACGCAGCCTTCCCAGCACAGGGAGACAGTGGTGAGCAAGGCACTCCCAGCACACCACACCGCTCGCCTCTCCCAGCACGAATTCCAGAATCCCAGCACCAATTCCAGAATCCCAGCATCACAATGAAGAGAAAGGCCTTCCAGAATCACTGGAGGTCCTCTGGTCCAGCCCCCCTGCTCAGGCAGGGTCACCTACAGCAGGCTGCCCACGACCGTGTCCAGGCGGCTTTTGCGTATCTCATTCTGAAACATACTTTGACAAAGAGCAACCTGACAAGCCCAACTGCAAATGCATTTGCAACACGTGCAACAGGCCCGGCTTGTTGGTGACTCTCTCCTGCCAATTTAAGGCTTCTCTCCACCACACAAGTCAAGCAATACCACACCAGCAAAGCCTTGTCACCATTAGTTCTCTAAAACTGTATCCGACAGCTTCCTAGGTAGAAGGCACAAAATTAACAGAAGCCTGATTATGTTCGTTTCACTGTCTTAACAAAGCAAACCCCAGGCAGATCAATGCAGGAAAACCAGTTGATGCAGCAGGTGAACAAGAAGCTGTCCTCAGCAGAACAGGGTACGGTACTGTGTGCCCAAACGCCTGTGCCAGCTGCCAGCCAAGACCGATACAACCATCCAGAGGGAGCACCTGAACGACCCCGGTTAGCCATACACCCCACACAGGGCTCAGCATTCCCGACAGAATTAAGTCCCTAATTTTTATCAAACCCCCATCATTTTATCAAACATGATCAGGAAGCAATTATTAGATCTGAAAGACTGACGCCACGCTTCCTTTCTATTGGCAGAAGTTCCAGACCTGGAGTCACGGTTTATTAAGGAAGGGCAGAGAGGGGCGTGAGTAACAAATCTTAAAGATGACAAAAAGGGGAAAACATCAGACTCAGAAGACCAGAGGTTCATGGATCTGGCCGCAATGCCCGTTACTGGGAAACTCGCCTGAGCCACAGCAATGTGCTGGTGCTCCCACTCCTTCCAGGCTTCCTCCGGACGGGACTCCCACGTGGCCTGTGTGCTCCGGATCCGCCACTCATTCCCAGCCAGCAGAAACTCTTCTCCCTCCTGCCTGCAATAGCCTTACTTACACTGGGTTTGGGCTTTTGTCTTGATCAGCACTTGATAAGGGAACTGACTCTGAGCAACTGGATGTGCCCACGCCAGTGCTGCACATGAGGACAGGGACCATTTCTCAAAGGCAGAGCTGTCTTCTTTTCTTCTCAAGTTTTTAAAAGCAATGTGTCTGTGGAGAAAAAAACCAAACAGAACACCTTTGAAAAAAAATCCCAAGTCACAGATATTAAGTACTACTCCTGTATCGCCAGGCAGAAATGCAGCGGTGCTGCTAAGATGCCTTAATAGAGCAGAGCACCAGCTGGCCAGCAGGCAGTAAGGGGAGAGCAGCCGCTGTCAGGGAGCGCCCACCCCAGACAAGGCTTCTGGGGGTCTTGGTTCACATGGGCCTCATCTCCGGGTCAGATGGAGTCCTAATTCAGACACAACAAGGGGGCTGCGTTCATCGGCACGTGAAAGCAATTCAGCTCTTTGCAGGACTGAACTGGTGCGGGAAACGTTCAATCTTCTGCTCCTGATATCTCCTCGTAGCCAGGCAGCTGCAGCCACGCGGTCACGGAGCCATGAACCGCGTTGGGACAGCAGACATCTAAGTGCCTGAGCTCTTTTCAGGGGAGCTGGAATAAGAAGGAATAATTAGTGCTGGAGTCCCAGCGAAAGCCTGTCTGGAAGGACTGCAAAGAGGGCCGTTTTCAGTTCTGAGCCCCAGAAAGGCCAGGAGGAGAGAGGGAACCTCCTCTTGCAGAAGGAGACGAGGGACTGGGGAAGTGGCCGGGAAGCAAACTGCTCCTGGGCAGGAAGGAATAGCTCTGTGTGGCACTGTCGCTGGGATCCGGCATCGGGAAGCAGAGACAACCAACGCCTGGCAGCAGGGGTCATCTGTACGCTCTACGTTTCAACTCTGTGCTGCATTGCCGGGAGAGAAAGGGAAGGAAAGAAGCTGAACTAAGTCACGCACACGAGAGAGACCCAGAATTCTCAGGAAAAAGAGCTACCTCCGTCACATAACTTAGCTGTCAAAATATACGCCGTGCGTTAATAAGAATACAGAATAAGCTCTTAATATGCTGCCCTCCCTTATTGGCACATTCACCCTTTCCTTCCTCCTCAGCTGTCAGTCACTTTGAGCTGGTATCTCTTCTCATTTTGCCCAGCACCTGACCGCAATTGGCACCGAGACCAGAGCGGGAAAAACTATGAAAGTGTGCCTTTCAGCGTATCGTCAGGTTGACAGAGTTCCTTCGTAACAGAGGTCTGCTGGAGTCTCGGCTGCAGTCTGTGAGCGTATCAAACGTATTACCTGCCATTGGGTTTTGAAGGAGGTTTTTAAAATTAGTTTTAAACCCTACCAAAAATGAGATAGGGATTAACATGGAAAAGATGACCATAAAGTCCTTAAACATAAAAGAAGAATCCTAGTGTCTTAGCAATCTGGCTATAAACTAACTCTTTTTAGCAGGTTAGCAATTTAGGAGAAAGAGAGACAGACAGATGAGAAGACAGAGGTGGGTTTTGTCAAAGTGAATACCGAAGGTGCTCAAATCCTGGTAACTCTGCCTTACGCTAGCGCCAACGCAAAAAAAAACCCTCAAAACCACGTCGATGGTATTGGTACAAGTAACAGTTGAAGAATCTGTCCTTAAATTTGTTCAAAACAGTAAGAAAGTTAGCATTTGAAGAAACTCAGGTAAGCTGTTTGAAGACTGTCAGCATTTACAGTCAACATTTTCACACGTGCACGTTTTCTATTTGTATTCTTCCATCTTTCATTTGATAGTACTTGCTTTAAGAAAAAATACCTCTTCAAAGGTGCTGGAGTATACAGTTAATTCACCCGAGACAAAGAGGACCCTGTGGGGGTTTCATCTTATTTAGGAATGCAACATCTGGTGCACAGGACCAACAGTAATCGCGGATTACAGGAAACAAAACTACTTGTTTTATAATACTGCCTCGCTTTATGTAAAGAACACGGCGTTTATATAAAACAGGTGCTTATAGTTTTATAGCTGCATTTATCTCTATTTAGTTAAATTTTTCCAAATATGCAGAGAACTCTTGCAAAAGAAGTGGGGTTTCAATCTCTAACGTAGAAAGCGAGAGATCGATTTTGTGTCAGCCACGTTTCTGTTCTGAAAACAGAAATGGTCTCCATTTGAGTGATGCATTAATAGTGCTACGAATCTTTTAGAATCATAGAATGGTTTGGGTTGGAAGGGACCTTAAAGATCATGTAGTTCCAACCCCCCTGCCCTGGGCAGGGACACCTCCCACTAGGCCAGGCCGCTCAAAGCCCCATCCAGCCTGGCCTTGAACACTTCCAGGGAAGGGGCATCCACAGCTTCCCTGGGCAACCTGTTCCAGTGCCTCACCACCCTGACAGTAAAGAATTTCTGCCTGATATCTAATCTAAATCTACCCTCCTTCAGCTGTAAACCGTTACCCCTCATCCTATCGCTACACTCCCTGATAAAGAGTCCCTCCCCATCCTTCCTGTAGGCCCCCTTTAGGTACTGGAAGGCTGCTATAAGATCTCCCCAGAGCCTTCTCTTCTGCGGGCTGAAGAACCCCAACTCTCTCAGCCTGTCTTCATAGGAGAGGTGCTCCAGCCCTCGGATCTTCCTTCTTAACCCCCTTTTTTCTTCAAAAAAGGAGGACAACCCAGAAAAGAGAAAGAAGGAATGTACTACAAGAGATGAAACAGCTTGGCCAGTGTTACAGCAGAGCAGCCGGGTGGCTCAAGCAGCAACACGATGCTCTTAGGTCCAGGCAGCACCCACACACTTCAGCCAACATGCCCAGAAGGGTCACGTTAAGAGAGCATAAAGGATGATTTTCAAATTACAATGAGCAAAAAAGAAATCAATGTACACAGAAAACTAAGATTTGTTAATACGGAAGCAAAGCGACCTCATTACCTGGTCATTATAGATTTCCAGCACGTTGAAAGTGTTCTGTAAAGACAAGAAGTAATTAGAAGGTAAAACAGACAGGCAACAAACAGCAAAAGCTAGGCTCTGTATTTCAGCAGCTTAAACATTAAGTTTCTGCCCCATGACTTTTCTCTTCTCCCTGTTGCTTATTCCGTGTGCCTGCACTTTCCACAGAACCAAAGCAAGCACCGTGAGCTGCGCTGGAAAACCCGTGATTTCAGCAAAAATCCGGTACTGGTAAACCACTCTTAGAAATCCTTTTGCTCTGAAACAGGATATTTCACCACATCATTCTAGTAAGAACCCATTTGCTACAGATAGGAGGGTTTTAAAAAATTTAAAACGGTGTTTAAATTTTAAGAGAAACTAAGGGATTTTATATCTTCAACATTTCCTACTAAAACTGTTTTCTCTTATCAGAGAAGACTTTCTAAACTCCATCGTAACATACGTTTCAATACACCATTTTATTGTATTTTTGTTGTATTTTCCCCTAGCCAAATGTGCACGAGGAAACCGCTAGCAGACCTCAGGGTGGGCTAGCCAGTGAGCAGGAGGAAAAGCCATCTCTGGAAAGATGCGGTGTCTCAGCCAGAGGTGAGAGACGGAGCCCAGAATTGGGGCACAGACGACAGCTGGGCTCAAGGCTCTGCTGATCCTCTGGGGCTCTGCAAATGTGGCTGCGTGGGGGAACCTGCAGAGTGACAGCATGCCTCTGGTGTCACTCGTGAGCTTCAACTGCAACAAGCCAGAGAGGCGGCTTTCTGTGAGCTGCCCCAGTGCAAGATGGCAGGTGGTAAAGGCACGGCCCCGTCTCTGGCAGCCTGCGTAGCCAGCCGCGTTGCTGTCGTGCATGTGTGTGGTGCACCCTCAGCCTTGCTACTGGCCTGACCTGCAAACGGGAAAGCAGCAGCCGCATCCAAGGGTCTGGGACAGAGACACCCCCAGGTCTGGGGTGCACCAGGCCGGGCTCCTGCCGCCAGGAAGGACGAAGCCCCGGCTCAGCAGATTTGTAACAACCCTTCGCTACTTGGCAGACACCGGCATCAAGCTTTAAGCTTCGCAGTATTAAGTTCACCAACGCCAAAAAGAAACCTGTTCTGTACCAGGAAGACTACGGAGAAGAAGTAAACGACTCGTGAGACCCTATGGATTGGTTTCTGCCCGTAGCTTGTTTTCCCCACCAGAAATCAACAACAAAGCTATTTACGAGTGGTTACATGGGAACTGATGAAATTGCAGCAAACAATTTTATTGAAATAACAAGCCTGAGAGTAGTGTTCCACGAGGGGAAGTTCTGATGGGGGATTAAACTGCTCGGTTATCCTCAGACATATTTGCACACCGGGCATATTCTTGCAATACGATGCATGGCTTTATCCAGTGCACTTCCAAAAGGAGAGACGAATTTTATTTCCACCGGTGGAGGTGACCAAGAGCCTCCTTTTCTTGTGGTCCTGAAAAGAAAGAGAAGTATCAAATTGATTTTTTGATTACCAACAGTATTCAGTAGAGGAAAACGTTTTGCAATGTTGGAATTACAAAATCGATGCCAAAGAATTATTTATGGGCTTCTTTGAAGATAGGGTCAAGGCAGAAAACATACAGAAACAAGCTTCCTTTTGCTTTCGTTCCTTACCAGACTGTCCCAAGCATTCTCACTCAGTATTCGCGTGAGCTTTTTGAGCGCCCCCACGCCCTGATTTTAAGAGGCAACTCTCCTCAGACGGTTTTCCAGAAGGAACCGGAAAACACGGCCAGAAACAAGACGTTCTCTTTACTCGTCGTCTGACCCACTCCTGCCTTCTATGGGGAACTAAAGACCGTAAGAGCGTGGTTTCGTAAGGTGGAATGACAGGAGAGCACGCCATCATTGCAAAGAGTAGCACCCACTTGGCCTTTCCTAGCCCCTCCCTCTTCTGGTTCCAATAGAAAACTGAACCGTGAAGTGGGGAAAACGGTGCCCAGGAGACCAGCAAGCTGGACAGGCTCGCAAAGTCAGAGCAGAACTGTACCGCCAAGTGAGGAAGAGCAAGTGAGGTGGCCAAAAGCTGAATTGCTACCAAAATAAAGGAATGCAAGTAAGCGTTCAAAAAGCTTTTCATACTTGCTTGCTTTCTTCATTTTTGATTTTGCAGTTCTACCTCTCTTCAATTTTTGCTTTCCCACAGACTCTGTATATTCGGCATCCTCTTCCTCTTTAGTCGGAAGCTCCTACGTTAAGGCAACAAAAACATTACTTATTCACAAGTTCTTACGCTTCTACAGAACACAGATGAATGTTTCTTTCATGAACAAGTCATGATAAAGGTATTGCCGAAAGCGTTACAGTTTCCCTCCACAAAAACAAACCCTCCATCTCAAACTCTCACACCAACCTAAAAGCTGAAATTCAGAAATCAACAGATAACACACCCAGTACGTTTAAGGAAAGCCACTGTGCCTTTTCTTGAAGGCAAAGCAACACTTATTAACCACACTATCTTCAATCACCGAAAGTTAAAAAAAAGCCTGTTCATGCAATAGTCATTACCAAAGAGACCGGCTTCAAACTGACCCAGATGAAACCAAGGACAGTGAAATGCTGCTTTTCCTTTCAGATCACTGCTGGGTGTGACGTTAGAAACATACAGTGTACTCTCTGCTACACACGACAGCTTCTGCGTTTAAGGGACAGAGAAGAGAGTGTTCAGTGTACGCCATCGCGTGCTCCATTTACCATCTAACAGGGTAAAAGGCAACGATGAGAGAAAAGCTGAAAGTTCCAGTCGGCAACACTTTGTCAAACTGGCCAGCTCTCACATCCGACAGCTCAACCCTGCGCTCTAAGGAGCCGCTTGGATTGCCTGAGACAACACAGCATATTCTAAATTGCTCCACCTCGTGTTTTTATGGTGCGAACAAAGGCAGTATCTGTTACGTATTTCCAGGGACTCAGATGGTCAAGATAATTTAATCCACGTGTAAAGATCTTTTCCCAGCCCTCTAAGTTGTAGAGCTAGCCAACACCGGCAGAAGGAAGAAGCCCCTCAACAGCAGCTTCCAGTCTCCATAGAACCTGCTCATTTTCTTGCCTCCTGCTTTGTCAAAAGTTGCTAAAGCATCATATTATAGCAACGCGCCATGCTTCAAAACTAAATCCAAGAAATACCAGTCTGCATAAGCTTTCCTTTTACACTTACAAATCTATGAACAAGAAAGCAGTAAGCAGTTTGCCCTAAGTTTCCCAAGTCTAGAACCATCTTCTCTACAGTGTTGGGCCAAATTCAAGTCTGCCATTCTGATTTGCAATTCCAGTTCTCAATTTAAGGAGGCAGGCAAACTCTATAAAAATCCAAATCCAAACACAGTCTATAAAGACTTTAACTGGAAAAAAAATCACTCACTGCAGCCCAACTTACCCCAACAGTCCATTCTGCGTTCGAGTTCTCCTCCCTGAATGATACTCTAGGTTTCTTTGCTCGTAAAGGAGGAGTGACCGATCGTCCCGGAGACGCGGAGGGAGTAGCTAGGGGAGTGGTGCGAAGGTTGGATCTGAGAATAGACCGAGGAGTAAACCCAGGAACACCAGAAGCAGATGTGGCCAAAACTTTAGCTCTCTAGGAAAAGAAATAAAAGCACTTAATTTAAAACCCATTAAATGTTCAAAACAGAAGGCTTCCCTTGTCAAAAGTAAGAGTTTAAATTACAAACCGAGTTTGTACCAGCAGAGAGGATGTTTAGCCCCTGCACTGCTCTTTTTCCAAAGGTACGAAAACCTTAACGATAAAAAAGCCCCGTGCTTTTTATGTCTACAAGCTTTTGGTTTGGTTGGTTGTCACTGGTGTGTTGCGTTGGTTTTTTTAATACAAACCTTAACCACAGGAGGAGTGGTAAGTAAATTCAGCTCTGAGCCTCCTGAAAGATTATTTTGTGAGATGGAACCATGCATATTTGATCTCGGTGGGCTGGATGGCATGAACGAAGTGGAAGCTCTGCACGGTGACTGTGCTGCAGAACATGAAGGAACGGGATGGACCATCAAATCAGGCAACCTGTTAAGAGACACGATTTAAAAGAGGAAAACAGATAAATCAATGGGGACAAGCTCATGCTGCGTTCGAGAAATCTGACATGACACAGCACAAAAACATTCAATCAACAAGAAATATGGGTAAGCCCTCAGCTGTTCAGGTGATGTATCAGGCCCAGGAAGAAGTTACAGGCATTTCCTTTTTGTAATTACTTCTCTACATTTCACACTTAATTTCCCAAATCACTGCCTCTGAGGCAAGAGTAATCCCATTTCAAGCTGCACGAGGCATGTAAGTCCCATGCCAGAAGAAAATGTATCTACATTTCTGCGCTGGGACCACTTCCAATTCTCCACTTAGTCGTGTCCCTAAGTTGGCCTTTTGGAAGCATTCATTCTGTGGATGTACTATAGCTGGAACGCTTCCATGAAGATTTCGTAACTGGCGTCCCAACAAATGCATCGCGCCACTCTGCACCAGGGAGAGGATGTGTTATGGCTGGTGGTCCTGTAGCTCAAGGTCTAGAATTAAAAGGAAAATGTAACTGACTGTCATTCCCCTGAAGTCCACACGTACCGGAACTCAAGTTCATTTGACCACGCCACTCGTAGGAAAGTCATCTGACAACTACGAGCCTCCTTCCTGCTCTTTATAACTCTGCCAAATTTTAAGCAAAAAGGGCAGAAACAAAGCAGACACTGGGCAGGAGGTGGTAAAACAGGACTATTTGATCCCACAATCAAGTCTATCCGTATCTGTACACCCATACCTTGATGGTAATCATAGTCTTAGTTTCAGCTACCTAAAAGCCTGTAAACACACTTCCCAGAATGTAAACATATATGTATTTGCATAAATGAGATTACCATAGCAGAAAAACTGTCTCTCCACACAGTACTTATGAAGTATTGATTCTTAAATGTAATATGTTGAATGTGCAAAAAGCCAAACAAGGCTTTAGTCAGGTGCACCTTCCTTCTGGCACACAACATAACGTATCTGAGCAACTGAATGGTAAGGCTGTCTGAGTAAGAAGACGTGTATTTATTGCTCAGTTGCACAGAAACTGTTTTAAGTGGGGTCGTCAATGGTGTGTAACATTGAATAGCTTCATAGAGTAGCTTTGGAGTAGTGCCATATTTTGTTCAACATTTAGCTTCAGCTGTAAGCAAAGGTGTAGAAACTTATTCCTAGTGTTTCAATGGATAGTACAAAAAATACAGGACGATTTTTATTGAGAACTAGCAAAACCAGTTAGTAACACCTAACAGAAGCTTGCACACTTGAGAGAACTTTCTCCTGGAGCAGGCTGCAAAGGTCGGCATCCAGGCGCCTTTTGGGTACCTCCAGTGAAGGAGGCCCCACTACCTCACTGCAGGCAGGCGAGTAAGGACAAAAGACCACATAACCTCAAGACAACGGTACGGAGTCAGGTGACCTTTATAACGCGTAGATCAAGACTAAACTTTGTTAAAGGGCTGCTTACCTATCAACACGTGAGAAACCGGTTTCCTGCTCATTTCCTTCCCAGACTTCTCCAGTTTTGCACAATACAGCACTGAGGAAATTTTCTCTAGTACACAAATGTCCTGCATTAGCTGGGTTTGTTACTGTGGATAATGGCGTTGGTCTTGAGACTGGAAAGCAAGAGGGGAAAAATATCAGCCTGCTGCCGTCAAAGAGGTGGGTGGTTAGTTCTCCACCATATTTCCCCCCGCTAAAAGTTACCTTCTCTTACGACCGACGCAGGCAAATGGTAAGGCTTGGCTCTCTCTACGGCCAGCTTCCTTTGAATTCGTGGAAGGATCTTGCCATATTGGGGTAATGCAGAATTTCGGGCAACTGCCCTCTCTCTCAAGCGAGGATCATGATCATTCTGATGAAGGAAAAGCATAAAGCAAAACTTTAACTAATTACAAGAAGTTCCTTGCACAGACCTCTCCGTGCTGTTTCGCATTAGTGAGCAGATTTCCTCTACGGGTGTGGGAAAACACCTCCACTGCACAGAACAGCGGCAAGTTCTACCCATCCGCACACACCGATTTCACCTGGTACTTTTAGCAAAGTGGAAGGAAGACTGGAATAGCAACAGAGCCTACAACTTGAAGTTAAAACAATGCTGGCACTCTGCAGAACCTTCTTCTGATACGCCTGTTATCACCTGCAATTTTCTGATATCACCTGCAATTTGCAAACGACTTACTACATAGCAGGCTTTCCCTTGTTCTTCCTGAAACGCCAGTGCCCTGAATATACGGGACAACTGGAAATTACCCTGGACAACATGATGTGAAGATTAAAACAAGCAAGAAAAAGCGACCTACGCACACCACCTGGCCGCATGACAGTTTTCAAATGCAGGACCTATGACTTCCAAAACCACCTTAGAAGTTTGAGTCACTGGAAAACTATGATTCCAGAAAACAGCAAACGCGTCACAAATCCAGAACACAAGTTCATGTAACACAAAATGTAATCTGGCTATTTTGAGAAATAGAGGTTAGACAAGAATTTTTGTCATAAAAGCCGTGAAATGAAAGTTGTGGAATTGGAGAGCACACTGAAACTCGCAGAAATTAAAAAAACAAAGAAAACCCACAGAAATTTAACCTGTGGATTGGCATCTAGCCTGCTCTCAGCTAGAAGAATACAGTTGCGTGCAAGACACAAGCGATGACATACAACCTACTCGTCATCCCACAGGAAGGAGTGACACAAACAACTTCCAGTAATCTAAGCCACGCATAACATACGTATCTCAATCACGGAATGGTAAGACTGGCTGATGGGAAAGATACATGTTTATTCCTCAGATGCAAACAAACTGTTCTCCGAGGGGTCAACAGTGGTGTGTAACATTTAATTTATAGCTTCATAGAGTAGCTTTGGAGTAGTGACGTATATTGGTCAACATTTAGCTTCAGCTGTAACCAAAGGTGTAGAAACTTGTTCCGAGTGTTTCAAAGAATGGTATGAAAAAAACAAAGCAAGATTCTGAACACCAGCGCTGGTCCTTAAAAACTTCTCCAAACACTCCCATGAGAAAAAAAAATTCATTCCAAAAATCTGTTATGGCTCTGCCTTTTCTCTTTTCAAAGAGACGATGAACATTTTTCCTTGCTCCCACTTACTTGTTCGGTGTCTGTGAAAGGCAGCTTCAGCAAGTCTTCCATCAGGCCCATCTCCCGGCACATTTCGTACATGTGTTTTAAGAGGTCTTCTAAGTTTGCCTGAGCGGCATGTTGGTGCAACAGACCCCAAGCCTCCACCATGCACCTGTAATTAATGTTTCAGACGTAAAGGCATGTTAATAGCATAACCAAAGAGATGCCCCAAGAGTCTTGTACTCAAAGTTTAAAGGAAACTTAGGGGATGATGATTTCTATTCTTTGTTCTCCATTTTCACAAGATTTGCGTGACAAAATGGTGGGGTGTATTTCTTTACCTATTGGAGAGCAACACAGTGAGGAGAAGCTGCACTTCCCCGCTGCTTGCCGTGGGTGGCCTCATCAGCTGGATGTATCTGAGGGCTTGCCCATGCTCCCCTTGGCACAGGAGGGACTGAATAATTCTCTTGTGCTGCCATGACGCCGTTTTGATTGTAGCGGGATGAAAGAGCAGGGCCAGTGAATTCTGTACAAGTTAGAGATCGGGTTTTAAAATCATTTTCTAGATTATAGCTTTGTACTGCCATGTATCTCTAACTCAACTCTACCAGACTTACTTCGTAATCATTGTGATCTAGAAGCCAAAAACCTTCAACAAGCTTAACAAGTCCCCAAGGCATGCCAAAGGCAGTTGCAAAGGAGTCGATTGAAGTCTCTGTCTCACTCGGAAAGGAACGCTTGATATCCAGCAGCAAGTAAATTGTCTGACATCAGGTATCTCATTAAGGCTAATCAGTTTGTAAGACCAAAAGTTTATCACATTACCTTTAGAAAAACATAATGAAGTAAGAATAAGAATATAAAGGAAGCAGGTAGCAGAAAATACATTCAACACATTGAGCTCAATTATTACAGCAAGTAAATTCCACAGTTGGGTTTTTCCCTCATGTCCAGCGTCTATAAAACAGTGTAAATTGTGGCATCCTTACAGTACAGCTCAGCTCCGAATGCTTAAAACTGGATTTAAACCAGTATGCGGGTCACTCATTGGTAGCGTCATTTTCTCTTTCTGACGTCCGTTTTTAGGGACATCATCTAACGAGACAGCTCTGGGCTATAAGCGTTTCTAAGCCCCTTGCTCTCTAGGCTCCCCTCGCGGGTTAGGCAACAAACAGCAAAAGCAAGGCTGTGTATTTCAGCAGCTCAAAAATTAAGTTTCTGCCCCATGACTTTTCTCTTCTCCCTGTTGCTTATTCCGTGTGCCTGCACTTTCAACGGAACCAAAGCAAGCACTGTGAGCTGCGCTGGAAAACCCGTGATTTCAGCAAAAATCCAGTACTGGTAAACCACTCTTAGAAATCCTTTTGCTCTGAAACAGAAATTGTTTTATAACCCATCATGGGTGTTTTAGAAAATTTTAAACGGTGTTTAAATTTGGAGAAAAACTAAGGACATTTTATATCTTCAACCCTTATTACTAAAACTGTTTTCTCCCTATCGGAGAAGACTTTTGCAACAAAACGTTTAAGAAAAAAGTCATCAAAAATCCACAGTACAAAGAAATAAAACAGCGCTTCTGTCTACAACTTAACGCTAAACTAAATGTTTTCACTTGCATCGTCTTTGAAGCATAAATGAAAAAATGTCATGAAACAGGTCGGCGACCAACACTGAAGAACATTTATGTGCATCCCCTGGAGGTGTAATAAAAATAACTAGAAAGGATACAATTGCGTGTTTGCAGTTTTCTTCAATGCTTTCTAGCAAATAGAGATCCAGCAGTGCCTGAAATGAAAAATTAAAAGTTCTGAAAAAACGCCTGTCTTCCCTAAATCATTGGCTTTTGGGTGGGGTTTGGCGGGGAGGGCGGCCGTTTGTTGTTGTTCTCAGTGAACAGGACACTCACATGCAAACTGGCAGGCGGGTATTTCCCAGTTCCTCCTGCATCTCTCCGCCACAGCTTCTCCACTTGGTCTCCTAACTGGGAAACCATTCCATCAACCATCAAGCAGTCCGAGTCCCATTTTCCTCTGGAACAAAAGGTAGCAAGGATTTGGACAGAGTTAAACACTAATTCCAGCCTCCCGGTGTAACGGCTTTCCTCCAGTCTTCTGCTGACTGCAGCCCTGCCCTTTCATCTCCCGATGGCACAAAGCAGAAAAAGGACACTAGAGGCTCTGTGCTTCGAAGGAACACACGAGCCTGTATGTAAGTTACTTGAGAAGTAAGCCAAGGAAGATGAACTTTGAAGTCAATACCTCCTACCCTGCAGCTTCCACCTTAACTCACCTTGCAGCCTCTTGGTCACAGTGCCATCGCCGAAGCTTGGTCAGCTCTTTATTCAGTTTTCAGTACAATTTCCAAAGAAAAACCTATTATCGGCTAATCCAAGGCATGCCGCCTATGTGCTAGGCAGCTAGTCCAGGAAAGAGAGCTGACGTTAGCAAGTGACTTCTATCCGACAGCCAGCAGAGTGCGAGGCGTGCCAACTCCATGTAACTCCAACCATCTTACGAAATCACACCACGTACTTGGGAGAAGGGGACTTAGGCCAATACAGTTATGACCCTCTATTACCAGTCAAGGACGGAGATGATTGTTTGTTAAAAAACACGCTTTCTTCTGCTTCCAAAACAATTGTTCTGTGAACACCCTGCTTTGCTGAACTGGAGGTGACTGATCCTGTCCTAATCACATGGCCTTTTTCAGTAGTCAGAAATTATACACATTAGCCAATGAATAAAGTAGACTCCCGAAAAATGATGATACCAACCAGTGGTACTAAGCAGAGGTAGATAGCAACGTTTTAACACAGGAAAGTAACCTCTCTGTTCAACAGAACACACGTGTCACTGAAGTCAAGAGTATTGCTGGCAGCGGCATTACGCATAGCCCATGCAACTGTTGAGATAAAAGCCATTCCCTTCCACTTCTGAATTTGCCGTGGAAGTGTTCTAGAGTCTTCCTCTAGCTCTTACCTTGATAAACGCTCAAGTTTCTGTCGCTGACCAGTATAGTAGCTCTCAATCAGAGGATAATTGTAGAAAGGTCTTGACAAACGCGTATCGTCATCTACAGGCAACAAAGTAGAAGCAAGTTAAAGCAGTCATATCACACTTGTAAACGAAAATTTTTGCCTAAAGAGACAGAAGATCGTACAAGCTAAGCATCAAGAAGCCTCCAACTCTGAAAGAAGCCAATCCTCTTTCTGCCTTTGCTAAAAGAACTCTAAGAGACAAGACTCAATTCCTTCTTGCCCCAAGTGCCGTTTCAAGGTTACAGTTCACGCAGCATTCACAACATGTAGGGTAAGCTGAAGTTCACTATAAAAAAAACCACCCAGTTCTCAAAGGGAATGGTTTCTAAACGTGCCGCGTGAGCATCTGTGAGACAATTAAGGCTGACAATGGAATTTCTAATCCATCCAACTAAAGAAGGATTTCCAAGGTGTACTTTCTCCTCAAGCAACTGATAGAAAGTTCAAAACATGCAGGTAATGCTCTCACTGTAAAAACAAGCATTCCGGTACTTGTTGTTTAATAGTACTTTGTTTAAAATCTCAAGTAGTTCAAGCTGTGGACACAAGCAGTGCCTTGACATCAGGGGTCCATTGCTATTCCTAAAATCCACCCAGGAAAGAAACTGCCTGCCTCATTCTACGCTGTGTACTTGACAACCCAGCAAAATCTCAACTTCACCCACAGAACTTCAGCATACCCTGCCACTGAAGGCACTGCACTTGGGACTGCCGGGTCCTGCACTTGGGTCACAACAACCCCATGCAGCGCTACAGGACTGGGGCAGAGTGGCTCGAAAGCAGCTCTGCAGAAAAGGACCTGGGGGTGTTGGTTGACAGCCGGCTGAATATGAGCCAGCAGTGCGCCCAGGTGGCCAAGAAGGCCAACAGCATCCTAGCCTGTATCAGGAATAGTGTGGTGAGCCGGACTAGGGAAGTGATCATCCCCCTGTACTCGGCACTGGTGAGGCCCCACCTCGAGTACTGCGTTCAGTTTTGGGCCCCTCGCTACAAGAGGGCCATTGAGGTGTTGGAGTGTGTCCAGAGAAAGGCTACAAAGCTGGTGAGGGGTCTGGAGGACAAACCTTATGAAGAACGACTGAGGGAGCTGGGGTTGTTTAGCCTGGAAAAGAGGAGGCTGAGGGGAGACCTTATCACGCTCTACAACTACCTGAAAGGCGGTTGTAGAGAGACGGGGGCTGACCTCTTCTCCCTGGTGACAAGTGATAGGACAAGAGGAAACGGGTTCAAGTTATGTTAGGGGAGGTTTAGATTGGATATTAGGAAACATTTTTTCACTAAGAGGGTTATTAAACATTGGAATAGGCTGCCCAGGGAGGTGGTGGATTCACCATCCCTGGAGGTGTTTAAAAAAAGGGTAGATGGGGCACTGAGGGACATGGTTTAGAAGTGGCTTTTGTCAGGGTAGGTTAAAGGTTGGACTTGATGATCTTAAAGGTCCCTTCCAACCTCAGCAATTCTATGATTCTATGAACCAGCACGACTTCTTCCTGACGAAACCGTTACAAAAACATGGCTAAGCATGCGTTCGTGGGAGTCACTCACTGGATGGTCGCCTTGCTACAAACGTATGACAGGTCACGCTTACCTAAACCCTCTGGAAGGAGACCGGATCGACAGAACCAGATGACCACTCGTGCATACAAAGAAATGAGGCCGGTTACCGCTTGCTTATTTGTCACGTCTGCAAAACCTGAAAAAAGGCAGGAGATGATTAGCGTTATGCAATTCTGTTCATTTTCACAAAACTCCCTTCATCCTACTAAACCAAAAGTATAAAAATAGCACATTAGAAATCTTTCTCTTTGCGTTTTTCATGCTGTATCGCTTTCTTATTTGAAGAAAAAAACCACTATCACCACCAAAACAAAAAGCAACCCCTATAAAGAACTAAACTCACTAAAGGCTAAAATAAAAAAAAAAAAAAAAACCCCAAAGCCTGAACTACTAAATGCATGCAGGAATAAGACATCTGTTTCTCACGTAGCAGAGATTCTTCTGATAGCAAAGGGATAGTCTTTTCTTTTCTCAATAGGCCAAGAACCATTTCTAAGAGAAAAAGCTGTAGAAACTCAAGTAACTTACTTTGCATGTTACTCGTTTACGCTTCCTTCGTATTGTTTAGCAATTTGCAACACAGTGTCTGCATGCAACTAGAACTTGCTAGCTAAGAACTCAAAGGAATAATTTTCAGCAATACCACATTCGGTTGCTGTAATTTCAGCCCAGTTGCCTACTAAGCTTCTCTCTGGATGTAGCCTCCCCCACCCCCTTGCATGAGCTCCACCATAAACTGTTGCCCTGAACTCCATGCGTGTTTTGTGGTGGTCCCAAGCGCTCAGCTTTAAGCCCCTTCTCCCAGCTAAATGTGACTGTCTTCCAATCCTCAAAAACAACAAAAGCCCATGTTGCCACAATTCCAAATCTTAATAAAACATACCAAAGATTTTGTAGCACTACTACAAACCTTTTCCAGTAAGCTCTTGTGCTTCTGTGAGAAAACAGTTTAAGACCGTGCTAAGGTTGCTCAAAAGCAACTGGCAGCGCTGGAGAGACCGTAATGTCTGGGGGTCAATGAAGTTGCAAGAGCCATCAAACAGCGGAACACCTTTTCAAGAATAAATATTAAATCGTTAGCCGACAGAGCAATTCCAGAGTTTCAAGGCGCACTTCAAGGACCGCGTGCAATATCCTATAGCGGCGTATTACTGAGGAAGCTCAATCAGAAAGAACGACTTTAGGTTTGCAGAACGACTACACTAGTACTCACAGATTTGGTCAAATTCTTCCTTTGTAGAGATCACTTGGTTCCATGTCCACTCAAGAACAAACCGTAAATTACCAGCAGACCTTGGCTGCTCTGTAAACAAAGAGAACAAAAAAGAAATGAATCAACAGGCTCCAACTCAAAGAGGTACCACGTAAAAAAACAACGTTCCAAGTATTACCTTCAGATATCCAATGTTTAATGCATCCAGTCAGAAGTCCCACAGAACCTGTCTGGACAGCAGCTGACAATACTGCTTCCAGCTGCTCCTCCTAAACGTAACAGACAAACTCAAATGAGAATCTTACCTACTTGCACCATGTGAACCATCAACAGTAAATGTTTCTTTCTAACTGTATACTCATTCAGACATCACAAAGTCAATCAGGACACAGGCCAGGAATGCCACGTCCTTTCTCTTAATTCCAGCCACAGGCTGGACTGCCCACTGCTCTGAGGAACACATTAACACACTTCTCCTCTGACATTTCAACTTACTGCAGCCTAATTCTAATCTTTCTTCGCATGCCTCTGCATTACAGTCTTCACGTACTGAGTTCCAGCTTACTATGTCCAGAAACATCCTCTGCTAATACGCGTTACACATCTGTGCATATAGGTTTGCCATCAGGAACGCAGGAAGGGGACAGGACAAACACAACTGTGCAACGTTTGCATGGAAACAGTGAAGCTACGGCCAAGCAGCTTTCTAGACCATGAAGACATGAAGCAGTTCTGACACCCAAAACAGTACGTTGGAATTTTGTAACGTGACAGAAAAGAAGCAAAACATTTACATCCTAATGGTTTAAATGTTAGGCTCTTCAAATACTGTATTATAGTGTAGTGGTAATCCTTACAAGGATAAATCACAGGTATGCACAGACGCGCGATACTAAGTAGTAGCTTATCTCAGCTGGTGTTCTCGTACTTCTCTCAGGTGAGAGGACCCTTCATAAGTTTTTACTTTGGTTTTTGGGATGGGATTTGGTTGGTTGGTTGGTTGGGTTTTTTGAAACACATTCAAAAGTATCTTTCCCCTCTAGGCAAAATCATGACATTCAAAGCGACTTCTACACATGTAGAACACACATGTGATATTGCCATCTTTTTCTGAAAACTGGTTTCAGACAAGGAAACACACCATTGGCCAGCTTGCCAAGAAATTTCTTTGAGCTACCACACTGTGCAGAAGCGTTCATGTCCTAACACACGTCCACAAATGTGGTGACGAATGCAGGAGACAGGAAGAGGAGGGCAGCGGGACGGCTGCTCTCCCCTTCCTGCTGATTGCTCCAGGGAAAGGTTGGTGCATTGCAAACGGAAAACCTATGGCAGGGGGAGTGAAGTCACTGTGGTGGCATAAAGCACATAGAAGGTAGCGAGTGTCATGAGATAAAGGTGATTAAGGTGTTGCAGCTGCAAGAGGGCAGTCTCAGAGCAGCAAATTGGGCTACTGCAGCACAAGGCAGAGGCTACAGAGGTGAAGATCCGCCCGGAGAGGATGCAGAAAAGCCTACCGATGAAGGGAAAACGAGGGCAAGCCGTGAAGAAATTGCCAGGGAGAGCTGACAGCAGTAATCCTTTACCACAGCCCACTTCCTTGGAAGCAAATGATCACGTACAGTGACAGTGCAGCAAGCCGACGTCTGCAAGAGCTCGCATCCCAGTGAGACGCCCCCATCGTCGGCTACTGCACTGAACCACTGCTTTGAGAAACTGACAGGGATGGGGGTTGCTCTGGGGGACACATGCGTTATGTTGGGCATGACCAGCACTGACTGCACGCTTCCTTGTGCGCATCTGTGTGTGGCACCGAATTAAGAGAAGGGTCTCTAAAGACAGATCTCTTAGGGCTGTTCCCAGTCAAAGTCGCTACTTTGGATCTAAGGATACGGTTACTTCTGCTAGCTCAGGTCAACACCTGTATTTCAAATTGGAGTATCGTGTCTTGTAGCCCCTCCAGCCCTGTCAGACCAGATGGATGTATTTCCCCCTTGATTCCCTCATAGGCACTCACCTGACTCAAACTGGATGGCTGGACATCAACTGGTCTTGGAGACAGCAAGCCAGCTACAAGACACCTATTGTAGCTCTCCTGAATGGCTTCCCATATTGAAGGGCCAGATTTCTTCAAAAAATTCAAGGTCTGAAACATCGATCGAAAACGACAGATTAAGACAGCATTGTTATTCCGTCACTACGCTTCTGGATAACCTCTAAAAGGAAGAATCTAAATGTTCACTGACACCGTCAGACAGCCTGAACCACTAAGATGCTTTAGGTTAGCAATCTGCGTAATTAAGTCTTTTCTACCTTCTCTGTCTATACACAGGCCTTGCTCTTTCCCTCAACACTGACACAAAATACATTCTGTATAAGCTAAGCTAACATGCAACTTCACGCTTTGGAAGATCCTTTCTATGCCTATTCGTATGGAAGCCGATTCATGTTGGAAACATTTAGTGAGCTGAAACTTCACTCAAAATTATCTGTCACAATCTGTGCCGTGGCTCAGAAGTTATAATTTGGCCGAGTTTGGGAGAAAACAAAATTTTCACTCCTCAAACAGTTATGTCATTTTTCATTTTCTCCATTCCCTCCTTTTTCAAGAGAATTGGGGATCAAAACTCTAACTCAAGACTATGCAGGCAGTTCGACTGAGGGGCAATAAAGAAGTAACACCTTTCCCCGCCTTCTACAGTGGTTTTGTTCTTGCTCCTGGAGCAACGTTGCATTCCTTTCTAGACATTCAATCCCCGATCGTGCCTCAAGAGGAGACAACGGCAGTTGTACAGTCCCAAGAGGGGACCTAAAACA
The DNA here is from genome assembly GCF_963924245.1 of Chroicocephalus ridibundus. NCBI lineage: Eukaryota > Metazoa > Chordata > Aves > Charadriiformes > Laridae > Chroicocephalus > Chroicocephalus ridibundus. The sequence goes on from NC_086286.1 coordinate 41,350,060, forward strand.
TTACCATTTGCATACAACTGGCGACAGGATACAATTGCAACTATGCGTGTGGACGGGCAGGATGAGCATGAAACGGTCCCTAACACGGAAAGCAGTGCAACAGAAAACTTAGAAAAGCTACATCTCCTGCCACTCGCAATAAAGATACAGTAAAAGATCACCTCCTTCTGGAAGCCGGTGCAAGTCATGTGAACGACTCCGGAGGTCAGCAAGCACGTACCATCTGCAGAAACAGGGAACGTTTGACAACCTTCCGTACTCTCACAGTTATGGCATGACCACTTTACATTTTTTACACACCGGTATCTAGAAACATATAACTGAGTGCTTTGAGCTTCAGTTCACAGTCATTTCAGGCTATAACCAGCACCACTTCACCGGCTACATTACAAAAGCACCAAAACTCAGCCGGCTGTCAGATATGTTCCACAATAGTAAATACCTTGTCAGTACAACGTGATCAGAGTTGGGTTTGGGGGGGACTGGGTGTTTTTTTGGTTTGGGTTGGGTTTTGAATGACAAACAATGACTGAACAAGAGAACCAATGAATGGCATTTGACCTCATTTTAAGCTTATCACTCTCAAAAGCGGTGAAATACCTACCAAAGTTATAGTTGCCTGGATGAAAAAACCGCTCAGGTGGTGGATAAGAAGGAGGAACTCCCCGACTTAGACTCCGCTCATGGACCAGAATATCCAAAAGGAGCTTCGGAGAAGTCACGCTCACTACGGTATCCAGCGACCACAGTGCAAAATAGGGGCACTCATGAGGGAATTCTTCCGGCCTTAAAGAAAACAAGCGCGTAAGCTAAATGCCGACATTCAAATGAATTATTGGCAGGCATATGGAAAACTACTGAAGAAAAATCTACCTTAGCGAATCTGGCATTTGAGCAGAATACCAGCGATTAATGTCAAATACACCCAGGTAAGTAGATGGTTTTCCCTGACCGTACGTATTCACTTGCCAACTGAAGACTGAGACACTGGTGTCAGGAGACGTGACTGTAAAAGACAAGACGTTGTTTCTGACTTGTAGAAAATACGATAGATCCGATAGTTTTAAAACACCACTTTCTATTTTGGCTTCATTCTCTTCTGTCACTCGTGAAACACAACACTTCCTAAGAGTGATTACAGTACTTACGGAATAGCAAACATCTCTGTGATAGGTTTCAGTCACACTGCCCCTTTTTCTTGTCCCCTCGTCCAGATCACTGGTCAAGATACTAAAGAGAAGTGGCCCCAGTGCAGTGCCCTGGGGAACAGCACTTGTGACGGGCTACCATCTGGATGCAGAGGCGGACATCGGTTTGAAGAAGGGAAAAAATTCTGGTAACATTCCTAAGCAATGGAGAGTTTGAACTTCTTGTTCAAAGATGGCAGCTGGAGGAGTAAAACGACTGACCATCATCATACAAACGGCCCCACCATACATCGCGATAGCATGTCAGCAAGCATAAAATAAAACCCACTTTTTCCCTTAAAGAAGTCCCACATAACTTAAGCATCCATTTTTTCTTCGTAAATAATCCCAACAATCTAGTCTATGCAGATAGGCAAGACTTTCAGACTGTGGGGACAGAACAGCATTCGTTGCTTAGGTTCCAAAAGCACTTCTTTTAAAATCACCAAACACGGACATCAGAACAAACCTTCATTTACGCTATCCTCTCCGTCAACGTCGCTGCGGAATTTTTCGACAGTCTGGCAGCTGATTAATTTAGTACTCAACTGGCCTCTCAAGGGAAAGACTCCACCCGTGAGATCTAAACTGAACTTTTCGCCACGGTATTCCAAACCCTGGGGGAAAAAATCAGAGAAGAGAGCAAAGGTCATTCTAAGATAAAAACATACATTACATACATACACTGGTCAAACTCTGATATCAAAGTAGAGAGTGTATACTCTGCCCATCCGCAAGCATTGTGCAGAACGAGGGTAAAGATGCGCTCTACGATCGTGATTTGATGCACCAGATTTAGCAACTGCTGCGACAGTACAAAAAAGGTCTTTGGAAGCATTACTTAAACATACCTTTCTGTTTAATTACTTAAGCAGACTTAAACCAGCCTTGAAGGCAATGGAGACGAGAGTTTGACACGCATATAGAAAAACACAGTACCACATGTTCCATAAGTCCTATTTGTGACTCTTACCATGACACACAGTCAAAGAGGCACTGCTTCATAGCCTCAAACCTAATTCCTGGAACAAAAAGCACGGCTGTATTGAAAAAGTCTTTTGAGCTCCTGTGAACTCTATCCAATGAACAAGGATCAACAGTAGATTCCTCCTTCTTTACTCAAACTTGGCCTAGCAAAGGGGAGACACTTAAATTTTCTACCCCTGAAGATGGACAAGAAACTTGACTCAGACAGCCATGCAGGCAGACAGTCATGTAGTACTAACCAATCTGTGACTACAAGGAAGTGTTCTGAGACTAAAAGTATCCGCTGTGGAGCACAGGTCCTGCACATCAACAAAGATAAAGAGATAGCATCCAGCACGCGATGAATCCCTGGAAGATCCTTCTACTTGGTCACCGTGATAGATAATGCATTTTAAAGAAACACCACCTTTTCCAAACACCTAACCTCTATCTATGCAAAAGCAACAGTGCCAAATGAGGAAGCACCTTTCCTACACATAAGCAAAACACTCAAAATCTAAATTAATCCAAAAAAATCAGCAAAAACCAGAGTACCACGATACAAGAGTCACCCCTGTTTCGTTCCATAGCTATTGAGAATATGCAAGAGAAAGTACCAAATCAGGAGGAAAGACTTGCTCTGAACTAAGATTACTGTCCCCTCAAAAAGATTTTGGAAGACTTCCAGGCGTACAACTGAATGGAATTACACATCTAACAGATGCGCCTTGTCTCTGTTAGCTATCTGAGATACAAGGATACCTCACATCTGTATTTTAAACGCATCCTCCTTGGAGCCAGATCTAACATTTAGGTACACTCTTCTGACCAAATTACATATTTTCCTGGCTTTAAGAGTAGATTGAATAGGTCACCCAGCCAAAAAGAAGAACGAGTTATCTTTACAGCTACTAAGTGTCAGGATCAACACTGAAGAGACACTGTAGGTGCATTTCATGTGAGAAGTCCGGCTGACAAAGCTCTAAGGGAAACCAAGAATATAAAACTGAAGATCAGCAAAGACTAGAGTATGACTGTATTTTAAGAAAGGGAGAGAGACAGAAGCTTCTTCAAGTCCGAAGCTTGGTTAAACCAAGCGATTCAAGGCCCAATCTTCTCTTCCTACATGCCATTCGTTTGGTATTTCAGAATAATTTTATTTGCAAAAGCCGCGTCCTCTTCAGGAATTTCATTTATACGGGCTCTTTGCAGATGGATCTAGCTGGAACACACGACACTGCAGTATAAAATGGTACGCCTTCTTTCCAAAAGGTATGGACAAAGGCCGTGCCCAAGAAGACTCAGCAAAACATGATTATTTTTTCAGCCAGCTCTGAAGTTTGATGGTAAATCTCACCCCTGTAACTCAACTGATACTCCCTTAGAGAAAATTACTATTGTCTGCTTTTCCCACGCATGCACCTCTTACCTCATACATGACTTGTCCTGAGGCCACGCGTTTTCTGTCACCAAACGCTAACTGCTGCAGGTGTAAACTCACCACATCACCTTCACTGAAAAAGGGATAAATTATGAGATTTGGTTACAAAGCTGCTTGATAGTCCTCATCGTCGTGTTAGTAGACCTAGACGTTTTCTTAATAGCATGCTCCTGCTGAAAAGAACACCACCTCTTCCCAAAACATGATCATCGGCCACATTTAGCCACTGAAACATGAAGGAGGGCGTTTTGACACTAACAGCTTCAGGGGCAAAAGCCAACCGTACAATTGGAAAGCTGTAATATGTTGTATGGACTAAGAATTGTTGGAAATAGTTCTTCACAATGAAGAGTTCTCCATCAAAACTGCTTTGAAGTCAAATTTTAAAAGACTGCCACTCTACCAACAGCTGAGCTGATGGAATCGCTTGCTGATGCAGAGAGAGAGATCTCTCTGCCCTTCCCTTACCACCAAAGTTCCCCTCCCCCTCTTGCACACTCTGCACCCTTCCAAGTCCGATTTGATTCAGCAGAACAGCAGGAACCCATTGGCTTTTCTGCTGAATCGTTTTCTGCCCGGGGAGCTGCACTGGCTCACCAAGGCTCCACAGACTGCTGACGCTGGCACAAGGCCATCGGCAATACTGTCACCGCCGCCTTTAGGGGCGGCAGGCTGTTGTGTGGGCACGTCTGGTGTTCTAGATCTGCAGCCTCAACTGCTCCTAGTGGTATTTTAATACCACGGTGTGACTATCAAACAAATGATGAAGCGGTCATCGAGGAACAAAAGCAAACCATTTGAGAATGCGAGCAGAAGAATATGGCCACTGTTGCTGTGCCTTCTGACAGAAGGCAGGAACTAGTAGGTCCCTCTTCACGTCTGGTAAATCCTGTAAAAATTGCATTCTAAGTTTAACACCTTCCGTACCGGAAAGAATCGCAGACACACAACAAATACACATGTTCAACTGTATGGGAACAAATATCCTTAAAAAAAAAAAGAAATAATTCAGTGGCTGATAGTTAAAGTTTTTATTCACCTTTCCTGCGTAGACTGAACAGCCCACAAGTAGCAACAATTGCGAGGATCATTCTCAGGCTCTTGAAAAGTGACAGCATAGACAGGAATCCTCCCTCCTTCAAGCTGAGAGTGGTGCCTACAGGTTTAGGGGAAAAAAAAAGCAAAACGAAAAAGAAAACAAAAGGTGAGCCTAGTGGCCCAAACACAGGTAGTTTCTCGTTTCTTGGACTACGTCAAGCATTGTTCTTCCTGACTTCTGAACCTTACTTGTACCTCCACACTCTACTCTTGCCACCTAATTATTCCTCCACTGTCTATTTATGCATCCAACAGCTTCTGGGGAGTCAGTGCAGATCTGCTGAAGGGAATCCCGACCAGAAGTTAGCCAAATATTTCAGGTGAGATTGCTCTTTCGGCCAAAGCTGACACGCAGGAAAGAATACATTTTTCAGGCACAGGTCAGCTATTGAGTTTTCATGTCTCACTAGTTTCACCCTGGACACTTTAGAGAATATCGGCACCAAAATCACATCACTGACATACTTCAGCCTTTCAATGGATGCCCCAGTTGCAGTAACCGGTTCTGAAAACCCCAGGAAGCATGCTTCCCACAGTTCCTCAATCCACAGGCACAATAAGGAAAACAATCCTAGTCCACTGGGGAGAAGGCGGACCACTTCATCCAGTTATGACTGAAAAGTTATGTCAGAAGAGGATTTCTGAACGTGCCAAGATTATACTCATACTCATGTCAGTCCCTGAAAAAGTTCTCTTTACATCCACATGCTTCCTTAAGCAACAAATCGAGAGCCCCACACCTCCAGGCATGGCCAAGTGTAAAGGCCTACTTACTCTCTCTTCAAAGTTTTCATATTCCAGAGCGACAGGTAGCCATCCGAGAAACCCACAACGAGCTGGTTGCTTCTGCTTATGTAGCACAGGGCTGATACTGCTGTTCCGGAAGCATTTTGTAGTTGAAAACAGAGACGTCTCCCTTCGCTGGTCACAGTTTCTCTTCTTTGTGCAACTTCAGCAGGATTTTTAGTGACAACTTCTAGATCTACACACACAAATCCAAGCAATAAATGAATACGTTATGCCATTTAGGCTGCATTTTAGGCACTGACGTGACAACCCCTATCATCTAATGCTACCGTGCCAGGCAAAATAGCCATTTACGCAACACTTTTTTTTGCCATTTCCATTATGTATGTCTTTGAAAAACATAAGAACTCTCGGATCAGACAAGTATTCTCACTCACGTTTGAAAGCTGCGTAAAAGCGTAACCTTAATAACTAAGCCAAATTCTTCCTGGACTCTGAAAAGCAGGAGTTTGGGCCTCGTGATGAAATTTGAAGTGGCACCTCGTGTTTGAAGTGGCACCAATTGCTGAAGCTGCTGTTGTAATAGCCAAAACGGTGTATGCAATCTGAGTACACCTATTTGAGATTTCATTCATCCAAATGCATGGGTGTTGGTAAGTGGGGTTTATTTTAAAAAACAAGCCCAAAATTTGCCCCAAGTCAATTAACACAAGCAGAAGAGCATTCCCGGGAAACAGGGCTCCTCCAACACAACTTCCTACCAGGCGGCCGCACCGGCTCACGTGGCAAAATTCCTACACCTCTCTGGCAAGAATCATAGTGGCACAGGGATCTTGGTGGGAGGGGGCATTTACAACACTGCGAGGAGCAGTCAGACGCTCCCAGGTTTAATCAGGTCAGGACTATACGATGTCAAACTGCCACCTGTAACCAGTCGTCAGAAATGTCTGACACAAGGGTCTTCAAAGTGGGATGCATACTGTTTCGTTAGAAGACAGAAGTTTTCTTGCGTTTAAATTCATGTGGAAAAACTGCAGGCTTACCCAATGCTTCGATATCATTCTGAGTGCAGGAGCAATCATCCAAACTAAGGTCAACCAGAAGCAGATGGCCAGCATCTGTAGCCACTGCTGCCACCCCAAAGAGCCATCGCAGACTCTGATGGAGGTGCTGAGTGCTCACGCTGGGTCCTCCGTGATTCGCTATGGGTTCTATAGCGGTTACCTACAGGAAAACTACAAGTTACTATTTGAGCTCTTTGACAAGCTCAATAGAGAAAGTAAATACAGGAGCATCAAAGCATTGTTTGCAATTAGATCAAGAAAAGAGACAAAGACAAAAAAGCCCCGTACAAAAACCTGTTACTGCCTTCCATTTACTAGATTTCCTGCGGGTAAGTGACTTAACTTCAACTTAAATGGGGCATTCTATTAGTACAGCTTAGCAATTTCCATTTCCTACTTCGCAGTAATTAACTGGAGGAAAACACAGAAAATCAGTTATACGCAAGAAACTTTATCGTATTCAAGGGGCTTAAGACAGACAAACACAACTACATCGAGGTCTCCCACCGCTCACAGCCCACCAGCACCGCGATACAGTCTATGCCTTCTTTGACAAACGGGCGTTAGGATAAATCAGGGCTCGAGAGTCAGACGAGGCAGCGGCCAAGTTGCATGGGAGACACACCATTTCCATGGGAGCGAAACGTATTTAGAAAGCGTTGAAGGGAGAGACCAGCTTAGTAAAATTCACACTAGTCCGCATTTAGAAGAAAAGTAACAACCACATAAAGGAAAAGAAGCTTTAAATGCACACCAGCGCTTTCACGAGTGTTGAGAAAAATGTTAAAAACCAGCCTAAAGCAGCAGCTTCTCAGATAAAAAGGTGACTCCACCTAAAGGAGGAAGCGCACACTGCTCTTTCACGTGCCCAGCAGTCTGCACGCAACTGTCTCACAAGGCGAAGACAGACCTTTCAGCACACGTTGCAGCACATCCCAGGACAACACTGACTGCTAGAGCAGAGACACGAGCACACAAAGACTCCTGCGCTAAAGCTGCACGTATTTCTCTCTCTCAGTCACCCCAATACGAATGCTTACTACTAGTCATCACACTGTAGCATTACAAACAAACAAAACTCCACCTGTATTCTAGCAAGTCAAACCAAAGCAGCTGATGGAAAGCTGGCTAAGAAGTTAGTTAGTTAGTTGTTGCAGATTCTAAGATGATAAAAATGAATCTTGATGTTCTATTGACTGCCACCGATTCTTGTTTACATTAAGATAATGAGGCTAGGGGACACACATCATTTGAGTTTCTGGGTTACAGAAGACAGAAAACATCAGCAACATTACACCAGTGTGTCCCATCTACACAAACACACTAGTCAGAGAGCAGAGATTCAAGGACTGCAGGCTGAAAGGTGACCTCCCAACAATCTGTCAGATAACTCACTAGAGGCTCTTTTTTCCTCTCCTAAGTCAACAGAAAAATGTGTTCTCCTCAGCCTGCTTGCTAGGCTGAGATTCAAGGCAATGTGTCGAAGCCACTTACAGCACAACTATGGAATTCTGAGCCATATTAAAGACGGTATTTCTGATGGAAATCAAGCAATTAGGGCCAAAAAAAGGTGCTTTTCAATGCCTTTTTGCGGAAGGAGAGAATCAGGTAACTCTGTGCTCTACAATAAAACCAGAAAACTTGACTGGATACTCTCAAGTGACAGGATGTTAACGCGCGATAGAAAAAATACCTCCTACAAAGAGACGCTCCAAAGCTTGTCCTAAAACAGGCCTACGCAGCACCTAACAACATCAAAGCTTCGTTTCTCCAATTAAAAAGTACCTACCCTCCCGGGAAGAACAACTGCTTTAACCACTCTTGAGAGTCCAAGGTCGTACAGACAGAGAACACTTCCCTCTGCGTCTTCCAACCCAACCAGCAGTCCAGTTCTCTTCTCCCAGGAAAACTCCTTCACCACACGAACAGTGGGAGGCTGTTCATTGACTCCACTGAAACGGTACGCAGAGAGCCGCTCTCCTGTCACACAGTTCACCACCTCAAGGTGAGGACCACGTGCCAACCACGCCAGGCCGTTTCTCCCTGTGAGAGAAAAGAAAGAGGACTGAAGCAAATGTCCAACGGAAGACTGAAAACAGCTGAAAAAAAATCACAGTGCCTGCCCCTTTCCTTCAATAAACGTACCTAGCAGAGGAAGACCGACCTACCTCATTCTAGTCAATGATTCAAAATCACCCGTTGAAATCCCCAAGCAATCCCTCCTAAAATTAACCACCTTGTTATTTTGCATTTGTACTTGTCATTCCCGCACCGAAGAATCTGGGTTGTTTGCGATAAAGATGACAAGGTCCTGATCGACAGCCTTTATACCATATTCGCCTTGGTTTTGCTAGAAATGATCTAAACGCATATGGGAATACAAGTCTTAGAGCGTAGAGGAAGAATCGAAGGCATTTTGTTTCACTGAACTACTGCCAGCCCAAAGGAAGTATGAGCTCAATTCCTGCATTTACACTCAGGTAGATAGATTCCACCTGGTCTTAACAGAAGCCTAGACCTCCAGATAGGCACCCAGCTCTACTGTCACATCACCTGGAAAGTCCACTTCAAAGTTTAACTATACTCACGTTTTAATATTAGCATTTGTCATCGCTGAAGCACCCTTTTTGTTCTCTCTCTCTAAACAGGATGCCTCTTAACAGCACCAACCTGACACAGCTGATACGATGACCTGAGGCTTCAGGTAGCCTCCAGGCAAGAACAGCTTTGTACCGAGACCAAATTTAAAGGAAAATGCTCACCTCCAGAAAACCTCCCGCACAGCACAGAGCCGAGGGTTCCCTCATCTTCCCCAAGTGCCTGAAGAGTCACCTCTGGAAACTGCAGCAGACTGCTCGTTACCTCAGCTGTTAGGTCTTGCATTCTTCGCTGTAAATACAGGAAAAAATTGCACAACTAGACTCACGTCAGCCAGAACTATTCTTGAGAGTGACAGAAGTTTCATCAGTATGCAGTGAAAAATCCCCTAGACATCACCTCTAGCTCTTTTCCTTGCAAATAATGGCACTCGGGAGACTTTTTGCTCTCCCGGCAGAGCAAAAGGAGAATCCTTTGCTTTTCTGATGCCTGTGAGATCACCAACAAAAAGCGACCCAGACGTATCCACAGAGAAATAACAGGAAAAAGCCCAATACACTGAGTTCAAGTCTACTCACACAGGTTAGGAAGATGGGAGCTGAGAAAAATCAGATTTTAAAAAGCTTCTCAGTAACAGGTACAACTTTCCATTTGTCCTTTCCCTTGATTTCGTACTTTACCCTTTGTTACTTATTGTCAGTTGTCTTCTAGCAGCCAAAATTACCATTGGTCTTCACCTTAGGTACTTATGACTTCCAAACTATTTCCAAAGAAAGGAGCGTACCACGAGTCACAGGCTGAGGATAGATTTTTGCATTAAAAAGCTCCAAGAAGAATAAACATGGAGAAATTACATGTTCAAGCAGAATCACATTCAGCCAAGTCAGGGTTCAGGGACGTCAGTTTTGACTGACGGTAGTACCTGAAAATCCGTTTCAAGGGCCAACAATGCAATGGGCTTACTGACGAAAAAGCTAAAAATATGGCCAGCCGCAGCTGAAGAGATGGTTTCACAAAACATGCTGACTTCCCTGCCACCAAAAGAGAGGACTTGCCGCCGCCTCCCATCTCTCCATCTGCTCCTTTGTTCTACTACCGTACTCCTGTGGCTCACCTCGCACTGCCTTAACAGTGCCTTAGAGCACTTTAGGAGCCAAGTTCACTCCCTGAGCAGGCAGGAAACTCACCCAGAAAAGCAGGTGGTGTTCCACCAGCTTCGAGAGCTCAACTGCCTTGCAGAGACAACCAGCAAGCATAAGAGGTGGCACAAGGAAGGAGGCAGGACCACGCATCGGGAAGAAGGAGAGGGAATTTGTCCATCTCCTTTTTGTGGCAGTCAGCCCGGGCTGCTAGCTCATACCCGGGTGAAACGGCACACTCAGTTTGCAGGGAGGGCTAAAAACCCCTTCACTTTTAGAAAGGACACCACCCAGGACACAGTCAGGCATCTTTTAAGGCAACTTTTAACTCCCTCTTGCACGGAGAGACTCCCTAGCTCTCTGGGAAAGGCTGCAGCTGACAGGCGTCGTTCTTTCATTCCGCCAGAGGTGGAAGCTAAAGTGATTTCAGGGAAGGGTTATAAAAGGGTTTATAAAAGTTATACCAATTTTTGAATTGTTGTTCATGACTGGTTCCATGACATTTTCCCCAGAGAAACAGGAAGCAACTCACAAGCACTGGAGGAGCAGCAGATGGAAAAGTCACTTTCTGCACTCTCGTAGTCGTCAGGTTCAGTGAATTTGCACTTTGCCGGATTTTACTCCTGCAGAAAGAGGATTTAGCGAGTGAGTGAGCAGGTGATTTAGGGAGTACCACCGGGTCAGGTCTTTCCCGCTTAGGCAGAAAGCCTCCCCGCTCCCGGCGGTTTAGGCAAAAACCCTACATTTCATCCAAGCCCTAAGCTGTAGTCTAAAAAGCCACCAGCGTGACAGAGACGGTCTGTACCAGAATCCTACAATCGGCCTTTTTTCACTCAAGTGCAGCCTACAGATTGTCTTGCCGAGTTTGTGCAGATGCTCCACAAGCACAAAGCTACAGCAGAAGGTGAGACGAGGAAAGCATTTCAGCTCTCTACCCCAACAGCCCCCAACAGCGAAGACCCTGTGTCTGATGCAGACCACAGATGTGACATCCCTCTCCATGGAAAAACAAACAAAACCAACACAGATCAGAACTTGACGCTGGAGCCACTTTACCCAGCTACCTCCTGCGGTTATTCCCCAACACGACTATACTTCCCTTCAAGAGCTGCAGTCCCCGTCTACCGTGGCGAAGCTCGCAGCAGTTCCCAAAGGCACTTCTGACCTTACGCTCTTTTTTACCTTGCTCGGTGCACCTGGACAGACAGACGTAGGCGCTGAGTGTCTCAGGACAGAACATACACGCAGCCTTCCCAGCACAGGGAGACAGTGGTGAGCAAGGCACTCCCAGCACACCACACCGCTCGCCTCTCCCAGCACGAATTCCAGAATCCCAGCACCAATTCCAGAATCCCAGCATCACAATGAAGAGAAAGGCCTTCCAGAATCACTGGAGGTCCTCTGGTCCAGCCCCCCTGCTCAGGCAGGGTCACCTACAGCAGGCTGCCCACGACCGTGTCCAGGCGGCTTTTGCCTATCTCATTCTGAAACATACTTTGACAAAGAGCAACCTGACAAGCCCAACTGCAAATGCATTTGCAACACGTGCAACAGGCCCGGCTTGTTGGTGACTCTCTCCTGCCAATTTAAGGCTTCTCTCCACCACACAAGTCAAGCAATACCACACCAGCAAAGCCTTGTCACCATTAGTTCTCTAAAACTGTATCCGACAGCTTCCTAGGTAGAAGGCACAAAATTAACAGAAGCCTGATTATGTTCGTTTCACTGTCTTAACAAAGCAAACCCCAGGCAGATCAATGCAGGAAAACCAGTTGATGCAGCAGGTGAACAAGAAGCTGTCCTCAGCAGAACAGGGTACGGTACTGTGTGCCCAAACGCCTGTGCCAGCTGCCAGCCAAGACCGATACAACCATCCAGAGGGAGCACCTGAACGACCCCGGTTAGCCATACACCCCACACAGGGCTCAGCATTCCCGACAGAATTAAGTCCCTAATTTTTATCAAACCCCCATCATTTTATCAAACATGATCAGGAAGCAATTATTAGATCTGAAAGACTGACGCCACGCTTCCTTTCTATTGGCAGAAGTTCCAGACCTGGAGTCACGGTTTATTAAGGAAGGGCAGAGAGGGGCGTGAGTAACAAATCTTAAAGATGACAAAAAGGGGAAAACATCAGACTCAGAAGACCAGAGGTTCATGGATCTGGCCGCAATGCCCGTTACTGGGAAACTCGCCTGAGCCACAGCAATGTGCTGGTGCTCCCACTCCTTCCAGGCTTCCTCCGGACGGGACTCCCACGTGGCCTGTGTGCTCCGGATCCGCCACTCATTCCCAGCCAGCAGAAACTCTTCTCCCTCCTGCCTGCAATAGCCTTACTTACACTGGGTTTGGGCTTTTGTCTTGATCAGCACTTGATAAGGGAACTGACTCTGAGCAACTGGATGTGCCCACGCCAGTGCTGCACATGAGGACAGGGACCATTTCTCAAAGGCAGAGCTGTCTTCTTTTCTTCTCAAGTTTTTAAAAGCAATGTGTCTGTGGAGAAAAAAACCAAACAGAACACCTTTGAAAAAAAATCCCAAGTCACAGATATTAAGTACTACTCCTGTATCGCCAGGCAGATATGCAGCGGTGCTGCTAAGATGCCTTAATAGAGCAGAGCACCAGCTGGCCAGCAGGCAGTAAGGGGAGAGCAGCCGCTGTCAGGGAGCGCCCACCCCAGACAAGGCTTCTGGGGGTCTTGGTTCACATGGGCCTCATCTCCGGGTCAGATGGAGTCCTAATTCAGACACAACAAGGGGGCTGCGTTCATCGGCACGTGAAAGCAATTCAGCTCTTTGCAGGACTGAACTGGTGCGGGAAACGTTCAATCTTCTGCTCCTGGTATCTCCTCGTAGCCAGGCAGCTGCAGCCACGCGGTCACGGAGCCATGAACCGCGTTGGGACAGCAGACATCTAAGTGCCTGAGCTCTTTTCAGGGGAGCTGGAATAAGAAGGAATAATTAGTGCTGGAGTCCCAGCGAAAGCCTGTCTGGAAGGACTGCAAAGAGGGCCGTTTTCAGTTCTGAGCCCCAGAAAGGCCAGGAGGAGAGAGGGAACCTCCTCTTGCAGAAGGAGACGAGGGACTGGGGAAGTGGCCGGGAAGCAAACTGCTCCTGGGCAGGAAGGAATAGCTCTGTGTGGCACTGTCGCTGGGATCCGGCATCGGGAAGCAGAGACAACCAACGCCTGGCAGCAGGGGTCATCTGTACGCTCTACGTTTCAACTCTGTGCTGCATTGCCGGGAGAGAAAGGGAAGGAAAGAAGCTGAACTAAGTCACGCACACGAGAGAGACCCAGAATTCTCAGGAAAAAGAGCTACCTCCGTCACATAACTTAGCTGTCAAAATATACGCCGTGCGTTAATAAGAATACAGAATAAGCTCTTAATATGCTGCCCTCCCTTACTGGCACATTCACCCTTTCCTTCCTCCTCAGCTGTCAGTCACTTTGAGCTGGTATCTCTTCTCATTTTGCCCAGCACCTGACCGCAATTGGCACCGAGACCAGAGCGGGAAAAACTATGAAAGTGTGCCTTTCAGCGTATCGTCAGGTTGACAGAGTTCCTTCGTAACAGAGGTCTGCTGGAGTCTCGGCTGCAGTCTGTGAGCGTATCAAACGTATTACCTGCCATTGGGTTTTGAAGGAGGTTTTTAAAATTAGTTTTAAACCCTACCAAAAATGAGATAGGGATTAACATGGAAAAGATGACCATAAAGTCCTTAAACATAAAAGAAGAATCCTAGTGTCTTAGCAATCTGGCTATAAACTAACTCTTTTTAGCAGGTTAGCAATTTAGGAGAAAGAGAGACAGACAGATGAGAAGACAGAGGTGGGTTTTGTCAAAGTGAATACCGAAGGTGCTCAAATCCTGGTAACTCTGCCTTACGCTAGCGCCAACGCAAAAAAAAACCCTCAAAACCACGTCGATGGTATTGGTACAAGTAACAGTTGAAGAATCTGTCCTTAAATTTGTTCAAAACAGTAAGAAAGTTAGCATTTGAAGAAACTCAGGTAAGCTGTTTGAAGACTGTCAGCATTTACAGTCAACATTTTCACATGTGCACGTTTTCTATTTGTATTCTTCCATCTTTCATTTGATAGTACTTGCTTTAAGAAAAAATACCTCTTCAAAGGTGCTGGAGTATACAGTTAATTCACCCGAGACAAAGAGGACCCTGTGGGGGTTTCATCTTATTTAGGAATGCAACATCTGGTGCACAGGACCAACAGTAATCGCGGATTACAGGAAACAAAACTACTTGTTTTATAATACTGCCTCGCTTTATGTAAAGAACACGGCGTTTATATAAAACAGGTGCTTATAGTTTTATAGCTGCATTTATCTCTATTTAGTTAAATTTTTCCAAATATGCAGAGAACTCTTGCAAAAGAAGCGGGGTTTCAATCTCTAACGTAGAAAGCGAGAGATCGATTTTGTGTCAGCCACGTTTCTGTTCTGAAAACAGAAATGGTCTCCATTTGAGTGATGCATTAATAGTGCTACGAATCTTTTAGAATCATAGAATGGTTTGGGTTGGAAGGGACCTTAAAGATCATGTAGTTCCAACCCCCCTGCCCTGGGCAGGGACACCTCCCACTAGGCCAGGCCGCTCAAAGCCCCATCCAGCCTGGCCTTGAACACTTCCAGGGAAGGGGCATCCACAGCTTCCCTGGGCAACCTGTTCCAGTGCCTCACCACCCTGACAGTAAAGAATTTCTGCCTGATATCTAATCTAAATCTACCCTCCTTCAGCTGTAAACCGTTACCCCTCATCCTATCGCTACACTCCCTGATAAAGAGTCCCTCCCCATCCTTCCTGTAGGCCCCCTTTAGGTACTGGAAGGCTGCTATAAGATCTCCCCAGAGCCTTCTCTTCTGCGGGCTGAAGAACCCCAACTCTCTCAGCCTGTCTTCATAGGAGAGGTGCTCCAGCCCTCGGATCTTCCTTCTTAACCCCCTTTTTTCTTCAAAAAAGGAGGACAACCCAGAAAAGAGAAAGAAGGAATGTACTACAAGAGATGAAACAGCTTGGCCAGTGTTACGGCAGAGCAGCCGGGTGGCTCAAGCAGCAACACGATGCTCTTAGGTCCAGGCAGCACCCACACACTTCAGCCAACATGCCCAGAAGGGTCACGTTAAGAGAGCATAAAGGATGATTTTCAAATTACAATGAGCAAAAAAGAAATCAATGTACACAGAAAACTAAGATTTGTTAATACGGAAGCAAAGCGACCTCATTACCTGGTCATTATAGATTTCCAGCACGTTGAAAGTGTTCTGTAAAGACAAGAAGTAATTAGAAGGTAAAACAGACAGGCAACAAACAGCAAAAGCTAGGCTCTGTATTTCAGCAGCTTAAACATTAAGTTTCTGCCCCATGACTTTTCTCTTCTCCCTGTTGCTTATTCCGTGTGCCTGCACTTTCCACAGAACCAAAGCAAGCACCGTGAGCTGCGCTGGAAAACCCGTGATTTCAGCAAAAATCCGGTACTGGGAAACCACTCTTAGAAATCCTTTTGCTCTGAAACAGGATATTTCACCACATCATTCTAGTAAGAACCCATTTGCTACAGATAGGAGGGTTTTAAAAAATTTAAAACGGTGTTTAAATTTTAAGAGAAACTAAGGGATTTTATATCTTCAACATTTCCTACTAAAACTGTTTTCTCTTATCAGAGAAGACTTTCTAAACTCCATCGTAACATACGTTTCAATACACCATTTTATTGTATTTTTGTTGTATTTTCCCCTAGCCAAATGTGCACGAGGAAACCGCTAGCAGACCTCAGGGTGGGCTAGCCAGTGAGCAGGAGGAAAAGCCATCTCTGGAAAGATGCGGTGTCTCAGCCAGAGGTGAGAGACGGAGCCCAGAATTGGGGCACAGACGACAGCTGGGCTCAAGGCTCTGCTGATCCTCTGGGGCTCTGCAAATGTGGCTGCGTGGGGGAACCTGCAGAGTGACAGCATGCCTCTGGTGTCACTCGTGAGCTTCAACTGCAACAAGCCAGAGAGGCGGCTTTCTGTGAGCTGCCCCAGTGCAAGATGGCAGGTGGTAAAGGCACGGCCCCGTCTCTGGCAGCCTGCGTAGCCAGCCGCGTTGCTGTCGTGCATGTGTGTGGTGCACCCTCAGCCTTGCTACTGGCCTGACCTGCAAACGGGAAAGCAGCAGCCGCATCCAAGGGTCTGGGACAGAGACACCCCCAGGTCTGGGGTGCACCAGGCCGGGCTCCTGCCGCCAGGAAGGACGAAGCCCCGGCTCAGCAGATTTGTAACAACCCTTCGCTACTTGGCAGACACCAGCATCAAGCTTTAAGCTTCGCAGTATTAAGTTCACCAATGCCAAAAAGAAACCTGTTCTGTACCAGGAAGACTACGGAGAAGAAGTAAACGACTCGTGAGACCCTATGGATTGGTTTCTGCCCGTAGCTTGTTTTCCCCACCAGAAATCAACAACAAAGCTATTTACGAGTGGTTACATGGGAACTGATGAAATTGCAGCAAACAATTTTATTGAAATAACAAGCCTGAGAGTAGTGTTCCACGAGGGGAAGTTCTGATGGGGGATTAAACTGCTCGGTTATCCTCAGACATATTTGCACACCGGGCATATTCTTGCAATACGATGCATGGCTTTATCCAGTGCACTTCCAAAAGGAGAGACGAATTTTATTTCCACCGGTGGAGGTGACCAAGAGCCTCCTTTTCTTGTGGTCCTGAAAAGAAAGAGAAGTATCAAATTGATTTTTTGATTACCAACAGTATTCAGTAGAGGAAAACGTTTTGCAATGTTGGAATTACAAAATCGATGCCAAAGAATTATTTATGGGCTTCTTTGAAGATAGGGTCAAGGCAGAAAACATAGAGAAACAAGCTTCCTTTTGCTTTCGTTCCTTACCAGACTGTCCCAAGCATTCTCACTCAGTATTCGCGTGAGCTTTTTGAGCGCCCCCACGCCCTGATTTTAAGAGGCAACTCTCCCCAGACGGTTTTCCAGAAGGAACCGGAAAACACGGCCAGAAACAAGACGTTCTCTTTACTCGTCGTCTGACCCACTCCTGCCTTCTATGGGGAACTAAAGACCGTAAGAGCGTGGTTTCGTAAGGTGGAATGACAGGAGAGCACGCCATCATTGCAAAGAGTAGCACCCACTTGGCCTTTCCTAGCCCCTCCCTCTTCTGGTTCCAATAGAAAACTGAACCGTGAAGTGGGGAAAACGGTGCCCAGGAGACCAGCAAGCTGGACAGGCTCGCAAAGTCAGAGCAGAACTGTACCGCCAAGTGAGGAAGAGCAAGTGAGGTGGCCCAAAGCTGAATCGCTACCGCTGTTTCTTAATGACTGCAAGCTGGCTCTGTTCAGGGGAAGAGTGGGATTCTTTCCCCTTCTCAGACACTTTTTCAAGCATTTCATGAAGAAGTTTAGCACTTTTCTCATTTTGCTCAGCTATTGTCTTAGTCATTTTCTCCACCGCCTCCGGGCCGGAGCCGTGGCGTTTGCCGGGGCCCGTGTGGGGGCAGCCCATGCCGCTGGCGGCGGTGTCCCTACGGCCGGGCCGTGGCTTTGGCCTGTATGGGCGGAGGCGTGGCTTTCGCCGGGGCCTCTGGGCGGCGCAGCCGCCGTGGGCCTGGCCGATGCCGGGGCCGGTGGGGGGCAGCCGATGCCGCTCGGGCTGGTGTCGGGGCCGGTGGCGTTGTTTGTGCCTGTGTTGCGGCTTGGGCAGTCACCTGAGTTGTTTGAGTTTCTGCTGTAGCTTTCCGTGGGGGGGTTGTCTGAATTCCTACTGCAGCTTTCGGTGGCAGGGCTGCCCGAGTTTCTGCTGTCTTCGGCTTTGGCCCCGGGGTCTGAGTAGCAACATCACATGTCACATCATACTCACTCCTGCACCGATATTTAACAATAAACCAGCCCTGCAACACACTCGGGAAAACCGACAACAGGATCACGTACGAATGAAAGTAACCTTCACTCTCGAAACGGCCCGAAGGTTTCTCATCCCGATTCTGTTACTGTCGCTTTGGCATCATCACCGAAGGGCAAAGTCAACTTTCCCCAGGTACGACCAAGAGCGTAATGAGGAAAAGAATCCATCCCGAAAGTGTAATTAGGAAAAGCCTCCATCACGAGATGCCCAAGATAGGCAGGCAGAACCGTTATCCAAGCAATTATTTTATACCTCTGAAGGCAAACCCACGCCAACGTGGCACGCTTAGACCACCGCGTCCAAACACAAACGAGAAACAGGCCATGCAATATATTTGACCGCTTAAACCCCACTGCATCCATTAACTTCATACAAAGCTCTCTAAAGGCACGATACCAGATTTCACGTAAGACCGACATGCTGTGAACTCTCTGTTCTCCCTGAACAAGCTGGAATTCAAACTATTCAGGCAATCTATCAGAGCTGCGTTCGTGCCCCACGTCGGGCGCCAATAAATCTGTCGTGGTTTTGGCCGAATTGGCCAATGGCCGGCGACAGATGCTCCCCCCCAACCTCTCGTACACGGAGAGGAGGAGGAGAGGTAGAGAGAGATTTACGAGCTTAGGAGAAACTAAACTGCTTTCATGAAATCCTAATAATAAAATAAAAAGGGAAAGAATGAAATAGATACAGTCCATACAAAACTGGACGAAGCTCCCAGGATGACGTCACCGCACAAACCTCAAATCTCAAATTCTCCTAATTCCGAGTGTTCCTGCAGGCAGGCAGGTGACGTTACAGAAGGCCTAACATAGCCGTTTAAGACCAAATGCAAGTCTGCCATTCTGATTTGCAGTTCCAGTTCTCAACGTAAGCAGTTTGAGCAAACTCTATAAAACTGCAAGTGTAATCACGGTCTGTAAAGCCTTTAACTGGAAAAATCACTAACTACAGCCCACCTTACTCCATCAGTCCACGTGGGGTTCGAGTTCTCCTTCCTGGAAGATATTCTGGGTTCCTTTGCTCGTAGAGGAGGGCGAACTGATCATCCCGGAGATGCAGAGGGAGCTGCTAGGGGTGCGGTGCGAAGGCTGGGTCTGAGAAAGGACTCAGGAGGAAAAAAGACAAGATCCTGGGAGGGCACGTAGCCAGGACAGCTGACCCAAACTGACCAAAGGGATGTTCCATACCCTCTGCCGTCTGCTCAGCTACAAAAGCTAAGCGAGAGGAGGAGGGCTGGGGGGCATTCCTTATTACAACGCTTGTCTCTGAAAATTACTCTGAGGTGTAAAAAGCTCTCCGTCTCCTTCAGCTGCATCACATTCAACAATGTTTATTGACAGTCAAACAACATGCTGACTATGACTCTGGAGAATCCTAGCTGTATGGACGATCGCCCGATGGATGTCCTTCACTTTATCCTGGCGTTGCCGGTGCTGCTTCTGAGGTTGGTGACTTAAGCGCACTATCTTCCACCACCTACAGTTAAAAAAAAGCCTGTTAATGCAATAGTCATTACCAAACAGACTGACTTCACACTCACACAGATGAAACTGAGGACAGTGAAATGCCGCTTTTCCTTTCAGATCACTGCTGGGTGTGACGTTAGAAACATACAGTGTACTCTCTGCTACCGATGACAGCCTCTGTGTTTAAGGGACGGAGAAGAGAGTGTTCAGTGTACGCCATCGCGTGCCCCGTTTCTGGTATTTCTGTTCCTGACTACGATTTGCCACCACTCCTGGACAAAGTGAGCAGTTTTACAATGCGAGCTGTAGCCACAACTGGCAGAAATCATCCCATTGCAGTACTTCCTGCACTGACGACAAATGCCCACACGGCGACCCACTCTGCATCTAACAGGGTAAAAGGCAACGATGAGAGAAAAGCTGAAAGTTCCAGTCGGCAACACTTTGTCAAACTGGCCAGCCCTCACATCCGACAGCTCAACCCTGCACTTCAAGGAATCGCTTGGACTGCCTGAGACAGCACAGTATATTCTAAATAGCTCCACCTCGTCTTTTCCCGTTCCCTGTGCTGAGCAACTATTCGTTCCTTCTAGATCCACGTGAAGATACTCGGGGTTTTACGGTGAGAACAAAAGCAGTAACCGTTACTTATTTCCAGGGACTCGGATGGTCGGGATAATTGAATCCACGTGTAAAGACCTTTGCCCAGCCCTCTAAGTTGCAGTGCTAGCCAACAACGGCAGAAGGAAGCAGCCCCTCAACAGCAGTCTCCATAGAATCAGCTTATTTTCTTGCCTCCCGCCTCGTCAAAACTTGCTAAAGCGATATATTATTAGCAACACGCCATGCTTCAAAACTAAAGTCAAGAAATACTAGTCTGCGTAAACTTTCCTTTTATGCTTACAAATCTACGAACAAGAAAGCAGTAAGCAGTTTGTCCTAAATTCAGTGAGGGCCCACAAGCCAAAACCAGGCGCTTACATCTACATCAGTACCCACCAGTTATAACGAAAGCAGAAACACCTTCACTGCACTGCTACGGGAATGACTGCGGAAGCTTTGTGACCTGCTGCCTTCTTCCCAACCCAAATTTTCCATTGACTCCCATGAGGGATTTGCGTATTCCCAAGTCCAGCCCCGTCTTCTCCACAGTGTTGTCCTAAATCCCAAAGCCGAGACGAGCTGAATAAGTGAATGCATCTAAGGTCTCTTCTTGTTCCTGTCTCTAGTGAGGGACTGGCGGGTGCTGTTGAAACCCAACTGCTTGCTCTCCTGTTTGGATCTCAACAGGTCCCATTTTAGAAACATCCTCAATTTTAGAAACATCCTGCTGAAGAAACAGCACGTTTAGCAGCTATAAAAACGACAGCATCTTTAAAATCCACCTTGTGAGAAACCGGTTTTCTCCTTCATTCCTGCCCAGGATTCTTTAATTCTGGACAATATTTTCGCCAGAAAATTTGGTCTTCGACGCACATTTCCTGCTTTAGCTTGTTTTCTTACTGGAGTTAATGGCTTTGGTCTTGAGACTGGAAAGCAAGAGGGGGAAAATTTCAGCCTGGTGTCATCCAAGTGACAGGGAATTCTCCCCTCTATTTCCCCCCGCTACAAGTTACCTTCTCTTGAGGCCAGTGCAGGCAAATGGTAAAGCTTGGCTCTCTCTACGGCCAGCTGCCTTTCAATTCGTGGAAGGATCTTGCCATATTGGGCTAATAGAGAATTTCTGGCAACTGCTCTGTCGGTCAAGCGATGATCGCCGTCGTTCTGATGAAGGAAAAGCGGAAAGCAAAAGCTTAACTCATTACAAGAAGTTCATTGCACAGACCTCTCCGTGCTGTTTCGCATTAGTGAGCAGATTTCCTCTACGGGTGTGGGAAAACACCTCCACTGCACAGAACAGCGGCAAGTTCTACCCATCCGCACACACCGATTTCACCTGGTACTTTTAGCAAAGTGGAAGGAAGACTGGAATAGCAACAGAGCCTACAACTTGAAGTTAAAACAATGCTGGCACTCTGCAGAACCTTCTTCTGATACGCCTGTTACCACCTGCAATTTTCTGATATCACCTGCAATTTGCAAACGACTTACTACATAGCAGGCTTTCCCTTGTTCTTCCTGAAACGCCAGTGCCCTGAATATACGGGACAACTGGAAATTACCCTGGACAACATGATGTGAAGATTAAAACAAGCAAGAAAAAGCGACCTACGCACACCACCTGGCCGCATGACAGTTTTCAAATGCAGGACCTACGACTTCCAAACCACCTTAGAAGTTTGAGTCACTGGAAAACTATGATTCCAGAAAACAGCAAACGCGTCACAAATCCAGAACACAAGTTCACGCTTACCATAAGATTGACATTCATGGATTGATTCAGCTCTAGTGCTGCAATGTAGTTGGCACGCTGCAGATGGTAGACTAAAAGGAATTCTTGATTCTGAACACCAGCACTGGTCCTTAAAAACTTCTCCAAACACTCCTATGAGAAAAAAAAAATCATTCCAAAAATCTGTTATGGCTCTGCCTTTTCTCTTTTCAAAGAGACGATGAACATTTTTCCTTGCTCCCACTTACTTGTTCGGTGTCTGTGAAAGGCAGCTTCAGCAAGTCTTCCATCAGGCCCATCTCCCGGCACATTTCGTACATGTGTTTTAAGAGGTCTTCTAAGTTTGCCTGAGCGGCATGTTGGTGCAACAGACCCCAAGCCTCCACCATGCACCTGTAATTAATGTTTCAGACGTAAAGGCATGTTAATAGCATAACCAAAGAGATGCCCCAAGAGTCTTGTACTCAAAGTTTAAAGGAAACTTAGGGGATGATGATTTCTATTCTTTGTTCTCCATTTTCACAAGATTTGCGTGACAAAATGGTGGGGTGTATTTCTTTACCTATTGGAGAGCAACACAGTGAGGAGAAGCTGCACTTCCCCGCTGCTTGCCGTGGGTGGCCTCATCAGCTGGATGTATCTGAGGGCTTGCCCATGCTCCCCTTGGCACAGGAGGGACTGAATAATTCTCTTGTGCTGCCATGACGCCGTTTTGATTGTAGCGGGATGAAAGAGCAGGGCCAGTGAATTCTGTACAAGTTAGAGATCGGGTTTTAAAATCATTTTCTAGATTATAGCTTTGTACTGCCATGTATGTCTGACTCAACTCTACCATACTTACTTCGTAATCATTGTGATCTAGAAGCCAAAAACCTTCAACAAGCTTAACAAGTCCCCAAGGCATGCCAAAGGCAGTTGCAAAGGAGTCGACTGAAGTCTCTGTCTCACTCGGAAAGGAACGCTTGATATCCAGCAGCAAGTAAATTGTCTGACATCAGGTATCTCATTAAGGCTAATCAGTTTGTAAGACCAAAACTTTATCACATTACCTTTAGAAAAACATAATGAAGTAAGAATATAAAAGTGGTAGGAAGCAGAAAATACATTCAAAACATTGGAGCATCCAACGCTCAATTATTACAGCAAATAAATTCCACAGTTGGGTTTTTCCCTCATGTCCAGCGTCTATAAAACAGTGTAAATTGTGGCATCCTTACAGTACAGCTCAGCTCCGAATGATTAAAACTGGATTTAAACCAGTATGCGGGTCACTCATTGGTAGCGTCATTTTCTCTTTCTGACGTCCGTTTTTAGGGACATCATCTAACAAGACAGCTCTGGGCTATAAGCGTTTCTAAGCCCCTTGCTCTCTAGGCTCCCCTCGCGGGTTAGGCAACAAACAGCAAAAGCAAGGCTGTGTATTTCAGCAGCTTAAAAATTAAGTTTCTGCCCCATGACTTTTCTCTTCTCCCTGTTGCTTATTCCGTGTGCCTGCACTTTCAACGGAACCAAAGCAAGCACTGTGAGCTGCGCTGGAAAACCCGTGATTTCAGCAAAAATCCGGTACTGGGAAACCACTCTTAGAAATCCTTTTGCTCTGAAACAGAAATTGTTTTATAACCCATCATGGGTGTTTTAGAAAATTTTAAACGGTGTTTAAATTTGGAGAAAAACTAAGGACAAATGTTACGAAACAGGTCGGCGACCAACACTGAAGAACATTTATGTGCATCCCCTGGAGGTGTAATAAAAATAACTAGAAAGGATACAATTGCGTGTTTGCAGTTTTCTTCAATGCTTTCTAGCAAATAGAGATCCAGCAGTGCCTGAAATGAAAAATTAAAAGTTCTGAAAAACGCCTGTCTTCCCTAAATCATTGGCTTTTGGGTGGGGTTTGGCGGGGAGGGCGGCCGTTTGTTGTTGTTCTCAGTGAACAGGACACTCACATGCAAACTGGCAGGCGGGTATTTCCCAGTTGCTCCTGCATCTCTCCGCCACAGCTTCTCCACTTGGTCTCCTAACTGGGAAACCATTCCATCAACCATCAAGCAGTCCGAGTCCCATTTTCCTCTGGAACAAAAGGTAGCAAGGATTTGGACAGAGTTAAACACTAATTCCAGCCTCCCGGTGTAACAGCTTTCCTCCAGTCTTCTGCTGACTGCAGCCCTGCCCTTTCATCTCCCGATGGCACAAAGCAGAAAAAGGACACTAGAGGCTCTGTGCTTCGAAGGAACACACGAGCCTGTATGTAAGTTACTTGAGAAGTAAGCCAAGGAAGATGAACTTTGAAGTCAATACCTCCTACCCTGCAGCTTCCACCTTAACTCACCTTGCAGCCTCTTGGTCACAGTGCCATCGCCGAAGCTTGGTCAGGTCTTTATTCAGTTTTCAGTACAATTTCCAAAGAAAAACCTATTATCGGCTAATCCAAGGCATGCCGCCTATGTGCTAGGCAGCTAGTCCAGGAAAGAGAGCTGACGTTAGCAAGTGACTTCTATCCGACAGCCAGGAGAGTGCGAGGCGTGCCAACTCCATGTAACTCCAACCATCTTACGAAATCACACCACGTACTTGGGAGAAGGGGACTTAGGCCAATACAGTTATGACCCTCTATTACCAGTCAAGGACGGAGATGATTGTTTGTTAAAAAACACGCTTTCTTCTGCTTCCAAAACAATTGTTCTGTGAACACCCTGCTTTGCTGAACTGGAGGTGACTGATCCTGTCCTAATCACATGGCCTTTTTCAGTAGTCAGAAATTATACACATTAGCCAATGAATAAAGTAGACTCCCGAAAAATGATGATACCAACCAGTGGTACTAAGCAGAGGTAGATAGCAACGTTTTAACACAGGAAAGTAACCTCTCTGTTCAACAGAACACACGTGTCACTGAAGTCAAGAGTATTGCTGGCAGCGGCATTACGCATAGCCCATGCAACTGTTGAGATAAAAGCCATTCCCTTCCACTTCTGAATTTGCCGTGGAAGTGTTCTAGAGTCTTCCTCTAGCTCTTACCTTGATAAACGCTCAAGTTTCTGTCGCTGACCAGTATAGTAGCTCTCAATCAGAGGATAATTGTAGAAAGGTCTTGACAAACGCGTATCGTCATCTACAGGCAACAAAGTAGAAGCAAGTTAAAGCAGTCATATCACACTTGTAAACGAAAATTTTTGCCTAAAGAGACAGAAGATCGTACAAGCTAAGCATCAAGAAGCCTCCAACTCTGAAAGAAGCCAATCCTCTTTCTGCCTTTGCTAAAAGAACTCTAAGAGACAAGACTCAATTCCTTCTTGCCCCAAGTGCCGTTTCAAGGTTACAGTTCACGCAGCATTCACAACATGTAGGGTAAGCTGAAGTTCACTATAAAAAAAACCACCCAGTTCTCAAAGGGAATGGTTTCTAAACGTGCCGCGTGAGCATCTGTGAGACAATTAAGGCTGACAATGGAATTTCTAATCCATCCAACTAAAGAAGGATTTCCAAGGTGTACTTTCTCCTCAAGCAACTGATAGAAAGTTCAAAACATGCAGGTAATGCTCTCACTGTAAAAACAAGCATTCCGGTACTTGTTGTTTAATAGTACTTTGTTTAAAATCTCAAGTAGTTCAAGCTGTGGACACAAGCAGCGCCGTGACGTCAGGGGTCCATTGCTATTCCTAAAATCCACCCAGGAAAGAAACTGCCTGCCTCATTCTACGCCGTGTACTTGACAACCAGGCAAAATCTCAACTTCACCCACAGAACTTCAGCACACCCTGCCACTGAACCAGCACGACTTCTTCCTGACGAAACCGTTACAAAAACATGGCTAAGCATGCGTTCGTGGGAGTCACTCACTGGATGGTCGCCTTCCTACAAACGTATGACAGGTCACGCTTACCTAAACCCTCTGGAAGGAGACCGGATCGACAGAACCAGATGACCACTCGTGCATACAAAGAAATGAGGCCGGTTACCGCTTGCTTATTTGTCACGTCTGCAAAACCTGAAAAAAGGCAGGAGATGATTAGCGTTATGCAATTCTGTTCATTTTCACAAAACTCCCTTCATCCTACTAAACCAAAAGTATAAAAATAGCACATTACAAATCTTTGTCTTTGCGTTTTTCATGCTGTATCGCTTTCTTATTTGAAGAAAAAACCCACTATCACCACCAAAACAAAAAGCAACCCCTATAAAGAACTAAACTCACTAAAGGCTAAAATAAAAAAAAAACAAAACCCCAAAGCCTGAACTACTAAATGCACGCAGGAATAAGACATCTGTTTCTCACGTAGCAGAGATTCTTCTGATAGCAAAGGGATAGTCTTTTCTTTTCTCAATAGGCCAAGAACCATTTCTAAGAGAAAAAGCTGTAGAAACTCAAGTAACTTACTTTGCATGTTACTCGTTTACGCTTCCTTCGTATTGTTTAGCAATTTGCAACACGGTGTCTGCATGCAACTAGAACTTGCTAGCTAAGAACTCAAAGGAATAATTTTCAGCAATACCACATTCGGTTGCTGTAATTTCAGCCCAGTTGCCTACAAAGCTTCTCTCTGGATGTAGCCTCCCCCACCCCCTTGCATGAGCTCCACCATAAACTGTTGCCCTGAACTCCATGCGTGTTTTGTGGTGGTCCCAAGCGCTCAGCTTTAAGCCCCTTCTCCCAGCTAAATGTGACTGTCTTCCAATCCTCAAAAACAACAAAAGCCCATGTTGCCACAATTCCAAATCTTAATAAAACATACCAAAGATTTTGTAGCACTACTACAAACCTTTTCCAGTAAGCTCTTGTGCTTCTGTGAGAAAACAGTTTAAGACCGTGCTAAGGTTGCTCAAAAGCAACTGGCAGCGCTGGAGAGACCGTAATGTCTGGGCGTCAATGAAGTTGCAAGAGCCATCAAACAGCGGAACACCTTTTCAAGAATAAATATTAAATCGTTAGCCGACAGAGCAATTCCAGAGTTTCAAGGCGCACTTCAAGGACCGCGTGCAATATCCTATAGCGGCGTATTACTGAGGAAGCTCAATCAGAAAGAACGACTTTAGGTTTGCAGAACGACTACACTAGTACTCACAGATTTGGTCAAATTCTTCCTTTGTAGAGATCACTTGGTTCCATGTCCACTCAAGAACAAACCGTAAATTACCAGCAGACCTTGGCTGCTCTTTAAACAAAGAGAACAAAAAAGAAATGAATCAACAGGCTCCAACTCAAAGAGGTACCACGTAAAAAAACAACGTTCCAAGTATTACCTTCAGATATCCAATGTTTAATGCATCCAGTCAGAAGTCCCACAGAACCTGTCTGGACAGCAGCTGACAATACTGCTTCCAGCTGCTCCTCCTAAACGTAACAGACAAACTCAAATGAGAATCTTACCTACTTGCACCATGTGAACCATCAACAGTAAATGTTTCTTTCTAACTGTATACTCATTCAGACATCACAAAGTCAATCAGGACACAGGCCAGGAATGCCACGTCCTTTCTCTTAATTCCAGCCACAGGCTGGACTGCTCACTGCTCTGAGGAACACATTAACACACTTCTCCTCTGACATTTCAACTTACTGCAGCCTAATTCTAATCTTTCTTCGCGTGCCTCTGCATTACAGTCTTCACGTACTGAGTTCCGACTTACTACGTCCAGAAACATCCTCTGCTAATACGCGTTACACATCTGTGCAGATAAGTTTGCCATCAGGAACGCAGGAAGGGGACAGGACAAACACAACTGTGCAACGTTTGCATGGAAACAGTGAAGCTACGGCCAAGCAGCTTTCTAGACCATGAAGACATGAAGCAGTTCTGACACCCAAAACAGTACGTTGGAATTTTGTAACGTGACAGAAAAGAAGCGAAACATTTACATCCTAATGGTTTAAATGTTAGGCTCTTCAAATACTGTATTATAGTGTAGTGGTAATCCTTACAAGGATAAATCACAGGTATGCACAGACGCGCGATACTAAGTAGTAGCTTATCTCAGCTGGTGTTCTCGTACTTCTCTCAGGTGAGAGGACCCTTCATAAGTTTTTACTTTGGTTTTTGGGATGGGATTTGGTTGGTTGGTTGGGTTTTTTTAAACACATTCAAAAGTATCTTTCCCCTCTAGGCAAAATCATGACATTCAAAGCGACTTCTACACATGTAGAACACACATGTGATATTGCCATCTTTTTCTGAAAACTGGTTTCAGACAAGGAAACACACCATTGGCCAGCTTGCCAAGAAATGTCTTTGAGCTACCACACTGTGCAGAAGCGTTCATGTCCTAACACACGTCCACAAATGTGGTGACGAATGCAGGAGACAGGAAGAGGAGGGCAGCGGGAAGGCTGCTCTCCCCTTCCTGCTGATTGCTCCAGGGAAAGGTTGGTGCATTGCAAATGGAAAACCTATGGCAGGGGGAGTGAAGTCACTGTGGTGGCATAAAGCACATAGAAGGTAGCGAGTGTCATGAGATAAAGGTGATTAAGGTGTTGCAGCTGCAAGAGGGCAGTCTCAGAGCAGCAAATTGGGCTACTGCAGCACAAGGCAGAGGCTACAGAGGTGAAGATCCGCCCGGAGAGGATGCAGAAAAGCCTACCGATGAAGGGAAAACGAGGGCAAGCCGTGAAGAAATTGCCAGGGAGAGCTGACAGCAGTAATCCTTTACCACAGCCCACTTCCTTGGAAGCAAATGATCACGTACAGTGACAGTGCAGCAAGCTGACGTCTGCAAGAGCTCGCATCCCAGTGAGACGCCCCCATCGTCGGCTACTGCACTGAACCACTGCTTTGAGAAACTGACAGGGATGGGGGTTGCTCTGGGGGACACATGCGTTATGTTGGGCATGACCAGCACTGACTGCACGCTTCCTTGTGCGCATCTGTGTGTGGCACCGAATTAAGAGAGGGGTCTCTAAAGACAGATCTCTTAGGGCTGTTCCCGGTCAAAGTCACTACTTTGGATCTAAGGATACGGTTACTTCTGCTAGCTCAGGTCAACACCTGTATTTCAAATTGGAGTATCGTGTCTTGTAGCCCCTCCAGCCCTGTCAGACCAGATGGATGTATTTCCCCCTTGATTCCCTCATAGGCACTCACCTGACTCAAACTGGATGGCTGGACATCAACTGGTCTTGGAGACAGCAAGCCAGCTACAAGACACCTATTGTAGCTCTCCTGAATGGCTTCCCATATTGAAGGGCCAGATTTCTTCAAAAAATTCAAGGTCTGAAACATCGATCGAAAACCACAGATTAAGACAGCATTGTTATTCCGTCACTACGCTTCTGGATAACCTCTAAAAGGAAGAATCTAAATGTTCACTGACACCGTCAGACAGCCTGAACCACTAAGATGCTTTAGGTTAGCAATCTGCGTAATTAAGTCTTTTCTACCTTCTCTGTCTATACACAGGCCTTGCTCTTTCCCTCAACACTGACACAAAATACATTCTATATAAGCTAAGCTAACATGCAACTTCACGCTTTGGAAGATCCTTTCTATGCCTATTCGTATGGAAGCCGATTCATGTTGGAAACATTTAGTGAGCTGAAACTTCACTCAAAATTATCTGTCACAATCTGTGCTGCGGCTCGGAAGTTATAATTTGGCCGAGTTTTGGGAGAAAACAAAATTTTCATTCCTCAAACAGTTATGTGATTTTTCATTTTCTCCATTCCCTCCTTTTTCAAGAGAATTGGGGATCAAAACTCTAACTCAAGACTATGCAGGCAGTTCGACTGAGGGGCAATAAAAAAGTAACACCTTTCCCCGCCTTCTGCAGTGGTTTTGATCTTGCTCCTGGAGCAACGTTGCATTCCTTTCTAGACATTCAATCCCCGATCGTGCTTCAAGAGGAGACAATGCGCAGGAGCAGGCTGTCCCCATGTGCCAGAAGACAAGCCGTTGGGGAAAAAGGCCGGCCTGGCTAAACAGGGAGCTAGTGTTGCAACTTCGGGAAAAAAAGAGGATCTATGGCCTCTGGAAGGAAGGGCAGGCCACTCAAGACGACTACAAAGAGGTAGTTAAGCTATGTAGGGAAAAAATCAGGAGGGCCAAAGCCCAGCTGGAGCTAAACCTGGCTTCTGTTGTCAAGGACAACAAAAAAAGCTTCTATAAATATATTAGCAGTAGGAAGAGGACTAAGGATTATCTCTGTCCTCTAGTAGATGGGGCCGGCAACATAGTGACCAAGCATGAGGAAAAGGCTGAGGTACTTATTGAAGTCTTTGCCTCAGTCTTCAGCAGTAGGACCAGTTGTTCCCTGAGCACCCAGACCCCTGAACTAGAAGACAGGGATTGGGAGCAGAATGAAGCCCCTCTAATCCAAAGGGAAATGGTGAGGGACCTGCTTCAGCACCTGGAGGTGCACAAATCTATGGGGCCGGATGGGATCCACCCAAGGGTATTGAAAGAGCTGGCGGAGGTGCTCGCCAGGCCACTTGGTATCATTTATGAGCAGTCCTGTACAACCGGGGAGGTCCCAGCTGACTGGAGGTTAGCAAATGTGACACCCATCCACAAGAAGGGCCGGAAGGAGGATCCGGGGAACTACAGGCCAGTCAGTCTGACCTCGGTGCCTGGGAAGGTCATGGAACAGATCCTCCTCAGTGCCATTACACGGCACATGCAGGAGAACAGGGTGATCAGGCCCAGTCAGCATGGGTTTGTGAAGGGCAGGTCATGCCTATCAAACCTAATATCCTTCTATGATAAGGTGACCCACTTAGTGGATGAGGGAAAAGCTGCGGATGTTATCTACTTGGATTTTTGCAAAGCTTTTGATACTGTTTCCCACAGCATTCTCCTGGAGAAACTGGCTGCTCATGGCCTGGACAGGTGTACTCTTCGCTGGGTAAAAAACTGGCTGGATGGCCGTGCCCAGAGAGTGGTGGTAAATGGAGTTAAATCCAGTTGGTGTCCAGTCACAAGTGGTGTCCCCCAGGGTTCGGTGCTGGGGCCGTTTCTCTTTAATATCTTTATCAATGATCTGGATGAAGGGATTGAATGCACCCTCAGTAAGTTCGCAGATGACACTAAACTGGGCGGGCGTGTTGATCTGCTTGAGGGTAGGTTGGCTCTGCAGAGGGATCTGGACAGGCTGGACCGATGGGCTGAGACCAATGGTATGAGGTTCAACAAGGCCAAGTGCCGTGTCCTGCACTTGGGACACAACAACCCCATGCAGCGCTACAGGATTGGGGCAGAATGGCTTGAAAGCAGCTCGACAGAAAAGGACTTGGGAGTGTTGGTTGACAGCCGGCTGAATATGAGCCAGCACTGTGCCCAGGTGGCCAAGAAGGACAACAGCATCCTAGCCTGTATCAGGAATAGTGTGGTGAGCCGGACTAGGGAAGTGATCATCCCCCTGTACTCGGCACTGGTGAGGCCCCACCTCGAGTACTGCGTTCAGTTTTGGGCCCCTCGCTACAAGAGGGCCATTGAGGTGTTGGAGTGTGTCCAGAGAAAGGCTACAAAGCTGGTGAGGGGCCTGGAGGACAAACCTTATGAAGAACGACTGAGGGAGCTGGGGTTGTTTAGCCTGGAAAAGGGGAGGCTGAGGGGAGACCTTATCACCCTCTACAACTACCTGAAAGGAGGTTGTAGAGAGATGGGGGCTGACCTCTTCTCCCTGGTGACAAGTGATAGGACGAGGGGAAACGGGTTCAAGTTACGTCAGGGGAGGTTTAGATTAGATATTAGGAGACATTTTTTCACTGAAAGGGTTATTAAACATTGGAATAGGCTGCCCAGGGAGGTGGTGGATTCACCATCTCTGGAGGTGTTTAAAAAAAGGGTAGATGGGGCACTGAGGGACATGGTTTAGAAGTGGCTCTTGTCAGGGTAGGCTAAAGGTTGGACTCGATGATCTTAAAGGTCCCTTCCAACCTCAACAATTCTATGATTCTATGATTCTATGAATGGCAGTTGTACAGTCCCAAGAGGGGACCTAAAACATTACCATTTGCATACAACTGGCGACAGGATACAATTGCAACTATGCGTGTGGACGGGCAGGATGAGCATGAAACGGTCCCTAACACGGAAAGCAGTGCAACAGAAAACTTAGAAAAGCTACATCTCCTGCCACTCGCAATAAAGATACAGTAAAAGATCACCTCCTTCTGGAAGCCGGTGCAAGTCATGTGAACGACTCCGGAGGTCAGCAAGCACGTACCATCTGCAGAAACAGGCAACGTTTGACAACCTTCCGTACTCTCACAGTTATGGCATGACCAGTTTACATTTTTTACACACCGGTATCTAGAAACATATAACTGAGTGCTTTGAGCTTCAGTTCACAGTCATTTCAGGCTATAACCAGCACCACTTCACCAGCTACATTACAAAAGCACCAAAACTCAGCCGGCTGTCAGATATGTTCCACAATAGTAAATACCTTGTCAGTACAACGTGATCAGAGTTGGGTTTGGGGGGGACTGGGTGTTTTTTTGGTTTGGGTTGGGTTTTGAATGACAAACAATGACTGAACAAGAGAACCAATGAATGGCATTTGACCTCATTTTAAGCTTATCACTCTCAAAAGCAGTGAAATACCTACCAAAGTTATAGTTGCCTGGATGAAAAAACCGCTCAGGTGGTGGATAAGAAGGAGGAACTCCCCGACTTAGACTCCGCTCATGGACCAGAATATCCAAAAGGAGCTTCGGAGAAGTCACGCTCACTACGGTATCCAGCGACCACAGTGCAAAATAGGGGCACTCATGAGGGAATTCTTCCGGCCTTAAAGAAAACAAGCGCGTAAGCTAAATGCCGACATTCAAATGAATTATTGGCAGGCATATGGAAAACTACTGAAGAAAAATCTACCTTAGCGAATCTGGCATTTGAGCAGAATACCAGCGATTAATGTCAAATACACCCAGGTAAGTAGATGGTTTTCCCTGACCGTACGTATTCACTTGCCAACTGAAGACTGAGACACTGGTGTCAGGAGACGTGACTGTAAAAGACAAGACGTTGTTTCTGACTTGTAGAAAATACGATAGATCCGATAGTTTTAAAACACCACTTTCTATTTTGGCTTCATTCTCTTCTGTCACTCGTGAAACACAACCCTTCCTAAGAGTGATTACAGTACTTACGGAATAGCAAACATCTCTGTGATAGGTTTCAGTCACACTGCCCCTTTTTCTTGTCCCCTCGTCCAGATCACTGGTCAAGATACTAAAGAGAAGTGGCCCCAGTGCAGTGCCCTGGGGAACAGCACTTGTGACGGGCTACCATCTGGATGCAGAGGCGGACATCGGTTTGAAGAAGGGAAAAAATTCTGGTAACATTCCTAAGCAATGGAGAGTTTGAACTTCTTGTTCAAAGATGGCAGCTGGAGGAGTAAAACGACTGACCATCATCATACAAACGGCCCCACCATACATCGCGATAGCATGTCAGCAAGCATAAAATAAAACCCACTTTTTCCCTTAAAGAAGTCCCACATAACTTAAGCATCCATTTTTTCTTCGTAAATAATCCCAACAATCTAGTCTATGCAGATAGGCAAGACTTTCAGACTGTGGGGACAGAACAGCATTCGTTGCTTAGGTTCCAAAAGCACTTCTTTTAAAATCACCAAACACGGACATCAGAACAAACCTTCATTTACGCTATCCTCTCCGTCAACGTCGCTGCGGAATTTTTCGACAGTCTGGCAGCTGATTAATTTAGTACTCATCTGGCCTCTCAAGGGAAAGACTCCACCCGTGAGATCTAAACTGAACTTTTCGCCACAGTATTGCAAACCCTGGGGGAAAAATCAGAGAAGAGAGCAAAGGTCATTCTAAGATAAAAACATACATTATGGCTAAACATGAAAGACAGTCTAACAGAATAGGCTTATTATACTGTGTATTTCGCATGAGCCTATTTCTGATGGTAAATAGAAACTACGCCTGACATGCAAGAGAATGCAGTGTCAAATCGTAACGGGTAAGTTTGGCTGTAAAGGCTTTGCACTTTTTCAAAATTTAGAATTTCCCTAACATTCTTCAGATCTAAACATGTTTTGCAGAATTCCTTGCGACATCCAAGAATGTTCTTTATAAAAATAAATATATCGCTACAAAGAGATCTCTAAAATGATGCAACACACATGCATGCAAAGCTCTTTGCTCCATGTCTTGATTGCAGAACTGATGAAGTTAGAGAAGCCCCAGCAGCTAAAGCTGTCAAGAGGTATTTTCTATGGGCACACCACCAGAGTGACCGTGCACCCCTCTCTAGTTACTGTGAGAACTTCATACTGATTAGCAATCTTCTTTCAAGCCACGTAAGCTATGACAGCTCCTCCTCTCATCTTGTCAGAGACTAACGGGTGAAATGTCCCTCAGCTCCTCACCAAGCACAGCCAACAGCAAAAGGGAAAACCAGAAAGGACACGGGGTGCACGTGGCCAAGGCTTTTAGCATCACGAATTACTACACAGTAAACAAACTAATTTTGAGATACACAGAAACCCCGGCACGATTGTGTTGAACCTCTGATAGTGCCATTTTTTAAGTAAGCATGAAGTGAAATACCGTCTTTCCAAATACAGCATTCATTCAAACTGTCTACCATACAACACATGAATGGGTGTACTGGGGACAAATAGCAGCTCTATAATTAAAAAAAAAAGAGGGAAAAAGAAACCCAACCCACACAACCCATAAACTGATAACGCCACATTCTACCCAGGTTTCCTAAACTTGCAGAGCTCTGAAACGAACTGGCATGAAACCACACATTCCCGTATGATCTCATAGGATACATCTAATTCACCTAATCTGAGAAGAGGCGAGCTTTCTCTTAATGATTCCAGGAAGTGTTACAAATAAATATGAAGGTTGTCTAAAAAGAAAAATTAAATAATTAAAAAAAGTCTTTCATAACTAAAAAGAAAATGCTTCTGAAGCAAAGCAGTGCATTTTAAACTTTCCACGCCGGGCAAAGTCATTCTAAGGAACTCCATTGTATGGGAGATGTTAAGTAATGACTCCATTGACTAGCAAAACACAAAAACAAGTTTTCAAACGAGATGCACTGCTCAAACTCTGATATCAAAGTAGAGAGTGTATACTCTGCCCATCCGCAAGCATTGTGCAGAACGAGGGTAAAGATGCGCTCTACGATCGTGATTTGATGCACCAGGTTTAGCAACTGCTGCGACAGTACAAAAAAGGTCTTTGGAAGCATTACTTAAACATACCTTTCTGTTTAATTACTTAAGCAGACTTAAACCAGCCTTGAAGGCAATGGAGACGAGAGTTTGACACGCATATAGAAAAACACAGTACCACATGTTCCATAAGTCCTATTTGTGACTCTTACCATGACACACAGTCAAAGAGGCACTGCTTCATAGCCTCAAACCTAATTCCTGGAACAAAAAGCACGGCTGTATTGAAAAAGTCTTTTGAGCTCCTATGAACTCTATCCAATGAACAAGGATCAACAGTAGATTCCTCCTTCTTTACTCAAACTTGGCCTAGCAAAGGGGAGACACTTAAATTTTCTACCCCTGAAGATGGACAAGAAACTTGACTCAGACAGCCATGCAGGCAGACAGTCATGTAGTACTAACCAATCTGTGACTACAAGGAAGTGTTCTGAGACTAAAAGTATCCGCTGTGGAGCACAGGTCCCGCACATCAACAAAGATAAAGAGATAGCATCCAGCACGCGATGAATCCCTGGAAGATCCTTCTACTTGGTCACCGTGATAGATAATGCATTTTAAAGAAACACCACCTTTTCCAAACACCTAACCTCTATCTATGCAAAAGCAACAGTGGCAAATGAGGAAGCACCTTTCCTACACATAAGCAAAACACTCAAAATCTAAATTAATCCAAAAAAATCAAAAGGCACAGTCCCTACAAAAACCAGAGTACCACGATACAAGAGTCACCCCTGTTTCGTTCCATAGCTATTGAGAATATGCAAGAGAAAGTACCAAATCAGGAGGAAAGACTTGCTCTGAACTAAGATTACTGTCCCCTCAAAAAGATTTTGGAAGACTTCCAGGCGTACAACTGAATGGAATTACACATCTAACAGATGCGCCTTGTCTCTGTTAGCTATCTGAGATACAAGGATACCTCACATCTGTATTTTGAACGCATCCTCCTTGGAGCCAGATCTAACATTTAGGTACACTCTTCTGACCAAATTACATATTTTCCTGGCTTTAAGAGTAGATTGAATAGGTCACCCAGCCAAAAAGAAGAACGAGTTATCTTTACAGCTACTAAGTGTCAGGATCAACACTGAAGAGACACTGTAGGTGCATTTCATGTGAGAAGTCCGGCTGACAAAGCTCTAAGGGAAACCAAGAATATAAAACTGAAGATCAGCAAAGACTAGAGTATGACTGTATTTTAAGAAAGGGAGAGAGACAGAAGCTTATTCAAGTCCGAAGCTTGGTTAAACCAAGCGATTCAAGGCCCAGTCTTCTCTTCCTACATGCCATTCGTTTGGTATTTCAGAATAATTTTATTTGCAAAAGCCGCGTCCTCTTCAGGAATTTCATTTATACGGGCTCTTTGCAGATGAATCTAGCTGGAACACACGACACTGCAGTATAAAATGGTACGCCTTCTTTCCAAAAGGTATGGACAAAGGCCGTGCCCAAGAAGACTCAGCAAAACATGATTATTTTTTCAGCCAGCTCTGAAGGTTGATGGTAAATCTCACCCCTGTAACTCAACTGATACTCCCTTAGAGAAAATTACTATTGTCTGCTTTTCCCACGCATGCACCTCTTACCTCATACATGACTTGTCCTGAGGCCACGCGTTTTCTGTCACCAAACGCTAACTGCAGCAGGTGTAAACTCACCACATCACCTTCACTGAAAAAGGGATAAATTATGAAATTTGGTTACAAAGCTGCTTTATAGTCCTCACTGTCGTGTTAGTAGACCTAAATGTTTTCTTAATAGCATGCTCCTGCTGAAAAGAACACCACCTCTTCCCAAAACATGATCATCGGCCACATTTAGCCACTGAAACATGAAGGAGGGCGTTTTGACACTAACAGCTTCAGGCTGCACTGGCTCACCAAGGCTCCACAGACTGCTGACGCTGGCACAAGGCCATCGGCAATACTGTCACCGCCGCCTTTAGGGGCGGCAGGCTGTTGTGTGGGCACGTCTGGTGTTCTAGATCTGCAGCCTCAACTGCTCCTAGTGGTATTTTAATACCACGGTGTGACTATCAAACAAATGATGAAGCGGTCATCGAGGAACAAAAGCAAACCATTTGAGAATGCGAGCAGAAGAATATGGCCACTGTTGCTTTGCCTTCTGACAGAAGGCAGGAACTAGTAGGTCCCTCTTCACGTCTGGTAAATCCTGTAAAAATTGCATTCTAAGTTTAACACCCTCCGTACCGGAAAGAATCGCAGACACACAACAAATACACATGTTCAACTGTATGGGAACAAATATCCTTAAAAAAAAAAGAATTAATTCAGTGGCTGATAGTTAAAGTTTTTATTCACCTTTCCTGCGTAGACTGAACAGCCCACAAGTAGCAACAATTGCAAGGATCATTCTCAGGCTCTTGAAAAGTGACAGCATAGACAGGAATCCTCCCTCCTTCAAGCTGAGAGTGGTGCCTACAGGTTTAGGGGAAAAAAAAAGCAAAACGAAAAAGAAAACAAAAGGTGAGCCTAGTGGCCCAAACACAGGTAGTTTCTCGTTTCTTGGACTACGTCAAGCATTGTTCTTCCTGACTTCTGAACCTTACTTGTACCTCCACACTCTACTCTTGCCACCTAATTATTCCTCCACTGTCTATTTATGCATCCAACAGCTTCTGGGGAGTCAGTGCAGATCTGCTGAAGGGAATCCCGACCAGAAGTTAGCCAAATATTTCAGGTGAGATTGCTCTTTCGGCCAAAGCTGACACGCAGGAAAGAATACATTTTTCAGGCACAGGTCAGCTATTGAGTTTTCATGTCTCACTAGTTTCACCCTGGACACTTTAGAGAATATCGGCACCAAAATCACATCACTGACATACTTCAGCCTTTCAATGGATGCCCCAGTTGCAGTAACCGGTTCTGAAAACCCCAGGAAGCATGCTTCCCACAATTCCTCAATCCACAGGCACAATAAGGAAAACAATCCTAGTCCACTGGGGAGAAGGCGGACCACTTGATCTAGGTATGACTGAAAAGTTATGTCAGAAGAGGATTTCTGAACGTGCCAAGATTATACTCATACTCATGTCAGTCCCTGAAAAAGTTCTCTTTACATCCACATACTTCCTTAAGCAACAAATCGAGAGCCCCGCACCTCCAGGCATGGCCAAGTGTAAAGGCCTACTTACTCTCTCTTCAAAGTTTTCATATTCCAGAGCGACAGGTAGCCGTCTGAGAAACCCACAACGAGCTGGTTGCTTCTGCTTATGTAGCACAGGGCTGATACTGCTGTTCCGGAAGCATTTTGTAGTTGAAAACAGAGACGTCTCCCTTCGCTGGTCACAGTTTCTCTTCTTTGTGCAACTTCAGCAGGATTTTTAGTGACAACTTCTAGATCTACACACACAAAACCAAGCAATAAATGAATACGTTATGCCATTTAGGCTGCATTTTAGGCACTGACGTGACAACCCCTATCATCTAATGCTACCGTGCCAGGCAAAATAGCCATTTACGCAACACTTTTTTTTGCCATTTCCATTATGTATGTCTTTGAAAAACATAAGAACTCTCGGATCAGACAAGTATTCTCACTCACGTTTGAAAGCTGCGTAAAAGCGTAACCTTAATAACTAAGCCAAATTCTTCCTGGACTCTGAAAAGCAGGAGTTTGGGCCTCGTGATGAAATTTGAAGTGGCACCTCGTGTTTGAAGTGGCACCAATTGCTGAAGCTGCTGTTGTAATAGCCAAAACGGTGTATGCAATCTGAGTACACCTATTCGAGATTTCATTCATCCAAATGCATGGGTGTTGGTAAGTGGGGTTTATTTTAAAAAACAAGCCCAAAATTTGCCCCAAGTCAATTAACACAAGCAGAAGAGCATTCCCGGGAAACAGGGCTCCTCCAACACAACTTCCTACCAGGCGGCCGCACCGGCTCACGTGGCAAAATTCCTACACCTCTCTGGCAAGAATCATAGTGGCACAGGGATCTTGGCGGGAGGGGGCATTTACAACACTGCGAGGAGCAGTCAGACGCTCCCAGGTTTAATCAGGTCGGGACTATACGATGTCAAACTGCCACCTGTAACCAGTCGTCAGAAATGTCTGACACAAGGGTCTTCAAAGTGGGATGCATACTGTTTCGTTAGAAGACAGAAGTTTTCTTGCGTTTAAATTCATGTGGAAAAACTGCAGGCTTACCCAATGCTTCGATATCATTCTGAGTGCAGGAGCAATCATCCAAACTAAGGTCAACCAGAAGCAGATGGCCAGCATCTGTAGCCACTGCTGCCACCCCAAAGAGCCATCGCAGACTCTGATGGAGGTGCTGAGTGCTCACGCTGGGTCCTCCGTGATTCGCTATGGGTTCTATAGCGGTTACCTACAGGAAAACTACAAGTTACTATTTGAGCTCTTTGACAAGCTCAATAGAAAAAGTAAATACAGGAGCATCAAAGCATTGTTTGCAATTAGATCAAGAAAAGAGACAAAGACAAAAAAGCCCCGTACAAAAACCTGTTACTGCCTTCCATTTACTAGATTTCCTGCGGGTAAGTGACTTAACTTCAACTTACATGGGGCATTCTATTAGTACAGCTTAGCAATTTCCATTTCCTACTTCGCAGTAATTAACTGGAGGAAAACACAGAAAATCAGTTATACGCAAGAAACTTTATCGTATTCAAGGGGCTTAAGACAGACAAACACAACTACATCGAGGTCTCCCACCGCTCACAGCCCACCAGCACCGCGATACAGTCTATGCCTT
The DNA here is from genome assembly GCF_963924245.1 of Chroicocephalus ridibundus. Taxonomy (NCBI): domain Eukaryota; kingdom Metazoa; phylum Chordata; class Aves; order Charadriiformes; family Laridae; genus Chroicocephalus; species Chroicocephalus ridibundus. The sequence continues at coordinate 41,389,919 of NC_086286.1, forward strand.
CTTTGACAAACGGGCATTAGGATAAATCAGGGCTCCAGAGTCAGACGAGGCAGCGGCCAAGTTGCATGGGAGACACACCATTTCCATGGGAGCGAAACGTATTTAGAAAGCGTTGAAGGGAGAGACCAGCTTAGTAAAATTCACACTAGTCCGCATTTAGAAGAAAAGTAACAACCACATAAAGGAAAAGAAGCTTTAAATGCACACCAGCGCTTTCACGAATGTTGAGAAAAATGTTAAAAGCCAGCCTAAAGCAGCAGCTTCTCAGATAAAAAGGTGACTCCACCTAAAGGAGGAAGCGCACACTGCTCTCTCACGTGCCCAGCAGTCTGCACGCAACTGTCTCACAAGGCGAAGACAGACCTTTCAGCACACGTTGCAGCACATCCCAGGACAACACTGACTGCTAGAGCAGAGACACGAGCACACAAAGACTCCTGCGCTAAAGCTGCACGTATTTCTCTCTCTCAGTCACCCCAATACGAATGCTTACTACTAGTCATCACACTGTAGCATTACAAACAAACAAAACTCCACCTGTGTTCTAGCAAGTCAAACCAAAGCACCTGATGGAAAGCTGGCTAAGAAGTTAGTTAGTTAGTTGTTGCAGATTCTAAGATGATAAAAAAGAATCTTGATGTTCTATTGACTGCCACCGATTCTTGTTTACATTAAGATAAGAGGCTAGGGGACACACATCATTTGAGTTTCTGGGTTACAGAAGACAGAAAACATCAGCAACATTACACCAGTGTGTCCCATCTACACAAACACACTAGTCAGAGAGCAGAGATTCAAGGACTGCAGGCTGAAAGGTGACCTCCCAACAATCTGTCAGATAACTCACTAGAGGCTCTTTTTTCCTCTCCTAAGTCAACAGAAAAATGTGTTCTCCTCAGCCTGCTTGCTAGGCTGAGATTCAAGGCAATGTGTCGAAGTCATTTACAGCACAACTATGGAATTCTGAGCCATTTTAAAGACGGTATTTCTGATGGAAATCAAGCAATTAGGGCCAAACAAAGGTGCTTTTCAATGCCTTTTTGCAGAAGGAGAGAATCAGGTAACTCTGTGCTCTACAATAAAACCAGAAAACTTGTTTTACTCTCAGTAAACTCCAACAATAATGGCACATTAAGCCCAAGATTTTACAGCAACACCGTCTTGACTGGATACTCTCAAGTGACAGGATGTTAACGCGCGATAGAAAAAATACCTCCTACAAAGAGACGCTCCAAAGCTTGTCCTAAAACAGGCCTACGCAGCACCTAACAACATCAAAGCTTCGTTTCTCCAATTAAAAAGTACCTACCCTCCCGGGAAGAACAACTGCTTTAACCACTCTTGAGAGTCCAAGGTCGTACAGACAGAGAACACTTCCCTCTGCGTCTTCCAACCCAACCAGCAGTCCAGTTCTCTTCTCCCAGGAAAACTCCTTCACCACACGAACAGTGGGAGGCTGTTCATTGACTCCACTGAAACGGTACGCAGAGAGCCGCTCTCCTGTCACACAGTTCACCACCTCAAGGTGAGGACCACGTGCCAACCACGCCAGGCCGTTTCTCCCTGTGAGAGAAAAGAAAGAGGACTGAAGCAAATGTCCAACGGAAGACTGAAAACAGCTGAAAAAAAATCACAGTGCCTGCCCCTTTCCTTCAATAAACGTACCTAGCAGAGGAAGACCGACCTACCTCATTCTAGTCAATGATTCAAAATCACCCGTTGAAATCCCCAAGCAATCCCTCCTAAAATTAACCACCTTGTTATTTTGCATTTGTACTTGTCATTCCCGCACCGAAGAATCTGGGTTGTTTGCGATAAAGATGACAAGGTCCTGATCAACAGCCTTTATACCATATTCGCCTTGGTTTTGCTAGAAATGATCTAAACGCATATGGGAATACAAGTCTTAGAGCGTAGAGGAAGAATCGAAGGCATTTTGTTTCACTGAACTACTGCCAGCCCAAAGGAAGTATGAGCTCAATTCCTGCATTTACACTCAGGTAGATAGATTCCACCTGGTCTTAACAGAAGCCTAGACCTCCAGATAGGCACCCAGCTCTACTGTCACATCACCTGGAAAGTCCACTTCAAAGTTTAACTATACTCACGTTTTAATATTAGCATTTGTCATCGCTGAAGCACCCTTTTTGTTCTCTCTCTCTAAACAGGATGCCTCTTAACAGCACCAACCTGACACAGCTGATACGATGACCTGAGGCTTCAGGTAGCCTCCAGGCAAGAACAGCTTTGTACCGAGACCAAATTTAAAGGAAAATGCTCACCTCCAGAAAACCTCCCGCACAGCACAGAGCCGAGGGTTCCCTCATCTTCCCCAAGTGCCTGAAGAGTCACCTCTGGAAACTGCAGCAGACTGCTCGTTACCTCAGCTGTTAGGTCTCGCATTCTTCGCTGTAAATACAGGAAAAAATTGCACAACTAGACTCACGTCAGCCAGAAATATTCTTGAGAGTGACAGAAGTTTCATCAGTATGCAGTGAAAAATCCCCTAGACATCACCTCTAGCTCTTTTCCTTGCAAATAATGGCACTCGGGAGACTTTTTGCTCTCCCGGCAGAGCAAAAGGAGAATCCTTTGCTTTTCTGATGCCTGTGAGATCACCAACAAAAAGCGACCCAGACATATCCACAGAGAAATAACAGGAAAAAGC